>NC_047527.1:129245613-129553807 GCF_012275295.1 Melopsittacus undulatus
CAGATGTTCCAACTATAAAGTAAAAAAGATGGCGTGGAGAAGAGAGAAGAGAATGTTCATTATCACTCGACCCAGATGCCAATTCCATAGCAGGTCTTTATCGTATGGTGGGCTGGTTTAGAAGCTGATTACTGTCCACAAATAAAGAGCAATAGATTTTATCATTTTTAAAAGTAATGGAATGAGGGCAAAGCATTTGACTGTAAAATCAAATCTATCCAATCAAATCCAACCCACTGACACTACAGCAATTCAATGTAAAAGTCAGACATTAAAGATAAGAAAGGTAAAGGGCTTTAAGTACTGTGGCTACACAGCAGAATTCATCTTATGGCTGACTCCTATCACATACAGTACACTGAAGCAGATCTATCTTCTCAGCCTAAATCCTCTTGTTGCAGAGGAAATTAATGATCAATAAAAGTGAACCGTACATATGCTCTATTGCATATAGTTTTGTTTGCTGCTTCAAACTGGCCTGAACATAACCTAGGGCAGCCTTAGAGCTGCTTTAATTTGGAATGATTTCTTAAGACCCTAATATAGTTTATTAGGGCTCTACTCTGCTTCCAATCTTTATCAGGTATAAACATAGTTTAGCCAATTGTGCCCAGCCAAAAATAAGAGAATAAACAACTTTTCTGGGCTAACCTTCATATCAACAAGGCCAGCTCAAACTGGCTGGTTTTGTTGGGAAGTGGTCAGATAATTTGGCACAAGGGACAGTAAAAAAACACAATTCAAAATATCTGAAGTACAAATGTGGCTTGAATATAACCCAGGAAGTTTGTTTTGGTTTTTTTTTAAAGTATGATCTGAGCTGAACCATCCAGTCAATATTTGCAAGAGCAAACAAATAAAAGCCATAAAACTCTCAGTTTCAGTTAAATGTCCTTTTCCTCCTAGACTGGTATAGAAAGATTTTACATCTGCCATATGTAGGCAGCTGCCTGTTTAGTCAGCATTTGAGAATCTCCATATGGAATAAGAAAGGACAAAGATTTTGTGCAACATACTGCAATAGTTCTGGGCAGAAGAACATTCCTAGAAGAGATAGAGCAACACTTTAAAGTACTTCAGGGCTTGTTCATCAGAGTGCTAAAATCACCAAAAGCATTCAACCGACTGAGCTGGTGAAAATCAAAGCTGTATAGCTCCATTGTTCAGCTCACAGAATGGCCCAGGAAGGGATAATTGAATCAATATGACAAGCCATTTGAGAGCCTGATCATTTTGGCTTCTTCCCAGGAAAGCAGGGAATAATTTTAAGACAAAAGTTGAGTCCTACTTTCTTATCCACTCCTAAAGCAGAATGAAAACCTAGTACTCAGCCTGTAGTAGGGAAAGTCAGAAATAAAATCCTGAAAAAAAACAAGAGCAATTGCCATCATGATGTCTTCATTTTTTGACAGAAATCTTAACAACTGTACTGAATTGCCAGCAAATATGTGTTTCCTATGCACAGTAAATAGAAAATGTCATTAAATTAACATCTGCTGTGCTCTGTCATCTCAAATTCCACTTGACAGTCCCTCTTTATGGGGACAAATTGCTACAGAGAAGATAATTTATGGATAACCGACCTTTAGGTAAAACAATTCCTTATATTTCTTAAATATCTTGCATGACACTACATCTTTTTGATCTGCAGTAGAATCATCCATGTTGTTACAGTAAACTGGTTCCCTTGCTCCAGACTCCTCATTGTCTGCCTATGGTATCCTCTCATTAATGATTTGCTGCCTAAGGGGAACTTTCATTTTCAAACTAACATTGAAAATATTTTATTTCTACTACTTTACATCATTAAAGGAAAGTAACTTTGCCAGATTTCATTCTTTCTAACACCAAAAAAAAGTAACCTTGAACAAATGCAGCCCTCCTGTAATGATGTAAACAACTATCTAATCCAGCTTTGTGGAAGTTTTCTGGAAAATTACTGAGCTTCTGCATTAAACTGTAGTCTACAGATAATATCCTCTCACTATTGTGCTTCTGGGTCTGGCTAGCATTGTAGTTACACAATTGTCAAAAACTTCTGTTGTTTGGTATACAATGCCATGCAGATGTGCCCATTTTTCTTCCATTCATCCAATACCCTAATTCTGAGACATCTGCCTGGCTCTACTTATTTAATACCAAAGTGTATAGCTTCTTTAAATGCTTTTATTAGAGACTATCAGAATGTTGGAGGGAGCCAGTTTGCTGCCTGCAGCCAACAGATATAGGCCTCTAGAGAAGAACCTTCCACTAAGCAAGGATTTGTGAGTTATACAGGCCTTCAGCGTAGCACAATAAGAACAATTTTATACTGATATTTTCTTTACAAGCATACATGTTGGGGTTGTAAATAATTGCATACTTAGCTTTTCTACCGAAGATGTTTCTAGTCTTTCTGTTCAATAAGGAGCAGAGTTTTCTTCTGTTACTCTATGCATTTGCATTAATCATTCATTAGTGAACTACAGTGGAATTTGGTTCTCTATATACATAAAAGGATGGAAAACAAAACACTTCCATTATTGTCTCAAAAACCTTTTGCTTCATGTACTTAGAACGATCTTTATTATGCAGGATGAATTTGATAGTAGTCTGATGTTACGAATGACATACAAGTTGTGAGTTACATGGCTAGGATTTCAGAGAAGCTTTCAAGGACTTCTACCAATGATTTCATAAAAATAAAATGAAAAAAGTTGAAAACCAGAAGAAATACTAAATATAAAAATGACATCATGCATTGAAAGTTAGCCTGCAGTTCCACCAGAATCCCTGTTAGCCATTCAGAAGAAACATTTCTGAAACAGAACAAACTGTCATCTGAACTTTAAAATTTTGAAAGTCCTTTTCCCTTTTGTATTTAATTTTTCTCATAAATGCTTGATTAAATCAAGTTGATGAGACTTTTGAGAGCTGGTGAAGTAAATTACAAATTAAAGTCTGGAAAAAGGGTCATATGAGAAGCATATAATAAAAAAGAAGTTCTTTCAAGAGAAGCACAAATAAGATAAACGTATTAGAGTGCTGAATGATGGAGAGGATATGAAAGGAGAAAAGGAGGGAAGATAATGGAAGATATTAAAAATTTCAACAGGCTGTTTATGACATGACATTTAGAAATCAACGCAGACCTGCTAAGTGTGTGCAATTCAATTTTTCCCTCTATTATGACTTTGATTCTGGCCAGCAGAGATTATTTAAATACTAAATTATATAAGGTAAAAAGTTAGCTATGTTTGCATTTAGGACTTCTGCATTAACTTCCATGGTAGCAGGGCAGCTAATGATATACCTATAAACTATCATTTAATGTGGTGATTTTGTGCTCAATTTATATAGATTGCTTTTGTAAATTTTAAATCACCATTTCCAATTAAGCAAATGACATCATTTTCCAATTAAGTTCAGTGAAAGCTGCAAAACCAAGGTTGGTTACTTTGGTTTTACATTGCTAAGGATGAAAGCAAATTTTCACCCAATGCAAAACTCAAAGAAGAAACTTTTTAAAACAAACTGACACATTGCAGAGCAAGCTTCAAAGTGACACAGGCTTTTAAGCAATGAAGATTCAGGAAAGTCTGAAAGAATATTTGCCTGAAAGCTTGGATGAGAGATGTTTGTCCATTGTGAAAACTATCATTGATACCTGCTTGAATCTTCGTCACAATGAGTCCAACATAACTAAAACCATTTGCAAACTGGTTACAGCTCTGACTGGAGCACTGTCACCTTGAATCATCCATCTATAATGTTATGATCCAGAAAAACTTAAAAAAAAAAATAAAGGCAAGCTTTATACATACAATTTCAATGAAGTCTTTGAATACCTGTGATTTTGGGTTTGTATCAGTTTCAATAGAGGCACTTGTGAAACCAGGATTCAAATTTAAGTGCATTTTTGTCTCACAGCTTTCATGAGTGTTTTGGCTTATTTACATTAAAAAAAATATTAAAAAATAGGAACTTCATGATTTCTTTGATTTACCAGTTGTATTAGAAAAGTGACAAAAGTCTGTAGAGCTGAGGAAAAAAAAAGCAAATTAAAAATCATGTGTTAAAATTTAAAAACAGGCTACGTATCTCGGGTGCTTGAGCTTTACTACAGAAGATAAAAAACTTAAGTCACTGCAAAATGCATATTTTAAATGAATATTTGCTTTGAGTCTAGCAAGAAACTTCACACAAAGAGAGATGATTAATGATGAATACAGAACAAAAAGTTTTTTCCGTGTGTCGAAACAAGTGAAATTTTTACTATCATTCTGTTAGGGCAGTAGCAGATGTTACCTCTCCACAGAATTCATAAAGCCCATGGACCTACCTCAGAAAAAGAGGGAAATACTAGTAAATTGTCTGAAAGCAGGTGATACAGGTTTCTGAGAGAAACTGGAACTGGGTTCTGCTCCAAGAAATGTATGGACTTGCAGCAAAATACTCTGGAAAACTTCACTCGCTTATGCCAAAACATTAGAAAACTTCATGGCCAATTGCTCTAAGTCTGCATGATGATCTTCATGTCACAACTTTGGGTACTGGGTCCACTTTCATCTGTAAATTCTATTTCAATTTCTATATTTGCAGAATGCTTGTAGTGTTCCAGTTTCTGTGCATGATTCTTATAAAATAAGACAATCTAGCATAGAATCATCGAATAGTTAGGGTTGGAAAAGACCTTAAGATCATCTAGTTCCAACCCCCCTGCCATGGGCAGGGACACCTCACACTAAACCATATTACCCGAGGCTTCATCGAACCATGATTTCTACACAAGATAAGGTCAGAAATAAAAGATTAGAGAGCAGGTGTTTCAGGACAAATAGACCTACAGAATGTCAGAGTTTACATACTTTCTCTGGATCTGAGTTCAAAGTGAGCCTTTCAAAGGATGTCTTACTTGTGTAAACACTGAATTCACTTGCTTTTCATAAGAGACAGTCATCAAGCTCCTGTGCATGTAAGTTCTCTTTACAAACATCTGAAGAGATGCCAACTGAGTGCTTTTTGTGCTCTTAATACCTACTTTATTGTTTTTCTCTCTTTTATAGGCAGGCATGAATAGTTACACTACAGAAGAGCACGCAGTTAGTAGTGCTATGAAACGTTGCTGTTTTTCTTCCTAATCCTCATTTAATACATGAGCTAACAGTAGAATAAAAATTAAAATTAAAAAGGAAATGCTTATTAAGGGAAATATGGTGAGCAAGCAGGTTTGCAGTTTACTGTTTCAAGGAATTAAGCACAGCTGGTTATAGGAGCTTCAGGTTTACTCACACAGTGTTTTGCATCAGTTCTATCTTGAACTTGTAATTCATTTTCTGTTTACATAGTAGGTGATTACAGTGCCAAGTCATGGTTCAGGTATTAAGACAGTTAATAAACCACAGTGACTTAATATTTCAAGGTTTATTTTTTCAGGTTTGTGATGATGTTTTGTCTTTGGGCTGTCATGCTCTCTGTAACTAGTTCAAAGTATTGCCTCGGAGTTGGCCTCTATATTGATTCTGGAAGTCTTGATGCATGCAAAAATGTCACACATGCTTGTATTTTCACAACATTACAGATTTTGTAAGTGAGATGATGGTGTGATGTATGAAGATTGTAAGCCAGGCATTTGGTGCTAGCTTCAGTGTTCCTGAAATTATTTTTGTTCTCTAGCCAAATGAGTGTTGACACCTTCTGTATATGTTACCGACCTATACTCATGTGCTATATGGAGCTGTTGACAGGATGAGGATCACAGTAGCTAATACCCACAAAGAAAGAGCACCTGCTTAATCTTCATTTTGAACTGTGCATTTTCTAGCTTTCATCTTACTGACAGCAGTTATAGTAGGTATCTGGGGCAGTGGCTCATGGCCAAAACAAGACATTGTATGTGTTCCCACACTTCATTTCATTCAATCTGCTGATAATTTGTGTTTTGAGTGGAATTTGCTCTTCCATAACCAGTATTTCGAACTGAAGGTTTGTCATGGTTTTGGCAAGGATAGAGTTAATTTTCTACTAGTAGTGGGTGCAGTGCTGTGTTTTTGCTTTAGCATGAGAATAATGATGATAACACATGGATGTTTTAGTTGTTCCTAAATAATGCTTACCCTGATCAAGGACTTTCCAGTCTCATGCTCTGACAGTGAGGAGGGGTGCAAGAAGCTGGGAGGAAGCAGAGACAGGACACCTGACCCAAACTAGCCAAAGGGATATTCCAAATCACAGAGCACGTCATGCCCAGTATATAAACCAGGGGAATATGAACTTGGGAGAGCAGCCTAGAAGGCTCAGATTGCTGCTTGCATCGGGCTGGGTATTGGTCAGCAAGTGTTGAGCAATTGTATTGCGCAAAACTTGTGTTTATTGGATTTTTTTTTCTTTCACCTTTTAGTTTTATATGCTCGCCCCTTATTATTTCCCTTATCATTACTACTATTAGTAGAAGCTTACTGTACTTTAGTTATTAATCTGATCTTATCTTAACCTGAGGGTTTTACATTCTTTCAATTCTCCTCCCCGTCCCATTGAGGATGGTGAGTGAGTGGCTGTGTGCTACTTAGTCCACAGCTGGGTTTAAACCACGACAAAGATGCTGATATTTTATTATGCATTAAGGAAGTCTATGAGGACATCAATTTCTAGTTTTTACAAAAGCTCACTTAAGTAGTCTAACTAAGCAGGTGGAAATACTGAGCCATGAAAGCATGTATCAGTGTTGACTGTATGTTTAAATGTAGAGCTGCACATGTAAAACAGCAGTTGGTGCTTACCCAGACATTGGTAGCAATGAGATAGCACAGAAATATTTCCTACCTAACAAGGCTCAGAGAAGGGCTGAAGTAAAACAACAAAGTATGTTGTTTTACTTTGACAAATGATGAAACAAAAATGCACCTATAATGCTTTCATTATTTCAGTCCTTTCAATATGAGGTCAAGTCAATTTTAAACTACTTCTACCATGCTTGAAATCATGCAACAAGCTTTTAATTAGGAAGTATTAATATTTTCAGGAACAGTGCTGTCCTCTCACTATCTTATTATGGCTTATTGTATCTACAATGATGTTATTCTTTCTTTGAGTTTGCAAACTTCTTTCCTGGAGGCATAATTTAAAGGATTAGTCAAATTTAAAGGAAAAATAAAGGCTTGTGGAACTGGAACTCCTCCTGCACGATTCAGTGATACAGTGAGGTTATCTGTAAGTTCTGCTTTTTGTTTTGTTTCTGTGCTGAAAGGCTCACAATTACCAGGCTGGCAATTTTGTATATTTTATGGAACACTCACTGCCATTCAAAAAGTGAGTTCAGCTCTGCAATCCTATGAACACAATGTCCGAACAAATCCATAAGATTCAGTGTAAGATTATAACATAGCCATCTATTCCTGAGAAATTAAAAAATCTATCCAGAAATATTAATTCTTTAGCAAGTAATAATGTTAAATGTCAAGACTGAGCCATTCATGTACAAATAACTCATTTTGCAGAGCTTCTTACAAAATAATTCTTAGGTTATTATGATTTTCCTTTTATGTGGAGATATGAAACCAGTTATATCTATAGTATTAATGACTTAACAGGAATCACAGTTTGACTGAAATAATAAGGTAGAAGCTATTAAAATTCCTCATCTTGTATTACCCACACGTTTGTTTTTTCAATAGCCCTAGATGTCAGTTCAGTAGAACTTTATCTGCAGCCCTACAAGAAGCATATATAATTCAATACATATGCAAACCAGAACCAGTGAGTAAGAATCTATACCAAGTTTTACTATGAAAACCAATTATACTTCATGCTCTCCATAGCTTAGCTTCCTGGAGAACAGTAATTATCCAGCTGCCAGATAACTACTGGTAGAAATATTCATGATAGGGTATATGTTTTGCAAAAGGTGCTAATGCTAGAGACATGCCACCCGTGCATTTATTAAGAGGTTTATGAAATGCAGGCAAGCTACAGTGTAAGTCTACCAGAATAATCTGACAATAGTTTAAATTTATATACGGAGTTATTATTTCATGCTCAGCTGATCACATTATCAGCCTCCCCTTACCATGGTGTGGTGGGTTGGCCCCAGCCATCAGCCAAGCACCCACTTGCTCGCTCTTACCTCCTCCAGCAGGACAGGGGAGAGAATAGGAAAACCAACAGCAAGAACACTTGTGGGTCAACGTAAAGAACATTCAATAGGTGAAGGAAAGGGGTGGGGGAAAAGAGATCTGCAAAAGCACTCACTCATCACCTTCCAACATCAGACTGATGCCCAGCCATTAACAATGACCATATTGAAAGGCAACTGTCTCCTTTCTTTCTCTTTATTGCTGTTCATAATGCTATACAATATAGATTAACTTTTTGGCCAGTTTAGGTAAACTATCCTGGCCCTGTCTCCTAACAGCTTCTTGCCCACAGCCAGCCTATTTGCTTGGATTGAGGGAGGGATGGAATGTAGAGTGGTAAAAAAGGACAGCCTTGATGCTGGACAAGCACTGTTCAGTAGTAGCCAAAATATTGCTGTGTTGACAGCACCATTTTAGCCACAAATCCAAAACAGAGCAGCATGTGGGCTGCTAAGAAGAAAATTAATTCTGTCTTGGCCAGTACACATACAGGTTTCCTTTTTTTTTATTATGAATCACAATCAGAAAGAAATTAGCATTGCTTTGGAGGAAGCCATATTTACCAGTTTCATAACTGTATTCTATATTGAGAACCACAGCGTGGTTTTATCTCTTACTATCTTTTGGGTCTGTTTTGTGCATGGAAGGAAAGAGTTCTCAAATAGATTGCCTGTTCATACAAATGCATCTATTTTTTAGCACAGGTTTATTATTATCTCTCTTGCTATGAATGCAGAAATCCTCCATACAATCAAGGGTAAGCCCACAGGTGCAAATTTATCAGCAAAAATAGAAACATCAGTCTGACATCTTTGTTCATTTTGACCACTGGCCAATTCAGTGTACCTCAAGTATTGAATGCAGTCAAAGGGCACATAGCTCTGCAGCTCTCACTGACTCCTGTTCTTCCTCTCTGCTTAACAGGAAACATAATTATTTCAGATCTGAAAGAGTACTTGTGTAAATAGATACAAGTCTATATAGTGATCCACAAAGTGCAGTCTAGCTTTTCAAGGGACCAGAGGAATATCCTGATCACGTGTGTGAAGAGCATTTGTATTGGAATGGGAACAAAATAAGGGTTTAATATACAGTATTTATTTTTTGAGTCCTGAAACTAACACTTTTAGAGAAGAAATATTTCTGTCTGGAGTCTACAGTGGAAAGTAGAGTTGGCAATAATGTTCGAGTTAGGAGTTTGAACAGAGAGGGCCTCATGTTCCATGTTAACAGTGATCTGGGAAAAATTACTTGACCTAAATTTATGACAGGATTAGAAGGAGCATGCTGAGTTGGTCAGTACTCTGCAGCTATATATAAAATTGGGGCTGTATGAAGGTTAAGGTTTGTGTTTCAAAACGATCTCATGAACTAGAGTTAGTAAAGGAGCTAACTTTAAGCAGCTTTACCTTTCTAGAGTTAGAGCTAGTTCCTTAGAGAACTAGGGGAAAATGATGAGTTTTAAGCAGCAACGTCATATATTTTTAGGTGTAAACTAAAGCTAGGTGTGTGCTTGGAAATAAAGGGAGTTAGGAGTTGTGGGCAATGCTGAAATCGGAAAGGTTATGGTACCCTGACTTTGTGTCTAGTTCCAGTGGGGCTTACACAATCTTACTGAACTTAGGTCTCTAACAGACTGGTGCCTTGGCATTTAAGCTTATGTTAAGTTTAGGGTATATAAACTTAGGAAATTCTGGCCAGTCTGGTGTTACAGGCTCACTGATGAGGAACTTGAAAATTTGTTGCATTATATTACGTTTTCTGTTGTAGAAGTCTGCTGTTTTAGACTAAAAATCTCCATATGCTCTCAAGATCTTATAAGAAAACTTCATAATCCTAGAGCGACAAACTTAGATTAGAATTAAGCTTTAAGCTTTGGAAGTCAGTGGTTTCAAAATGACTGCAGGTAACAAACCTGGCATTTCAATATACTCACTCCTAACTCATGGCAAGGACTGAGAGGTAGCTTCAAAAACTCAACAAAATCTCCCAGGTCCAAGTAACACTGCCCTAAGTTTAGCCCAGACATGTTTTTTTAACCATAATATTAAAATGAATCCTGATCTTTTCTCTTTCTTATCTCAAAATCCAGATTTAAATCAGGTGCAATATAATGGGAGTGACAGAAAGTTACTTAGCATATTACTTCCTTTAGCATGTAAGTCCTAAAGTTTATGTTACTGAACATTTCTAAACCCAGAACTGATTACAGCTCAGAATTTTCTATGTTTCAGAACTCTAACCAAATTATAACCCTTACAACCATAACACCAACCATATACTGATCTTGCATATATACATGTTGGAATCCAGGCAAAATACCCTGGAAATATACAAAACTCATTCAGTTCCTCTGTGTTTCTAATGGAAACAGCCATAAGACTATGTCAATTAACACGTCTAAGTCCCGCAACAACAGAGGCAGCTTGGACTTCCTATTTCCAGAATAATCATAGAATCATAGAATAGTTAGGATTGGAAAGGACCTAATGTGTGCAAATTACTGAAAAAAAAAATTCCAAACTAACAGAATCAAACACAAAACCAAAAAACAAAACCAAAAACACCCCAGAGAACCTGTGGCTGCCCCATCCCTGGCAGTGTTCAGAGCCAGATTGTACAGGGCTTTGAGCAACCTAATCTAGTGGAAGGTGTCCCTGCCTATGGCAGGGGTGTTGGAAAGTACATGATCTTTAAGGTCCCTTCCAACCCAAACCATTCTGTCATTTTTTGATTCTATGAAATGCAGAGCTAGGATTGAGTTTCATGCAGTAGCCATCATTTATCCTAGTATAAATTAGTGTCTGAAGTCAGGTTTAAGACTCAGAAATGCAAGAAGACCTAACTGTAATCAGTGCTGGCTTTAGCTAAGCTAATTGATCTTTAGACTGACACTGTCAGACTGTGTTTTAAGACATTGTTGAACGTATCATGTAGTGGTCTCTGGTAGTGCACTTTTCTCATGGCTTCATTTTCAAGAATAAGCTTTATTTTTGGAAATGCAAGTGGCCAGAAAGTGTCACTACCTTCCAAGCCTTTCCAAACACAGCAGTAATTGCAGCTCAGCATCCACTTGATTTCTTTTACCTTTATTTTAATTGTATTTCTAGCCCTTTGTCCTGGGTTCAGCAGTAGCAGTCATTTTTCTCCTTCTTGGTAGCTGGTGCAGTTCTGTGTTTTGACTTTCGGGCTGGGGACAGTTGCTGATAGCACCAACGTTACTGCTCAAATGTTTGGTTTGTCCAAGGCCTTTTCTGAGCTCATGCTCTGCCAGGGAGGAGGGAGGACGGGAGGAAGGAGAGACAGGACACCTGACCCAGGCTAGCCAAAGAGGTATTCCATACCATAGAACGTCATATCCAGGATGTAACCGAGAGAAACCCAGGAAGGGCTGGAGCTCTGGGGGGATGGAGGAGGTATTGGTCGGTGCTTGGTCAGGCAGGGTGGGGTGAGTTATGGGTTGGTGGCTGGTGAGGTGTTGTATTCTCTTCACTTGTTATTGGCTTTATCATTATTATTTGTAGTAGTAGTAGCATTAGTGATTTGTGTTATGCCTTAGTTAATAAACCGTTCTTATCTCAACCCATGGGGGCTACATTCTTTGGATTCTCCTTCCTAACTCTCTGGGAGTCAGGGGAGTAAGGGGGGGGGGAGTGAGTGAACGAGCTGTGCGGACTTGGTTTAAACCACGACACCCTTAAACTGGAAAGTAACTCTAGGGTGAAAGATTGGTGTACGTCATTAACTTCCAACTCTGAGCAGGAGTGGCAAACAGCATGAGCCCACCACGGAATATGTATAGAAAAAATATAGAAAAGGAAAACATGATAGAAGACAGTAACACAAAATAAAGAGATACAGAATACAGACATCTTGGCTGAAAGCTTAAAAGGTATTTTATGAGCTGAAGGAGAAAAAAAAGGAAATCTCTAGATCATTTATAGAAGCCATGAGAAATTATGTGGTTTAACACTTAGCATCATTGCTATTACACAATGTACTACCTGATTGCAAAATTCCTTGCAATTAATGAAAGTGTAATTTCTTTCTTGTAGACTGTACTCTGGCATAACATGCAGTCAGCAGGAATAATTTTCTAAATAGTATGATTAATACAAAATGAGTCTGGTCTTAATATAAATGGTAAAATTCTGCTTGTAAGAACCATTTTCCCTGCTAGCTTGAGACATGTTTCTCTCTCTGCTGAAATGAATAGGGGTCCTTGGTTTTTGTTTATTTTTTTTCTGTAGATTCTCATCTGGCATCTAGGTGTCAATCATTGTCCATTATGCTTTCTGAACATCTGCAACTGTCACAGTCACCCTGCTTTGCTGTCCATGGATTTGGCAGATACTCTTCACACTTCCAAAACCACAGCTCAATGAAGGAGAGGAATTAATCAGTTTTCCAGTTACATTTGCAAGAGGCGAAGAGCAGCAGGTCACAGAAGGACATCTCCTCCCTCTCCATCCCCAAGGGTGATGTAGAGCTCAGGCTCTGCCCATACTTGCCTCATCCCATGGGCTGATGATGGCCATGAAAGAGGCAGAGTTCCAATCTACCCCAGAGCCATAAGGAGTGTGGCTGCAAGAACAAAGAGGGCTTAGCTCAGGCTTGGACCTTGCAGCATGCTGATGTGGGCACCCACTACCAGGGAGGCAGAAAGACTGCATGCAGGGTACAATATAATTATGACTCAAGGTGAAGATAGCTATGGGACAATGGACATGTCATACAGTAGCCACCTGTACCACCATCTGCAGGAGAAATAAGATTCATCTACCTGAAAAGCTTTGATGGCTTGACAGCACAGACAAGACACTGCCCAGGGTAATAGAGCACCTATAGCCTCTGTGCCTTCAGGGTATGATTTTTAATGCCTGTGGAAGCTTGTATTCGATACAGCTTTACTGAACTGAGTAAAAAAAACAACCTCCCCAAAAAACTGAAATGCCAACAAGCCGTAATGAAAGTTTAACTTTCTGGAGGAAATGAAAAAACTATTTGTGGTGCTGTATATCCCTGAAACTATTCAGGACTTAGGACAAACATAATCAATTAAATTGAAGGAATTAAGAAAATTCAATGGCTCTGTGAACTTTATGTGCATGTGGATACAGTTCAACAAATTGGTGTCTAAAGAAAAAAAAATGCTTTATATTATTACTATAGCATGATTTTATCCCTGATGAAAAGTACAGTGGCACAACATAACAAATTTTCTGTCCTCCAAAGGTCCATAACACCTGTGAGTTGTCACCTCTATAAACCTAGCTCTTTAAGACCCTTTCTTAAATTCAGGGTATTCCATGATTCTCTTGTAAGATGTGTCACTACTGGATGCTACAAAAGGACCTCTAAAGTATTGTCTGTTGCCACCTGCCAAATATTCAAATTCCAGGTTTCAATGGTGTTTCATCTTCTCTAAAATACTGGTGTGGGGCTGCCTCCTTGTTTTTAATTTTTAAAATTATCCCTTGAGGTGGCATTTGTAATGTTGCTCTGAAGCCATCGACTTGAAAAAATAGTAGGAACAGTTCAGTATCTCAGTTCTCAAATGGCACTTCACACTTCAAAAGAAGGGCTGTTTAGCACTCCAGAAATACAAGCAAGTATGTTCTGTTTCGGTTAAACAGTCTCTGCTCATGTTCTTTAACAGGCAAACTCTTTGTCTTATAAAGAAAACATTAAGTTAGATGGAAACACAAAATGTGTTTCTTTGGTCATTGTAAATAGCTAACTTCTGTTTATACAATGTGATTTAAGCTTAAACACAGGTAGTAAGATGCTGTAGTGCAGCACATTCTTTGGGAATCTTTCTGAGTTTTCTCTAATATTCCTGGAAGACCAAAGTGAAAAACTGAATTGCAATCATTGTTGTGAGACTCCAGGTCTGTATATGCGTCTTAAGCCAGCTTCTGGTGCAAAACATTGGAGGCAGGACATAACTACAGATGAGATTTTGGCTGGAGGCTCTTATACTTCCAGTAGCAAGAATTTGGTTGCTTTATGGAGCACATTCCTCACACATTCAGGATAAAACTGAGTGCAAAGCTGTGTTAAGGAAGGAATTTTTGCCTGGTCAGATGGACAGAGAATTTGGGCTGGCAGGGGAGGAGAGACTGCCTTTCTATTCTTTTCTTTGCTCTGTTTGTGGTACATTAAAATTTTTGAGACCTCATTTTCAGAAGTCCAAATTTTGCTGTCTGTTCCAAGAAAAGAAATATAAGTGACCCCATAAGGTATACATACATGTTCTGAGAGTGTAAGCAGAATGCAAAGCAAGGTATGTGCATCTGCCTGCTTTCTTTACCCTCAGGAAAACAAAACACCCTTGGGCAGGTTGTCAAGGCAGAATACATGTAGGAAATAAGACAAATTATTGCCAAAAATACTGTTAACATTTACCCAGTTTGCTTTGTTTACACCTGCAAACCATGCAGTTTTCTTAACACTTATTTTAACATGATTTTAATTTTATTTAACATAATTTTAATTGTGTTATTTCTTAACACAAATTTTAACATGAGCAAGTATTCACAAATAAATCTAAATTGATAGCGGACTTCACAGAATACAGCTAAAGAACTCCCTGTTCCCAAAGCATTCTTTGAAGTTTGAGATTTATGAAGCTTCAGTTATATCAACAGGAAACAGAAATGACGAGAAGATAACACATGATTAAACTCATGGTGCTGACAGTGAACACTCATGAATAACATATCGTAAGCACTTGATTGCAGACAAATTTTTACCTGCTGGTAATGCCCGTCGTATGCTATGTGAGCACATATAGCATGCTCCCATCCTAGCAGCTCACTACCCGACAAGAATATTTCATCAGAGTGTTCCAAAAAACTGAATACATATTTCAACAAATTCAGAGACGGCTTGTGAACTAAAAATAGCTACACTTGTCCTGTATGTTATTTTCAGTCAAATATTCTCTTTATTTCTCTTGTAAGGTTGCAAACCTCATCTGTCTTCTGCCAATGCAATGGAAATGTAGATCATGCAACTAAAAATGCATCTGCAAGGTACAGCTTGGATTAGACTTTGCATAAACAGTCTTTATGGAGGAACTGGTAGCTTTTTTTTTTAATTGTATTCACAGTAGTACCTTGCAGCAAATGCTCTGCTTCTCCTAACCACTTTTCTCTGCAACATTTCTCAGTTTCAGCAGGAGCAAAATTAATCAGGATTACTAACAGATGAAAGTAAGATATCCATTGCTAGGCATTTATCTGGAGACATTCATTATGAATGAACACATTTTCACTTCATTTTAAGGGATGTTCTTTTAAGAAAGATGCATATATATTGCTGTTATGTTGCAGCGTGAATACTCGTGGTCTCTAGTTATTCAGATTGTTTGTGAGGTATCATTTCCAATTTAGCAAATGTTGCATTGTTAGAGGATGAGGTTTGGAAAAGAGCTGTCTAAAAATAGAACTGCTGATCCCAAAATGGTCGCTACTTTGTGCCTAACTGAACAGAAGTGCTTGCTGAGGTGCCAGTGCAATAACCTCATTGAATGTGCTCTGCTATTTCAGGCTTATCACTTCAGCATCTTTACAGACTCCATCTTTGAAATCCGCATTTCCTAAACCAAATTTATTACAGCAAAGAGCTACATTCTGTGCAAATCTTATGTTAAAATAATTTCAAGATATAATGAAGACCAAACATTCAAACTAGATATATGCAGGAGCACATCTACAATAAATATTATTATGGTGGACCTGCTTGCCTGCTGTATTGGAAGGGATCTTATCTCATTCTAAACTATTCTGTTTGGTGTTCTGTGACTGACTGCTTTTTCCTCTGGATTTTTTTAAACACAGTCAGTGCTATGTTCTGATACGTTCTCAGACTATATTTAAAACACCATAATAATAAATCATATGCTACTCAACACCCATAGCCACAGTCAGTTTTAATTCATTTGGTTAGCCTTGCAGAATGCTGCAAGGATCCCAACCACCCAGCTGAGGTGAGGTTTTACTATCTATTTAAAAAGAGTAGCAGCAGAAAAAAACTAACGTAGCTGACTTGTCTCTGAAGGAGAAAAGAAGCCTTAGGCTGCTAAATGTCAAAACTGCTTTCTTCTCAACCCACCAAAGTGCCAAATCAGCCGTGTATTTTGAAAATAAATGACCAACTGAGCCTAAGTACAGCTGATTTGGCAATCTGCAATGCCCAAAAGGAGGGTATTTTAATCTCTCCTGTGACTACTTTTATCAAACCTGTAACAACATCTGAATAGCTTTGCTTCTAAATTAACAATGCATAAATCTATGAGCAAAACAGAATAGCTGTGAAGTGTCGATGGTCTCTTAACTGCACTTCATTTTCTAGCAAATTATAGCTGAGCAGATGCACGGGTGGCCTTTTGACAGAGCCAAATGGCTGCAACGCTCGGTGTAACATTTCTGTGAAAATGCTATGCAAATACTAAACATCTATTTTTTTCTTTTTTAGCTTCTTTTCTTTTTCCCGTATTCACTGAGCGCAGGTTTTCAATAAAGAATGGTTATCAGTGTAGTGCTTGGGTTGCTTTGAACAGCCCCAAGCAGAAGTTAAGCCAGATATGGGATCTTGTTTACAAAAATCATGTGTTACCATCATCTCTACTTGTCTCTTCTCAAAGAAAAACTAATATCCATCAAAAATAATAGAACAGGTCTCATTCCAACCTAGGAGCACTCTCTTCATGTATTTTGCAGCCAATTCAAGGAGAAAATGAAGATCAGTATCAGTAATCTCTTTAAAAAACAAAAGCAAAAATCTGTTGCACAACGCAAAGAGAGGACAGGAAAACAGTGAGTCAATGAGAAGGTGCTCAGACGTTGATCTGTGAGGCTCAAGGATTGGGCTGCTTTCATATGGCTTCTCTAAGTTCTACAGATATGTTGGGATGCAATCCAACTGGTGTCTAGTGTTTCAGCAATCTAGTGAAACTGTGCCCAAATATCATCAGAAAAATTCTTTAACTAGTCTACATGGAAGAAATTTTCCAGAAAGAAATCCAGCATAGCTAATCTTAGATGAGCTGCATAGACAAATGTTTCACAAGGATCTCCAGGGGCACCTGCTCTTGCCAGAAGAGCAGCCAGGTATTTGTTTCTTCAGGAGTGTAGTGTACCTCCGATGAACTTAATTTGTGTCTATCAGCTATGCGCACTGCTTATTTCATACTTAAGGACACCCTACTGACCCAGTTAGACATTCTGAATTTCAGCTTCCCTCATATTCAAATCTTCTTTTGAAGTGTGGTAAAGAGAAACAGACATGGCACACTTCACAAGAATCTAATTGAAATGATCTACAGCAAAAAAAAAACTTTTAAATAGTTTTTCCCGTGATCTCATAAATTCAGGTATTTTTTTTTAATTACTAACAATGAAGTTTTTAAATGTTTACATATATAAATTCTAACAGTTGATGCTGTATAGAAATGACAGATTTCCACCACAGCTCTGTGTTCAATTCATTATGAACAAAAAACATAAGCAGTATCTTAAATTTTATGTATGTAGTCTCAGCCCTAAAATTACTTTTTTTTTTTTAAATGAAAATTTCAATGGACATCTGCCCACTCAAGTAATAATAACAAAAATAAATAAAAAAAATCTTCCATGTGCAGGGTTTTCTTTGTACTCCTAAAGCACCTTGAAACGAACAACCTTGGCAAAGTTTTCCAAATACTGGTCAAGATTTGCAAAAGAACTATAAGATTACATTAAGACTGACACAACCACTGCTGATAGAATACTACTGATGTTAATAAGTGGATGGTCTTTCAGCAGTAATTTCCCTCTCAAATGTCAACCCTGTGTGTGTTCATGGAATCATGATTACTTAACTCTCACAGACAAGGAGGAAGAAGAAAATGTGAATTGAAATAGTAATTTAAACTAACAGAAGTCAGAACCATGCAAAATTATTAAACTAAAATTCTGAACTCCATTTGTCTTGATCCAAATTTAAGATTCATTCAAAAGCACAGTTCACAAATAAGTTAATCAGAAGGTTTATTTCATATTCTGTTACCTCTGTTGTCCCTAGCTGTATGAAGTAATGTGCTGTTTCCTAGAGAGTCTCAAGTCAGAATGGTATTTGCAGAGATGATGTGATATTTCTGTTACAAATTCAATGATTGAAAGAGGCTTAGAACAATCATACTTACATTTTGCATATCCATTATACCCACTGTATTGTTATCTGGTAAACATAAGAAATTCAAACCTAACATCAAAATCCAATTGCTTAAAACCACTACTTATGCTTAGAGATTGTTTCGGAGTATGACAGAATGTATCTCAAAATGCAGCTGAAGTCACCTAAGCCAGTGCTATATAAAATTAGCTTTGAAATTGTCAGGATTTCCTGACAAATAAATCAAAAATAGTACAATGTAGTGACTGTGTCTTCATGTCTGAACCCAGACAGCAATCACAGGAGATATGTCATCTGTTCTAAGGTTTCTTTCTATGTGAGCTCATCCTATTTTATTTCTATTCATTTTACCCTCACCTTTGAGAAAATATGTGGCTTGTTGCATTTTCTGTACTTCTGGCTTGATTGCATTTCCAATCTACCTAGGAAATTTAGTCAGTTAGAAGCAGTAACAAATTTCTCTGTGCTCCAGGGTAAGGTTAACTGATTAAGAAACAGCCCATAAGGGCCAAAAGTCTGTACTGAGGGAATTTTCTTATTCTATATGTCAAAGCAATGAATCTAAAGTTCGTTTTCTGCATCAGGATTCCATTACAACATCTCTCTGTCACTTTCTTTGAATAAGCATTTATTTAGCTCAGATATCTGAAGCATTTCTTCATGCTGACTGACCATAAGTGTAAAAAAGGCCTTATTTACTAATTTAGTAAGAACCCTTGTCTGTAAATTAAATATGATACACATTTCATTGGATATCAAGTGCAAAGAATTCAGTGTTCACTTTAAATACCTGCATCAGATCAAAACTTTTTCTCCCACAAGGAACACAAGACAATAGCAAATTTTAGTGCAAAAACTAAATATGCAGTCAAGATAACACTAATGGAAAAATCTGATATCTTGAAAAAAATGTTCACCTAAATTAGATTGTAATGCTCTTTTTATTAAACCTGAGGAGTTTAGAAATTGATTACCTGGGTTTTAAAACTGTATGCATTTGTGATATTAATCTATAGGGTCCAAACCTTGAAGTTTGTTAACCAGGATTTACACTCACAGGAACCATAGGTTCATAAACAAAACACTGTGCACTAAGGTTTGGATCCCCATCTGGAAAGTCGGAAGGTAACAATTCCAGAGCAATAAATAAAACCCAAGTTAACAAGGATGGTCACTAACACAGCCTGTTTACTGTCTGAACAGGAGATGGCTCCAGCTAGCCATGCCCAAAGGACACCAGCATTTCTTAAGCGCAATGCTACATTATCATTAAGTTACAAATTATGAGAAATGTTGCAGAGGAGATGTGAATGTAAAGCAATATGAAGGAAAACATGTATATACAAAGAGAAGTTTGTCTCCACATCCAAATCACTTTAACTGTGAGCAGTATCCAGAACTCAGGAAATTAAAAAGAGGTAGTGATCCTCTACAACTTATCTGTTTCTAAATTTGCTAACTCTTTTAATATTGGGATTACAGAAATATGTATTTAGTTTACATTAGATTTTGAAAGTGAGTGCTGGGAACTACCAGATTAAATGTCATTCCATACATACCAGGGTGATGATCTCAAAACCTGGAGAACTGTGTATCATATATTAGACTAGCACTTTCTAATGCTCCAGAATGTTAAAAAGAAACTTGTTTGCTTTTTGGAAAGCAAGACATTTTAAGCATAGGTATATCTAGTCTGTTTTAACAGAGCTAGCAAATTAACAGCCACAGCTATCATCTCTGTTGCAACTGATTTTAAATTTCAATAACAGAAAAAAGGTTTAAATTGTGGACCCTCCTCTTTACAGAAAAAAATCTTATTTTCAGGGAGTCATTTTAGTGGTATCTACTTTGGGATGAGAAGCCATATTTCTAGAATCATTACAAGAAACATTTACATTGCCAGTTGCTTCTGTATGACTAAACATCTAAGTGTAAATTTTAGCCACATGAACAAAATAATAGAAAGCAGAATACTCTGCTCCTCTCTGTTTTCAGTAACAGTGAACAATTGGTATTTGTTGGTTCCAGGAAAAAGAGAAGTGGTAAAGAAAAAGGATTTTCTCAATAAAAATCAGAACAATAAAGGAAAATTGTTTCAAGACATTTGGGTATTCACATACATGATATCAACATTATTACAGAGCTGCTTAGATCTTATAGAAACTTAAAAAGCCAAAATCCTTTCAAAATCTCTTGGGAAATAAGAGTCTGGGCAGATGCTCAGAGAGAAAGCAGCCTTGTTTCAACTGCAGCTGCTAACCTTATTGTTAACTTGAGTTCCCAATTGTTAGCAGATAACACTATCTACCTGGAAGTTCATGTAGAAGAAAACTGCAACACATAGGCTGTAACTCTTACCTTTCATTCACATAGGACAGGATTTTTTGTATTTTTGTTGCACCTAGATATACAGATTAAGATGTAAGTCCATCATTCAAATGAAACTTGATTTTGACAACTTTTCCAAATGGCAGAAGTCTAAAGGTAAAAGAGAATAACACATGAATTAAATACAGATCAAATTATTCCTAAAATATTTACTTTTAAAATGTGCATTGGTTAATGTCTGTGTTTTTTTTCTGTGCATAATAAATATCTCTTTTTTTTCTCCTCTCTTATTTTCATGTGGTTTACCTTCCATTTCACCTAGGCCTCCTCAAGAAAGCAATGCAGTCATCTTCAGTCTTCCCCCAGGTACAGATCTAGGGGGACAGTGTGACCAAATCTTCAGAAGGAGAAGCCATTTACATCTCCAGGCATGACTTAGCAAATTCATCAGAACAAAATTATATACGTCCTCAAATTACCTGAATACTGGATAACTCCTACCATCCTGAATGGTAGGATGTTTTCTGGAAAAAAGGCACCCTTACCTGTTCTCATACATGTCTGTGACTGCTGGCAGTGGATGGACTGTTCCACAGACCCAGCAGATATGCTGAAAATGCACATTGTCCTCGGGATTTCTCATTTGTGTGCATCAAAAATTGGCAACCACTTTGGTGAATTTTATTTCAGGTCAGATACATGTATCAGTATACAGAGCCTATGTAACTAATTGAGGGCTTTGGATCCCATAAGGCCAAAATCCTTTTGTGCATGTGGCTCTACAGAGATGGCTACTTTCACAGCAGAGAAAGGAGCTCTAGTCTTTAATGCCTTAGACCATCAACTGAACAACCAGGAAAAGCACAGCTCAACCCTTCTAATGAGCCCGTCCTTTGTACTGTTTTTACAAAACCTGTTTATAGCACTTATCAGAATGAGGCAAGGGAAGGATAAGCAGAAAGAGATTAATTTTCTAACTTGCAACCAGCATTTTGGGTATGGAATGGAGTGGAAAGGATGTGAAAATGGGCTGTAGTCATTATGCTGTGGAATCAGCAATTTGTTTAGCTCCCACAAAGCCCATGACAAAACATTCATTTGGCTAATGCAAATGTTTCAGCCCTAAGTAACATGCAATAATACTCTGCAGGCTTTATGATGAGGAAAAATATTCTTCCCTCTGTGCTGAAAAGGCAAAATACTTAATACTATCTCCAGGAAAAAAGTCTTCACATGCCTAACAAACAGTAGTCAATTTAGAAAATAACTCCAGCTGTGCTGTCTCTGTTCCCCTGTCAGCTGACATCCCTTTTTGGCTTTTTGGCATATTATCCTGTGCCTGTAAAAATAATTGACACCAGTGTTTTTTCCCTTGTTTCTTTTCCTTGAACTTTAGATTCAAAATGCAAATATATGGGAGACAGCGCATACATTGTTTGCAGTAAGCTTTCACTGCTTTGTATTTTGAACAAGATGATGGTCAGCTAGTCTATGGTTAGACAAGGAGTTGAGTTCAGAGTTCAGCTCTTACACAATTTCTGCTTCATCTACAGGCTCCACTGTAAATCATTTAAAATATAACACACTGGCACTGCATCATATTTCACTACATAGAACATAAAGAAGAATAATCAATCATCTCTTTGACAAGAAGCCAGAGTAGCCAACATGTAAGTGAAGAATAGATGGAAAAAGGTCAGTTCAGGTCAAAGAGCTGTTACATCAGCTAGCGCATGGTATATGAGCAAACCACTGACATGCAGAGAAACTGACGATAAACAGTGGCCTCATGTAAGAACAGAGAAAAAAAATGGGCTTAAAAAAAGCCATCAGGAAACTCAGTAAATATTCTGCCAACAACAAATAGTTCTGTTGCACCTTGGCAAGAACACTACTAAATGACTTCTTCAGTGAGGCACAGTGGATTAACTTTTTAGCAGTACAATGCAAAAATGAAAGAACAACCTTAAAAAACGGGAGGGAAGGATAGCTATAAAATATGTAATTCTGCCCAAGTATACTGTAAAGAACTTGATGTCTGTGGAAGTAGGAAGTTATTCAAACATCCTAAGTTAGCCATTTATGAAGAGCCTTCACTATAACCACCTTTACTCACTTTCATTTGACAAGACCTGGTCTGAAATTGCTAAAATTTGTATTTGTAGAGTACCTATGGCAACAAACTAGAAGTGGACAATCCAAAATTCACCTGTCAGAGTATATATTAAAATATATGGAAGATGGCCAAAAAGCTACATTTTCCATGCAAATCTTTAAAAAGGGATTTGCAGAATAAAATTGGGAAATTTGATTCCTCTTTCAAGGTACTGAATAAAGGTACTCCCAGACATCATGAATAATTTTACTAGGAAGAAAATATTTTACAATAGGCAGAAACAGATATTTATTTTTCTAATAAATGCTGACTGACCACTCTGTGTGTGTCCATACACATATGCAGTTCCCAAATATTATCCTTTTCAGACAAACCTAGCAAATCCAAAACAATTTTGTTCATTAACTCTTTTATTTTTGGTAATTTTTACTTATTTAGTATAAATGAGCAAACAACATCATTATATTGACAAAAGCACCTAACAGGGAATAAATGAAGAAAAAACTCGATTAATGTTTTCATACTGTATCAAGATATTTTTATAAGTTAAATTTTATTAATTCTCTCTACAAAATTCTGTAGTCCTCTAGAATGGAGTCATATATCTAATTAAGCTCAGGTATAAAAAACTTGTCTTGAACATGTAAATACTAAAACAAGAAAAAATATTTATAAACTGATATGGAGAATGCACAGGACTATATCTGTAGAATTTCTGTTCTAAGGATCAAATGAATGCTCCCTTGTGCATCAACTGAAAAAATAAGTCTTTTAAACAGAAGATACCTGCAAGCAACCTTCAAATTTATATTTGACTGTTTTTTTCTTTTATTCCTGTTGGAAAAGAAATGAAGGATAGAAAATATAGCAGGACATCTGGTATTGATCAAACCAAGAGATGCTGTTACTCAACATACGTATAAAACTGTGTCCTGTAACTGGCTGATCAGGAGGAAATAACCATAGATTTCAATTCTTGTCTAGAAATTCTCCATAAATGCAATGGGAAAAGGATGATATTTTTTACTCATATTAAAAACAAAATGTATACCTATGAAAGTAGTATTTAGACATACTATAGAAAATAAAGTAATTTATATTCTTTTTCCTTAGGGGAAATGAGAGGAGGAAAATGCTTTCGCAGAGAAACTGTATGAAAAAATGAATCCAAATGAAAAGATGAAGAGGTTATCAAGAAAAGCTGTCAATGAAAAAGATAGGTTGATATTTTCATGTGTCTTCAACATGACATTTGATGGCATCCCGACTTTCTTCCCCTCCTACAAAAAAAAAAAAAGAAATGACAACTTGAACACAGACAACACTATGCCTAAAAGCCACAGCCTCTCCTTGTACTTTTGCCTAGGAATCTAGTGGAAACTTCTATGGTCCCATCTCACCTGCTTATCTCCTGCCAGTCAAAGGGAACATGATAGATTTACTCACAGGAAGTGTTTTGCCAATGCTGTGAATTGACTAGGAATGAAGCCTACTCTAGAGAAGTACTTCTCCAGCACTGTGAAATCTGTTGCTTAAAAAAGTACATCACTATTCACAACTCCCACACAATTTTCCTTTTCCTCATATGCCAAACTAAAACAGAGGAACTTTTTTCTCCACCTAACCGAGCTGGTATCAGTTCTCCCATAATCTGCATATTACATACCTAATGCTGTCATGTCAAAATGAGAATCCAATTTAAGAGGAATATTGCTGGAACATTGCAGGCCTGATTCTAATTGTGCTGATCTTCTGGAAACAATGTCCCGTGAGCACATTGTGTCTGTGCAGTACATCTCATGCTGAGTGTTTCAGGCCTGCTTTCCATGAGACAAATTGTTGATCTTATGAAGCATGTACAGGGTAATTTCATACTGTATGCACAGTCCTGCTTAGCAAACATCCTTCCTGCAAGGCACAGTGCTTTTGCAGAATGCTTAATTCATCTCATTAGAGAGCCTTCCAGCCCATCTAATGGCCAGGGCTGGAAGGACACAAAATGTGCAGGACTTCTATACTGCTTTGGGGGTAAATATTCTTATACTAAAAGTTACAAAAGACTTATGTCCCAGGGAAGAGGTTAAGGGGCTTCCAGGTATTGACGAAAGCTTTTATTTGTTTATCTCTCAAAGTTGCAGTCAGACAGCTGGTCTTCAATACCAGGTTTAGTAATTATGAGCTCAAAATTCATAACCTGGATGGAAAAAAAAGAGATGGCAGACCAAAAGCCAAATCCACATACTGGATTTTGTACTTAAACCATCTAAGTTGCTTGAAGTGAGAATCATTGATTTTTATACTTGAGAGATAAGGACAGTATTTGAATATATTAATACAGTAACAGATAAAGAACAATATTTGGAGCACAACTTATTTTTATGCTTATTTTTCAGGGCAATTTTGGTTTCCTGCATTCTTTTATTAAAAAGAAAAATCAAAGCTGGAGCATCAGTGCCCAAATTCAGGAGCAGGCAATAGCTTCTTCTGTGTGCTCCAGTGATGCCAGCAAGCTAGCAGCATGTATATCTGTCTGGGAACACAGAGTGCATATTTCATTTTACCACATCAGGAGCAGGCTTGACAGCAAGGCCCAACTTTGTGCACTTCCTGCCGTTTTTAGCAAAAAACTTATAAACTGGTTCTCAGATAATACTGGCATTTCGCCAGGGCAGAGAATTTTGCTGATGTGCCATCCTAGGGGAATTTTGCCTGACAAATAAGAAACAAAAAACCTTGCCTCAGTACTATCACCACCAGCAATTCCTATTAACATCAGTAAGCAACCTGAGACCTTCAGCATTCACAGATTAGCTGAAAACATTGATGGCTTGGCTTCACGAGCGAAGATTTTGGGAAGGGCTTTAAACACGCTTACTTCAAGCATGATGACCAAGGGTGAGTGGGATATGCAAATCTGGTTTGAAAAGGGTGCTTAGGCAATCAGGGAGTGTCCAGCCAGGACTGTCATCTCCTGAGTAATGTTTAGCTACCCATGCACTGGTCCTCCCGCATGCAAGGTTGGATCTGCAGCTTCCCATGCACCTTGTCACCTACCAATTCGACCCTCACCTGTTCATATCGACAAGTGAGAGCAAGTCCTTCAGCCTGCACAGGGGAGTTTTTAGGTGAGGCACAGCTTGCGCAGAACTGGCCGCACCCTTTACAACTGAGGTTTAACTGCCATGGCCTAGTGAGCTGGGATGGTGACCGCAAAGTCTGCAGGTCATAGGTGTTGTGAGAGTGTCCTTCTCTTAGATGGAAGACCATACAAGGCTGGACGAGCTCCATCAGCCTGGGTTTGAAGATAGCAGTTTTCCTTCTCCTAAATTTTGAGCAAGGGTCAATTTTCAGCAACCGCTATCACGAGCCCACCGAAGCGCTGGCGGAGTTGCAGTATCGCTATGTCTAGGCGGGATTCTGACTTAGAGGCGTTCAGCCATAAGCCCACAGATGGTAGCCTCGTGCCAGTGGCTCCTCAGCCAACCGCACGCACCAGGGGTCTGAACCTGCTGTTCCTCTCATACTGAGCAGGATTATTATTGCAACAACACATCATCAGTAGGGTAAAACTAACTTGTCTCATGACAGTCTAAAATCATTAGACACAATAGATCATATTGTTGCTGACTGTTAGCCACTGATTTTCTGTTTAGCTTTAATGGCAAATTTAGCACTTGCTAACGCTGCCAAATTAACACCATCTCTTACAAAACTGAAGTCACTTCAGGAGTGAAATAAAAATTAAAGGCAGGCCAATTTTTTCCACATTGTCAATATTTGCTCCTAGAAGCAAGTCTGATGAAAAAGGAACTTCTATATTACTACTAATTTCACTTTGGTCTCTATAGAGACAGTTCAGAAAAGTGCTAATTTATGGCAGAGTTTCAAAACCCAGACAAGATTCCTCAGTCAAACTCTAGTTTCCTGAGAAAATTCCATTAGCTGGCTATTAGTCTCCAAGAAAAAAAATCACATCTTATTAGAAAGATGTCTCTACTCTGTATCTACCTGATGCCATTCTTTCTGGCCAAATTACTAGAATATGAAAAGGTACAGTATGTAGCTTGGAATAAAGCTTCTGTATTTTTGGGTGAGACAGTATTTGTGGATTTGTATAATCACCAACCACAAAGGCAGCTCAATCCTTTAGAGAAAGGACTCATTTCATATTTTAAAGAACCTAATCTTTATACTTTTTGAAGTCCCACCTTCTCTCTAATTGCAGACTAAGAGATGGAATAAAATATTTAAAAAAAAATAAAAATTGCAGAAAGAAGGATATGAAAGAGTTGGAATAAATAGATAAGAGAATTGACAATATACCCACTACAATGATCTCCATCTTTGTAGAGGAAGTCCTGGGAAAGAATTGAAAATAATCTTCTCCCCCACCCCCAAAGACCATGTTTTCTCTTACTAGAAATGACTAGCCTACTAAACCCTGCATTTTCACTTGCAAGGGTCAGGGGAGTGTATTTACTGAATGGAAAAATTCATAATAAAGACACCGTCTGGCATTATTAGCAAACAAAAAAATGGCATCATGCTGATGAAAGCTTGGAAGATGTGAGGAATGCAAAATCTAGCACTGACTACTAAAAGTAACTCTTCCAGCCAAAGGCAGTATTTTTCTTAATGAATATTTTATCCAGAAGGCTCTCACCTCCCAGATTTCTGCAGTTAAAAACCTCGGCAACGAAGGGTGAACTCAAAATGTAAAAGAACAACAACAAAATCTCCCAATCCCTCCCAAACCTTTTTCGAAATTCCCAAATCATAAATAACTGAAATGAGAACTTGTCAGAAATCATTAGTCTCTGTTGACACTAGTAGAGGCTAACTGAGTGCAAGCACTATCAAAATGTAGCAAAGCATTTCAGATTTCATTTTCAAAGGATACAGAAAGCTGGCAGGGCCTCAGTCACTCCACTGTTTTCAGCCCAAAAGCACAGCCCAGATGCTCTGGAGCATATTAAGAAATATGAGTTGCTATTAACTACTTTTCAGTAGAACCCTTGTTTTTTTTCCTTCCCCTCTTCTCACTTCCTGTGATACCTTTGGTTGAAATTTTTAATCATTATTTTCAGTGTTTATTAGAGGTTTTATAAAATGCTTTACAGAGTGGGTCAGTTAGGGCTTTTGGACTGTTTTCTATAGACCACTGAAGACTAAATGATCACTATATGGGTCCCTATCTCTCTAAGAACAGGAATTCACTCCCACTGACACAGGTTGTCTCATCAAGTCTTACATGCAAACATATGAGGAGGAAGATAAATAGAAAATTTTCAGCACTGACTTGCTCGGAGTAGTATGTGAAATAAAACCACTGAGACAGCCACAAACATCTGCTAGGTACCTTGTCTCTGACTGACTAGCATACACCATGCTTTTCCTTCACTGTTGTCCCTTCTTCCCATTCTTGATTTGACACCCAATTTTCTTACACCCTCTATGTGACACGAAAGTCCCTCTTCATGCTCACAAAATTTTATTATCCCTCAAATTTGCTACTTTTACTTAAATGCTGTTATCAGTGATCTCAGATGGTTTGGGGCTTTATCCTACTTTGTAGTAGTATTTCTAAGATCTAAATTTTAGTATTTCTAAGATCTAAACCCTACAAAACTGTGTTTAACTTTAGTTAAATGTGGGTACAAATCTCCCAGACCAGAGAAAATAGAACCCTGGTGTTCCAGAGTGTTTCTGCTACACTGGTGACAAACCCACTGACTGCTGGAATCGTACCATTGCGAATGAATGGACATTAAGATCACTTTTTGAGATTCTATGAATATTGCAACCATTTTTACAGGTCTTTTTCATACAATTCACATTCTTGAAAACATCAGAGTTCTTCCCCTTAGTACAAGACTGATTATATATAAGAAATAATAATGGGAGAAAAAGAATTGAAATAAATATAATGCTGATGATAATTGACAATATATTATGCTGGAGCATAACTATTTAAAATTAACAGAGCTGCAATTTAAGTACAGTCTTTGAAGAGGAGAGCCTTAGGCATTAAAATATCCTATTTTTTCACTACTGCAGAGTTTTCTGAGAACCACAGAAGGTTCCAGACATCTTTTGCTTCCTGTTTTCCTTTATACTCGAAGGAAAATGGTTGCTTAGAGCTAAATAACTGTATTTTTCTGTACTACTGTATGCTAGTGGATACAGAAGTAGATTTGCTGGGAAGTAGGAGTTGCTCACTAGGTGATTTACTGGAAGATACTGTGCTGTATAAAATAGTTTCAATCTGGTACAACTAATCACTTAGTAGCATTTCTGTTCAGGAAGAAGATCTGAATCTCTTTACTTTCACCCTGCCAGACTCCATGTAGCCACACAGAGTTTGCAAACAAGATAGTTTATTAGCTTGCAACCTTAAGACAACCATTGCAGAGCATGATTGTTTGGTAGCAATCAAGGGACCTAGCCATTCAAATGTATCTTTTGGTAAGGTTAGGATAGACAAGATGTGAAGATAAAGAATAGATTAACCAATCTCAGTTTGCTATAGAGCAAGTGAGGCACAGATCATTGATATGACTTCACATAAGAAAAACCAAGAAAGCGACTACAGAACTCTAAAAAGCCCCTA
The DNA here is from genome assembly GCF_012275295.1 of Melopsittacus undulatus. NCBI lineage: Eukaryota > Metazoa > Chordata > Aves > Psittaciformes > Psittaculidae > Melopsittacus > Melopsittacus undulatus. The sequence continues at coordinate 129,274,958 of NC_047527.1, forward strand.
AGTCTTATTAATTTTCTTTCAACCCACCTTTACAGGTTTCAGACTGTGCTATTCCACCACAGCCAGTGTTTCCTCTCAGCCTGCAAGTTTCACAAGAAAGAAAAATATCCTAATGCACCTCATTTTCCAAAGCACTGCAAAATGTTGCTAGATAGTGGGTTTTTTGGTTGGTGGTGATGTTTTAAAAAGCTGCATTCTCCTTTTGAAATGAATTATTGATGCAAACAGGGTAATTTCTGAAGTACTGCCAGTTAAAGCCTAACTACATCAGATTTTATGCATGCGTTTCTATCATGCTGAACTAAGAGTTTAATAATACAGCTGTCAGAGTAGTTAAAGTTAGCAGAGCTTTAAAAGCTGTCTCTCAACAAAATGGTGTCCTAAATCTTATGAAGAATAAAGGGTGAAAACCAAATTCAATGGAAACTTATTCACAGATCTTTGACCCCAGCTATTTACCACCTTTTCCTCTAAATTGTATCAAATAAATAAACTGATGTATGAATGATGGGAAGAAGTACTTCTGTGGCTGCTACTCAGTTCTTAAAGAAACATTTCAATTCAATTCAATCATTGGCCTAAGATTCCAAGTCCCTTAACTGTGATGTTGTAGAGCTGCAGTTCCCTTGAAGATTTTTCTTTTCCCCTTCTCTTCTTATTTAGAAAAGCTTCCACTTCAAGGGAAGCCTGTCACATGCTTAAGTTTACTTACACAAGGACAGTAAATGATGTAGCATAAGTATTACTGTTGCACTAACTCACCATGATCAGTCAAATTCAAGAGACACAGTGAGAGCAATTATATGAAAATTATATAAAATTATGCAAAATTATATATATATAAAAAGATATAATCATAGAATTATTTAGGTAGGAAAAAACCTTTCAGATCATTGAATCCAAATTTTTCAGCTGCTTTTAAAAATAAAGCACATTCCATGCTTTTCCAGAAGATATTCTATAGGCAGGATAGGAAGATATAGCTTAGTTTATAATCTTGATTTCAATGAAAATGTTAACCTCATTTTGCTTTGTGCTCTGGTGCATCCAGTGGAGTTACCATGCAGACAACTCGTTCGCTGCTGAGGTCTGCAAGGAAACACAGTGATTTCTGGTCTGACTCAGCTCTGCTGTGAATCAAGAAAGTATTATGATTGCTGCTGCTTTACGTAGGCTGTATACACATAGACTTTGGTCTGTATAGCTTAATGACTGTAAAGTGTAATGTTTATTGGGCCTAGACCACAGTCCATCCCATGCAGCCAGAAGAGTTAAGATTCACTCTTGCTATTTGAACACTACTAGAGCTACTTAGAAGCTACATCTTTCCAGGTGGGTTAGTGCAAAGGGATATACAGTATGTGAAATCCTGGAACAGAATTTCTGTGCAGCTTTGTGTAGTATCATCTTTACTGGGACATGTGACATCCACATGGAGTTCACATAGAGTATACAGTCACAGACTGCATCTGCTGCAGCACATCCTGACTTACTTGAGTTCAATTACTTTGTTCATCATTCAATACCATTTCAGTGAGTACAGATGCCTAGAATTAACTAATGAAATAAATAAAACAATAGACTGTTACATCTGTTAGCTCACAGAACTAACCCTTCTGATTATACTAGATGTGCAAAAAGCTAGTATGGCATTTAGTTTTGTACAGGATTCATGCAGATAGGCTTTCTTGTATTGATTAATTATCTTAATAACTGTTAATTCTTTCCTCTTTATATTGTTTTTTGAGGCTGTAGTGTTTCTTAGAAACAGGTTTATTGCAGGAGTAATTTTTCTTTTTTTTACTTGGGTTTTTTTTTCTAAGATTGTATTTTGGTACAAAGAAAAGCATGAAAAAAATAATACTCTAACTGTAGCAAATTCTTAATGTTCAGTTTTAGCAGGTGAAGTCTTCCAGTTAGGTAATTGAAGTCACTATACCCCACTTCCTTATTAAAAGACATTTCTTAAAAAGGTGGAGTCTAGCAGTATTTTACCTGCTTTTTACTTCTCCTCAATCCAGAGGATAATATTCTCATCAAAAGTTATACTGAAATATATAGGACTTTCATTATTTTTTTCTCTCTGCTACTTTTTGCATATCCACTACCTTTGTCATTTACATTTTCTAAGTCTTTATAGAGATTAATTATTTTTTTAATAAAAGAGAATTATATCCCTCCAAAGCACCTCCCGTCAGTGGAGGAGAAATTTCTTCTATCTCCATGCACTGTAAATAAATTGTATGATTAGGACATCAGCTTTTTAAAATAATATCATGTCTATTTTATGTTATGCTTTTTCATCTTTCCAGTATCTATAAGCAAAGTGCTATGAGTCAGACTAGAAAGAGAAAAAGCAGACAAACGGAAATACAGGATTACCTATGTTTTCCAAGTTATTAAGTATTTTAAATTAAGATTGTGGCATTATGATTTTTCAGCTAATATTTAATTTTCCCTTACAAATTGCCACTGTGAGGTACATTTAATAAGGTCCATTTCTGGAGGGAATTTGTTCAAGATTATTTTAGTTCCTTAGTTTTTCTACAGAAAATCTTGCTATCCACATTTACCAGTCCTTAAAGTAGCAATTAATCTTCTGGCCAAGTTGTAAATCGATTCTGATTCTTAAATCACTATTGATTCTTGTATGATCATTTCACAGCAGTAATACTGAAATCACTGATCATAGAATCATAGGATGGTTTAGGTTGGAAGGGAACTTAAAGATCATCTAGCTCTTCAAGCATCCTTGTCCCCCGTAGAGTCTACAAAACTGCAGCCCCCAACCCAGACACAGATCTTAAAATCCCTGTCTACAGTGTCCCATAATCCCTCTCTTATCAGAAGCCCTGCTCCTTGGTCCCCACATCCTCTTCTTTCCACCCCCTATCTCCAAGCTGCTTTATGAGGTCCTTCACTATTCTCTCTTAAAGCAGCAGTCTCTTGGACCAAAGGCAGCAGACATGGAAAGGCAAAGAATACATACATGGAAAGGCAAAGAATACATACATGGAAAGGCAAAGAAGATGAACTTTTATTGCTCAGGAAAGGGAAACAAGAAAGTTAATCCAATTCCACCTGCTGAAGGATGTCTTACTGAACAGCAGACATTAGGCGAACCAGATGTCTCTTTGCTGGGATGTAAACCAATGCACTAGGGATAGATCAGAAAAGCTCTCCCGCAAAAAGAAACTTCTCATACCGTGGGATCCTGCTCTGGCAAAAATTCCATCTTTGAGGCTAGAACTGAGGAGCTGATAACCCAAATGCCTGTATAACACCGAGGAGCTCGAATAGAAGACCAATATGATACCAAAAAACCCAGTAACAAATCCTCATGGTAGCTCCAAGTGACGTTCATTTAATATAGGCCAAAAAGAGCTTTGGCACATAATAAAAGGCTTTGCAAAACCACAGGTAGTGCATCTGTCTCTGCAGAACAGTAAAAGATGAAGAGTAAAAAAGCAACTTCTTAAGGGCTGCTAGTCTACCAGAGTCTATTTGCTAGTTCTTACTTCCTCCCTTCCAGAGGCAAAGAAGTGAACAGATCCTTGACCCCTCTTTCCACAGCTATGTGGTTATTTTACATCCAGAGCTGACTGGCAATGAAGGATCATGCTGTGGTTCTGGTTCTTTGTCAGCAATATGATGTGTTGCTCTAGACCTGAGTCGTATGTGGCCATCCCATTAAAATGTTCTTCAAAAAGTACTGAATTAGAAAAAAAAAATGTTTCCCTCAATAAGACCTCCCAAGATGAGCATGTCAAGGCTACACTGGAGCCTGCCACAGTGTTCACCCTCCATTCCAGTATTTTCCAGTATTTAATTTTATTAGTGTTTTCCAGTTATGCTTCTCACTATTTGGTTTGCAACCATTTTTTTTATTCCCGCTTCCTTTATTTGTGTGTGTTATCCATCTATCAGTATTTTGTTTTATCACAATTAGTCAGTTTTTGCTTTTCTGATATTTGACCCGAGGTACATATTTCATTTTCTCTTCACATAAGCTTAATCTCCTTCCTTTCTAAATCTCTAAATTTCTATGTAGAAAAGAAAATACATCAAATACCTGCTGCTACAGAAGATGAGATAAATAATTTGACACCTGGCAGATGCTGAATTGCAAGTTAGCCCTCCAGATATCTGCAGTCTCGTTGTGAAAATACTACTAACATTCATCCTTTGCTCCCATACACCATAAATTTATAGAAAATAAACAGAAATCACACTAAATAGACAGTCTTGCAGTTTAAGAAGATGAGATGAGAAAATAAAATTCAACAGTAAACTTCTGGAATGATTTTGTGAGACCTTTGAACTTCCTGAATCATTTTCTTCACTGCTAGTGTCATTGAATAAATTCTCACCAGCTCTGCACTAACTCAGGGTAAAATTACCATACTCAATCTTTGCATTTGAATTTCTATACTTTCTCCTCCACCAATTTAAATTCTCTTTTTCAACTGTCCTTTTCTGTATTTCCTTCTTGTAATATGACATTTCTTCTATCTTTTCCATCTCTGTATCCTCTTCCTCTTACAGGTACTGCTATTAGTGGTACTTCTGTGTATTTGTCCTAAAGACAGGTAATCAAAATAATGACTTTAATGATACTTTTCTTAGATTCGTATTTCTGGGATGGTCAGAGGGATTGTACGAAGAATGAGAAAAAAAGATGTATAGAACTGAATAAAAGCACATTGTACTTGACTTCTCTTTCTGCCTCATTTATGGATTTATGCTTAATATTTTGTGTTATCTTTTCCACATCAAAATATGCTTTTCTTTCTGCCTATTCATAAAGAAACTAATAAATATATTTTAACCATTTAAACCCCATTTTGTCAAATTACATACATTCTTATGGCATATATTTGCTGAAATCAGTCCATTTGTGGTTGAAAATACATATCATGTTCCTTACCTGAGGTGAGTGAATATAACATCTGTAGTACAATTAACTAACACTTTTTAACTTCTTTTTAGTTCTCCCGAAGCCTCTTCTCATTTCACTCAGAAATGTATGTTTCAGAAATAACTTTTAACAGCAACACTCAAAAATCTGGGAATATTTCATATCTGAAGTTATTGCAATTTATCACTAAATAGCAGTAGCATTTTATCATTTGCTTTTCCACTAAAACTGTGCAGTCAGGGTGATTGTGACATAAATGGGAATGAGGATAGAGGTCGGAAATATTCAGAAAGCATAGGGAAAGATGTAATAGAAATACTACTGTTAGTCTTGCAAGAACTAGTTGTTTCTATGTTATTGTCTTGGGTAGGACGTGAAATTTGTATTTTACATTTGCTGTTTATCCCAAGCAACACTCTGAAACCTTGACGTCATTTGTCTTGATTGCTTAAATGAATAATGGCATTGATAATTCCTTTGGGGTTTTCCTGGACTGTTTTCTGTATGCATTTGCTTTGGTTTTGTTTGTTTAATTCTTGCTGTTCTTGTTTTATCTTTAATTAGTTCAGTGTTCCTCTTTCCATTCCAAATTGCACAATGCCTTTTGAAGTCGCAAAGAAATAAGTCAGGAGGGAATAATTCCATTCTTCAGGAAATGCTGAAATTTTGATCTTTTTTTCCACTATGAAATGGAATTAAAATGACCTATAAAACACTCTTTAAAAAACATCATTAAAAACATTTGGGGGAATCAGATTGCTTTGTTATAATAAAGTCTAAATATTTTACTATTAAAATGTTTTTAAGACATGGCCTGTATTAAAACAGAAGTTATTTTAAAAGTGAGTTTGGAAACAACTGAATAAAAATTTCCACAAATGTCAAAGCAGGATAATTCTCTATATGAAAAAAAGATGTGCCAAATTTTCCAGTACTTCACAATGCATTATTTTCCTTTTCTTATATAATTTCACAAAATTCAGTACTCTCCACTTTTGGGTAACCTTCAGGCAACACAGAGCATCCATTTAAAAAAGAGAAGCACTACAACTTCCTTCTCTTAGAGAAACTTTTCCCCTTTCCCTCAGCTTCCCACTCACCAACTGGGAGGACATTAAATATCTTTGTTTCTATTCTGTTTCCCTAATGTTTTCTTAACAGCACCATAAAACACTTCTCAGGTTTCCAGCAGCCCATCTCCTGGTATGTCCTGTTCATGTCTGACATCAGCCTTCAGAGCTCTGAATCCAGAGCTCAATAACTTCTCTGATGACTTTACTGCCCACCTTCAACAGGCAACACCTATTATGGCTTCCTCAGAGCCAAACTGCCAAATTGCCCAACACTACTGGCCATACTTTGCACTTCTCTTCTGGCATACATCTTCCCTGGCTCCAGCTGACCTCTTTCTGCCCTCCCTCTCCATAATTTCCATTTGTCCTCCTTCTGTCAGAACTACAATACACCAAAAGGTCTTTGGCACATTTTATTCCCCCCTTAGATCCATTCCTGTGAATACTAATTTAATTGCTATCCTGATAATGATTCACCCTGCATAGAATCCTTCTGTCCAAATAAAAATAAGGACAGGGAAGATAAAGGTGTAATTTATCAATGGGAAAAAACCAAATAATTTGTAACTGATAGCATGCATGCTTTCTGGGGCTTGATATGGAACCAATGATTCCTAATTGTCACTATTTTTTTGGCATTAAATACCAGTTTGTTCTTTTGGTAATAAACTACTATCATTACCAGTAACTTTAACTTCTCAAGTAGCAGAAATGTGTATGAATCTAAAGACTATTCCTCTGCTGATTAAATATGTGATGTTCAGACTTACCATAAAATGATGCTTTTATTTTTACAGTCTGCGTAGAAATCATCAGAAGTGATTTTATCTACACAGAAAATTTAAGCGAAGAGGCATATATCTCTTTATGAAAATAAAAATCCATCTGATTACAGCTGTAATCTCCAATTACAGCTGGATCCACATGTACAAAGACTTTGCAAAGCACCCTTTAAGAAAACAAATTAAAGGAAACCCATATAGCATTCTTTTATTCCATGTATGTGAAATACCTACTCTGGGCTTGAATCGGTGTTTTATAATTAAGGTGTCTGTCACATATCATATCGCAGATGCTGTGAGTGATCTATATATTGTACCTATCAGAAATGGAAAAATTGCACTTGCTCTGAAGTTCTTTTGCCTGGAGTCCGAATTGCAGAAGCAGTTAACATATATGACTTCCCATTCAAGACAATGGAAAACATGAATCATGTTTAAGAAATACGGATACTGCCTGCTTATTTAAAGGAATAATGCTTGAGTCAAGTATTGTTTCAACTTGAGCACACAAGTTAGTTTTGATCTCCATAGTTTATCTATATTCCATCTACATGTAGAACAGCAACAGCATGCTTCATCAGGATCTCGAGAAGATTAATTCACTAATACATATCTGATGGTGCCTAGAGGGAGAGAGGAGAGAGGAAAGGAGGGAATGAGGCCTAGCTGACAGCCTACAAATAAGATCCTATCAACTACTGATGTACTGACTTCAGCTAAAATGAGGGTCTTCAGAGCAGGCTCTAACCCCACAGCTCCCAGCTTTGAGCAACATGATCCCTAAGTTATGTTTTCCCAGGATAAACACAGTCAATTAAGAATTATGTCTTCAAAATTCAATTTTAAAATTAAGTAAGCTCTAGAAATGATGGGGTGAAAATAAAGATATGAAGTAACTGGTCCGTAAATGAGCTTTGCAGATTTTTTGCACTGAAGTAGGCAGATGTTCTATAGAAAAAACAGTCTGTGAAAATGCCCTAATGTATATGAAAAAGGAAATGAATTAGGGGTAATCAGACATCCTTAATTATGACACTTCTTAACTGGCAATTGTTTGGACCCTATAGTTATAGTAGTGTTATTCTAATGAAGGTATGTGTGTGTTATTGAACTAATGGATGTTCTGCGCATATTCTTTCAAACAGTTGCTTTCTGATTGGATCTCAGCTGTTGTCACTGGTTCACAGCATCTGATAATATTTTCTTCTGCAGTCATGTTGGTTGCTCAGCCTGGTTCTTAGTGAATAAAGCCTTATCATGGTTTAAGCCCAGCCTGTAATTCAGTACCATGCAGTCGTTCTCTCACTTCCTCCCCCTCCCCCCCCCCCTCCTCTTCCAGCTCCTGGAGGGATGGGGAGGAGAATGGAAAGAATGTAACTCCCACAGGTTGAGATAAGAACAGTCCAGTAATTAAGGTATAACACAAACCGTCACTGCTACCACCAATAATAATAATAATGATAAGGCAAAGAGCAAGGGAAGAGAATACAACTGCTCACCACCTGCCGACCGATACCCAGCCCAACCGAGCAGTGACCTAGCCCTTCCAGGTAGCTGTCCCCAGTTTATATAGTGTGCATGACATGCTGTGGTATGGAATACCTCTTTGGTTAGTTTGAGTCAAGTGACCTGTCTCTGCTTCCTCCTGGCTTCCCCTCCTCCCTGGCACAGCATGAGACTCAGAAAGTCCTTGATCAGAGTAAACTTTACTGGGCAGCAACTGAAAACATCGGTGTTATCAGCACTATTCCCGGGCTGAAAGTCAAAACCACAGCACTGCACCAGCTACTAAGAAGGAGAAAAATGACTGCTACTGCTGAACCCAGGACAAGCCTGTAATATAATCAGTGCAGAGGAAGTAGTGCACCTTGCAAGAAGTCAGCACAGTCTACTTAGATCAATTCTTCTGCGTTAGAAACAAACATTAAGCTCAAGAGCTGTGTTGCACCTCAGTTTCTGTGAGGCATGACACACCTTTCTCAGTGCTTTCTAGTGACACCTTTTGGTAATAAGTTCATGGTCTACCATCTGACTGAACTCACTGACTTGTTCCTCTCTCTTTTCTGGTGGCATGTTTTCCCAGTAATGTGTCTATTTATCTTTGATAGCTGCAGAAGAAAGTAGAACAGAAACTAGAAAAATCAATGTATACTTTAAATAAGAGTTGAAGAGAGTATGTGTAGCAATGCAAAGTGTAAATAATCTAGATAAACTCTGAAAGTAAACCCTGTTTGCAGATTAGGGTCAATGATCTTATATTCTAACTTTGCTTACTTGGTGCAGTCATGTTACTGGATATTACCAGAACTGTACACACCAGCACTGTGACTGGAGCACAGCTCCAGCAAGTATAATGGAGCCCTGAAAGATCAGAGAAAGAGAATGGTTGATCCCATCATCTTTTCATTTCCACTTTCTTTCTAAATAAAGCACCTATGGTAAAGGTCATTTTACTAACCTTTATAACCAGATCAATATAAAACACTAAGGAAAACAAAACTCCTTAATTGGCCACCTTAAGCACAGTATCCCTGTGCTGTTGTAAACAACATGGAGAAAGGAACACTCACATTTTCTTCCTCCTAACCTCTGGAATTTTTCTGCTCCTCTTCTCTTTTGATGGAAATAATTTCAAACAAGGCCCACAGTCTGCCTTTTTTCACCAAGGAAAAATTTATAGCACACATTAATGTATCACTTTCTCTTCTGTTACAGCCACCCAGCATCAGGCCAGTTCCATGGTGCAAGAATCTCTGAGCCCAGGGTAAAAACTGTGCTGCAGGACATACTCCCTACTTAGCATATGAACTATTTCTCATATTTTCCCAACATTTATGTTCTAGAGGAATGCTTGCAGCTATGGTTTCAATTTCTTTTGTATGCAAAATTGCTTCCAAAATGCAGCAGTATGTATGGTTAAACAGAAAGAGAGATCAGATAATGAATAGGCAAGTAGCATAAGGTTGAAAGCATAATGTGCTATTTACAACTGAAAAGGTAGAACAAGGAAAGTTATCTGTAATTTTCAAAGACTGGAAATTTCAAAAAATTTTGGCTCATGGTCTGCCAAAGTTCCACTGAAATATATGGCCCCAGGCGGTACACTGTGACAGTGATTATATCGAAAAGTGAGGTTTGAAGTTAAGTGGTCCAAAGTCAGTTTTCAAGAAAAATACTCAGTATAGGAATATTGCAGTAAAATCACTGCTGTGACAGATATCAATAAGTCTTATATATAACTTATAAGACATAGACTCATCTTTCCATTGTACTTTGATTGTGGTGTTTTAATTCTCTTAACTTTAGCAGATGAGACATAGTGATTTGGAAGAAGGAGCACTGGGTGAATGTTTTAGGATATATTATGCATTTTACCTATTTCTTATTTTTATGACATTTAATTCATTGTTTTTTAAACCTAGGAGGGACTATTGTGATTATTTAGGTGGATTTCTTGAAAAACATTGACTATGAAACCAGTAATTCATGTCTCAAATTAGTAAATTCTGCTGGAGCTGCAAGACATCTACCTTGCCTTATTCTTTCTTCTTCTCACTTTTACCTTATCCCTTTGCTTTCCTTTCTCTTTCTTCTGGAAAAAAAAAAAAAAAGTCAGTCTATTTTCATCCTGCAGCTCCTAGCAACACATTTCTTAAATCACATATAAAAGTCAAATACAGCTTATTGGATGCTGGATATGAAAGTCAAAGATACATTTCTTTTCTGAACCCCTGCTCTGTACCAACTCTGACCACTTACTGACATGACAGTGATAATCTTGTTCCTCTGTTAAACATAAAGACATTGACACAATTTGTCATTTGTACAGGAATAAAGCAGGCAGGAAAGCAGGTTTAGAGTTATCATGACCTGACTTGAATAGTTCTATGTACTCCTGTTACTGTCATAGCCACAGCAGTCTTGCTATAGGAGGGGACCCTGAGGAGATAAAGTTACAGATGATTTTATCCACTTTTCTGACTGAAACAGATGAACAGTCTTCATTTTTGTGTGCAGACATGCAGGGCTATGACCACAGAAGCAGGAAATGTGGCTGAGATAAGATCAGAACTTGATCAGAATAAAAAATGGACCTACCCCCACCTTTCCTTGTGTGTGAGCACCTACTAAGACATCAGCAGCACCCAACCTCTAAAGAGAGGTTTCATCAGGACACAGAAATAAAGATCTAGAAATGCATTTAACTTTAAATATAGAAGAATCATTTCTGGAGTTCTTTATCACCTTTTTAAATTTCTGAACTGTCCCCTGAAGTCTGCTGTTTCTCAAGGGACTGAAATCTTAATATTGCTTTTAATCGAGCAATACGACTTCATTATTCCACAGAATTATAATTGTTTTAACTAAGAAAGATTCTTTGCAGAATATTAAAATTCCATCTCCACAGTTTAAACCCTCAGCTTACTAACCATCAGGCAAAAAATTCTAAATGTGTTTCTATGGAGACCTGGTAGGAAGAAGACATAGTTTACAGTCTTGGTAGATGTAGACTTTTAGTTTTCAGGTCTACACAGAAATGTCAGTTTCGATAAGCATTTTCATTATTATATGTTCTTTTATTCTTATGTGACACACGAATTTTCATAGTCAAAGGAATTTTATGTTTGAAAAACTGCAGAGAAGAAGAGGACGACCCAGCCGAAGAGATAGTGTGTTTTTCAAAGTTACGTATTTAGAAAGAAGTGTAGAAACTGTCTAGGCTGTTCTGACTGCAGACAAAAAAAAAATAATAATTATAGTTTAACTTACATCATTTGTTCTGGCTATGCTGAACCAGTAATTCTTTTTCATTAACTTTTAAATCACCCTGAACTTACACAACTTATATTTATTTTTTATTTTATTTTTTTTTCCAAAGAGCTCTTCAAGTCATTTACATGGAAACAAGATCTGTCAGTAGCCAGTAGCATGATCTCTACTCAGCAGTTTTGCAAGAGAATCTGGCCTGTATGCATGAGCACCATCAGTGATAAAATTGTTTATACTACAGACCTTTTTGTCTTGAGTCTTCCATTAAAGTACATCCATTCTTTAGTGTCTATTTGAGTGGAAGAAACAGAAAAAAAAACCCCAAGCTCAAAATTTAATGTTCTCCATAAAAAAAAAAAAAACAACAACGTAAGGGCCTCTACCCTATCATTTGGTCCACTGCCAACCCCCTTGATTTCCTTTCTCTCTTGAGCTGATCCACCCAATCAATTCTATTTGGGACACAGCTCAACAAGCCCAAGTGGGGTTTGTTTCACTTCTACTTGAAGAGCTAACTATACCCTCAGATTGATTAAGCAAATGCTATACAGAGTACGCACTTACCAGTCTGCCTGTACCCGTATGTGAAATATTTTACTGGCTTATAGGCTAAAACATACATTTTTTTATTGTGGTATACAGCTGCTATAGATGTGAGATTTATGATTCAAGGTGCCTAGCATGTTGCAAAAGGGAAATTCCCACTGCAGGGCTGGATGACTGCATGTCCAAGTGTCTGACTCTCAGCCCTCCAGCTCTGCCCTGAGTCAAACCAGCAGATGTTTTATAAATGTTGTACTCCAATATGCATCAGAAGTGAAAAATATTTCTCTTTCTTTGTATTGGGCTAGTATGTATTTGCTGGCTGGAGGCTTGCTTGGGGAATTACAGCCTACAGGATCCCATCAGTTGTACTGCTACTGTGGACTGCAAAATGAGCTCTATAGGCTATCGAACTACAGTTCTCTCTTCATTTTCTTTTAAGTTCCTGAAATGACTTTCAGATGTGTTGGCAATCACAGGGCTTGTTGAAGGCAGTTGGAATTGTAAGTGTTCAGCTCAAAGCTGATTAAAGATTGGCTTTGTGTAAAATATAAATATTTCACAACGTAGCTTTCAGCCCATTTTGAAGCAAAATCAAATGTAAGTTCTGTCTAAAAGCTTCAGTTTGGTGTTTAGAAGAGAACAATTCCTACACTTTGATTAACATTTTTTATTTAACATATATTATTTTAACTATGTCTATTTGATAAATCTGTATGACATAATCAATACAAGTGCAGAACCAATTATTTGAGTGTTAGGTCAGGTGGAGTTCTTTTGCCACATTAGCAAGAGCTCCAAAGTAGACATCCTTCAGTTAGGAACTGTAATCAGCCTGATGAAGCAGCACTTTGCTAATGTGTTCTCATTAGCTTACCTGAGAAGCCACACAGGAATAGAACTGCTGTCTCCTCTCAGATGAAAATAAATTTGCTAGTATCTATCTCTGTAGCTGAAACTAGCCATTGAGTTACCCCTTGCCCACAGGTGAGGTAGGATAGTAATCCTACATATTGCTGCCAAATGGGTTTTTTTTTTAATCCTTTGCCACAGCAAAGGATGGTTGAGGCCCTCTTTGGCTGCTTTGAATAATGCCTTCCTAGGGAACCCCTATTATTCCAGATATGCTTCTTTCCAGATAGTTTCTTTCTTTTTAGATATCTACTTTGCTAGGCTTTTAAGTTCAACTAGTCAAAGCAGTTCAACCTTGACTAGTCTCTTTAGCCATTCCTAATGAGCATAAGTTACTTCGGTTTCTAGTAATGAGGTGAGTTCTGCTCTTCTATATTATCCCTTGAATTTCTAGAACCTAGATTTTAGTATCTAAAGAACCACTAAGGTTACTTATATACAGCATTTACTATCAAGTATACTTTTTATTTATATGAAGTAGACCACACATATAGTAAAATTTCCTGAAATATATGACTGAAAAAATTCAATGATTTCATAGCATCTAAAATTAGATTCACATTTGGAGGTTTCATCCTACCTTCATTTAATTAATTTCTGGTTTCTATTAAAGATATCTCCCCCTCAATCTTTTGCACTTTAAAGCTAAAGCAGATTGTTTCTTATCACTTATTGCTTATGTCTTTTTGCAATAAGTATTTCCAGGATTAAATGGTTCTCTAAATAGCATGTAATAAAAAGAAAACAATAAGATCAGAATTTATTAGCTTCTAGAAAATACATAATTTAATTTAATTTCAACTACTTATCCCTAGAAATTAATTGTACAAGTTTTATGGTATTTTCCATGGCATTTTTGCTTTTGTTCTGACTGAACGTGGCTGTGATGTAAATGGTCTCCCTCTGAATTTAAAAAAAACTAAAATGTTCTGCAAAGGAGCTAGATTAAGTGAGGGAGAGGACATATTTTACTGTCTCAGATAAGTATTTCAGGTGACTTAGAACTCCTTCAGCAAAACACCAAGCAAGTGGCAGGTAAGGGGAGTTTTACACACCATATTTAAGTAAAAGAAACCTTCAAATATAATATTTTATAAGGAAGATAGGCTCAAAAACAGGATTAGGAGGTCTTGAATTTAGTTAATTCTTGCTCCAAATATGGTTGTTTGTGTAATCTTAGGTAGTTTAGTTGCTCAGCTTCCTTTTACATCTGAGTGATTGTACTGGCTGATATAATCAGTACAAGAACCTTAAAATAGGCCAAAATATCTCTATTTTAGGCTGCTTTACCTATTGGACACCATGAGAAGGGGCTTAATACAAATGAAAATCAGATATCTCTGCTTCTATTTTCCCATGTCTAGATGAAATGGGGTGGGAAACAAGTAGAGATGGAGGTTTGGAAAATTAATTGCTTGGATCATCTCAGTAAAAATTTGATTGTCCTTCATAGTGCAGTCCTCAGAATATTACTTGTGCTATTTCTAGTTTCTTCACTCAAATCTGACTTTATTTTTTTGTTTTGGGCTTTTTGACAGGAAGGGACTGGAGGAGTTTTTAAGCCATGAAGTCAAAGATAATGATTCCTTAGCATTTCTGAGATTGCTGCTGCCCATTGGTTCATTTTCCTACCAGCAGCAAAAGTATTTATTTTTACAAAATCAATCTTTCACATTTGCTTTATTTATTTCCAGTTCAATAGCATACATAAAATGAAATGGTGTTTTTTTTTTTTGTGTAGGTTTCTTTTTTTTTTTGGCAGTGGAGATAGGGTGTGAGGAGGTGTTTCTTTTTCTGGTTGGTTGGTTTGGGGCTTTCTGTTGTTGGTCTTGGTTGGTTGGTTTGGTTTTTTTTTTTTTTGTCTTGGATCGGAACACTCCACTATTTTCTAGTGCTGTTCTCTTTCATTTAGCTCATAGAAATCACTGCCTTTTTTAGATGGCTAGAGTTCTCTTTCCTCATACTAAAATTCTCAGTTGCCTCAAACTCAACAGTAAATGCTCTGTATGTAAATGGACAGGAGATTCAAGAGAGCATGCAAGAAACCATGTCTTGTTTTAGTTTGCATCCATTTTTCCATAGCCAGGAATATCTAACTTTTGGAGAAGCTGAGCTGCAACCCATTGGTTAGGAAAAATCACAGCAAAAGGAGTAGATGTAAGAAAAACATGACAGACAGCCTTGACCATGGTCTTGCCTGCTTGGATATTAAAAGTAGAATAGTAGTAACCATTAAAATCTTTATGGGCTTGTATTTTCTAAACATAAGTTATTTAAAAATAATACAACTTTAAATAAAAGTGTTAGTTTTTAATTTTAACATGAATGCCCATCTTCTTTCAGACATTTATTGTAACTTTCAAGGAATACAATGTCAACTATATTCTTCAATTAGTAGTAACAGATTTCTGGACAAGAAAATTCTTGGTGTTTAAAATATCTGCCAAACATCTTTGCCTTACACTGACTATTTCTCATATTCTGCTATTGTGTATATGCATGTAAGCATCTCTGCCCATCCAGACACAGAGTACAATATATACCTTGGTATTTAAAATTTTATCAATCCATGTGTTTCATGTAAAATCCAAGAAATAGCATGCCTCAGGAAACTTCATGAAGAGGGATTTGACCTAAAGCTGTTGTTGAGTATGCTGAAAAAGTCACAGTTGATTACACTGCTTAACTTTTTCTGAGGTATTAATATTATATTTTATCTATTCCACATTATACCCATCCCTTTGATATCAGTAGACATTATACCTGTAAGTTTAGTGAGAGCAGAAGTAAGTCTATGGTACTTACAGATAAAGGCATAACTTGGCAACAGAATTTCCAACATGAAAACTAAGTAGCTTGTATCATTTATCACATGGAGCCTGTCATTTCCCTACACTACTGAGCCAAATGAGTTCTTTTTTGTTAGTTACAAGATCAATCTTCCTTTCTACAATATTTACAAGTTTATTCTCCTTCAAACTGTATACAGATTGTACTTTTCCTTCTGCCATTGGTAACTTACACCTTACATTCTAATATTCTAAACTAATGTATTTTAATACTATTTAGGATTTAGAGTTACTATAAAGATTATATACTTAATATACTTCATTATATGAGTATTATTTAGCATTATTAGCAGCCTTACAGTATATCTGAAGGGGGCCTATAGGGATGCTGGGGAGGGACTCTTCATTAGGGACTGTAGGGGCAGGGGGGTTGGAACTAGATGATCTTAAGGTCCTTTCCAACCCTAACTGTTCTATGATTCTCTTTTCCATTAGAATAATGTCCCATAGTCAGCTGAAGCTGGAGAATTTTCTTCTGTTGATTCAAATGGATTCTGGATCAAGACCTTAACTCTCGGATAAGAAGTAAGATAAGCAAGACTGCTGGCAAAACTGCATCATTAATTTATACCCGGAGCTCATAACATCCTGGCAAAGTCAAATTGAAAGGTCATAATTTGAAAGACCATTTTTATTGATGGTTACTTCACTGTGAGGTATGTGACAGAAGTTATTTCCTATTCCAGCATCTGCAAATGCTGTTTTTTTTCAGGCAAAGGGCAATAGTTAGTAAACATTGAAAGTTTAAAGGGAAACTGTGTGTCTGGTATCCTTTATGAAAATCAATTATGCTCAAGCAAGATCTTTCTTGTCCAAGCAAGGCTATTTATAGACACATCTACAAGGTTTTCTGCATACATTTAACTGCTTGAGCAGTGCCTCTCTCCAGTTAAAGTGGCAGAATTACACAGTATTGTTAAAATAAAGCATGTATGTATATCTTCTGCAGAATTCAGGTAAATGTGAATTCCTGTAATTCAGGAAATCTAAATTCAGATATGATGCTTAAGAAAGAAAAAGAACAGATTTCCAGTTGACTTGCTGGATTTCTTCTATTCTTCTTGTGCCTACTAACCCTCCGATGTAAAAAAAAAAAAAAAAGGATAAAACTCATTCTTTCCATTCAGTTTGTTTCGAATTCAGCTCTTTGTTCATATATTTGTAAATGAAAACATGGTAGTTGTCAGCATTAGCTAAATTCAACAACAACATTTTATTTCAATTTTGTAAGTTTTTTTAATGACCTGACTCTCCACTGGGGGAAGATTTCCCAAAGCCTAGCAGAAGCATACACAAGAGGTAAAAGATTTGAACACTGTAGTGAGACTCCAGTGAAAAACTCTCTCTGCAAGAATGGCTAATGAAATGCTTGTTCTGGTTTTCACACATCCATCTCATTTCTGCAGCTTATCCCATAAATGGATCAGCTGTCCCTGTTTCAGTCCCCTGGTAACTAGAAAGTTTAATGAACACAGAAGACACACAAGGAATTTAGAACATGGGTTGTGCATCCCAATTATGTTCTGTAAAAAGACACAAGTCAACTGAGCAGCTGAAAAATGTATTTTCCTTAAGCACACTTTCTCATGACATGTAGTCAGTGATTCTGAGGTAGCATATGCTTTGCCACAGTATGCGTTTTTTATAGATGTGCAGAACAGGATAAAACAAATACAGAAGAGACAGTTAACATAAGTAATGTTAATATGCCAATAGTCCCTCTATAGGAAGGACCATACAATCTGCATGAAGCTCAGGAGTTCATTCAAGTTAGTGAGTACTTAAGGACAAAGTTAATGAATTTCAGGGAAATCAATGTATTTCAAACTAAGACCATAAAACCTGCTGAATTCTGGGTTTTAGGTGCTGAGACCAAAATGGATGTCTCTGAAAAATAGGAGGTTTTTAATATGAAGGTGATAGAACTTAGGATAAATTTGGGAGGCTCTTTCATTCCCAGAGAGTAATGTAAATGACTGTCCTGGGTTCAGCAGTAGCAGACATTTTTCTTCTTTTTAGTAGCTGGTGCAGTGTTGTGGTTTTGACTTTCAGCCTAGGAACAGCTCTGATAACACTGATGTTTTAAGTTGCTGCTCAGTAATGTTTACTCTGACCTAGGACTTTCTCAGTCTCATGCTCTGCCAGGGAGGAGGGAAAGCCGGGAGGAAACAGAGACAGGACACCTGACCCAAACTAAGCAAAGATTCGAAAATCATATTGAAAGAGCATGGTAAAGAACGGAGGGAGCAATGGAATAACATCTCTCTTGACACTGTAAGCATCAAAGCAGCCAGATATCTTCCTGAATGGGGAATAAAAGTTTGAAGGTCACAAAATGGTTGGTATTAAATGTAACACAATTTATCCCCAGTATTTCTTTTTAGTACATTTTTATGCCTTTCCTTTAATGTGAGATTAAGAATTAGGGGGAAAGGAAGATATGTAGGACAAGAAAGGCACATACTGCTCACATACTGTTTTGGGTTTTGTGAAGTCTGCAGAATACTGTGAATTGAACATATCAAACTGTTACAGAGTAAACAGTTTCCTGCCACTTTTGCACAGACTGTATTGTTGACTCTTAAAAAAAAAAAAAACAGATTAAAAATAAACAGCAATATGATGAGGAATGTGCATCATCCTGGTCAAGCTTTACACTGTGAGAAAACTTATTCAGGCAAATCTCTGTTTAACAAAATGTTGGATTTAAAATAAGGCAAGTTTTTCCTTTTTTAAAAGAAGGGGGAAATAACAGTTCCTCTGAACTGATTCTTTCATTAGAAGTTCTGGTTCTTTCTGCTTCTGACAGATATATTTTCAACTTTCTGTTAAAGAAATTGGCACTTTGAACAAAACATACAACTGTATACTTGAATCAAAAATTTCAGAGATTTGTATGTACATAAAAGCTTTAAAAACAGGGAGAACATAGCAAAAGAAAAAGTCAATTCTCTTTTCCAAACAGATTTTAGCATACAGGGTAATTTAAAAGATCCATCACTTCTTTTAATAGTAAATTTCTTTTTCTAATAGCACTAATGGTCAGAAGTTTCATTCTGTATGGGAAATGGGGAATTGCTCACTTCTTCCTTGCTTGCTTAGGGTTGCACAGAATTTCTTGAAATATAAATATTGAAATCTCTAAGGTCATAACAAAAGTTGTCTGTAACTTCTCAAAAGGTGTGTTACTAGAGACCGCTATCCTTTTCCACACAGATAGCGCATAGATGAAGGACAGCAGCAGTCTTATCCTTTAAAATATCCTGGAACACTTCATGCTTGTAACAAGTGACATTAATCCTCTGTTAGTATAAGAAATACCACAACCTTGTGGGAAACATTTACTGGTCCAAGCAGCAAAGATTTTGAAAACAGCATACCCAGTGTGTCTGTGATGAGATTTATGTTAGCGGTAGGAAACACGGGTGTTAGATCAAGAGATATTTAGGCAAACTTCATTTTACTGTATATTTAGCCTTGTTATAAAGTTATTTATAGGTATAATTTACTTAATCAGTATTTCTGTGTCTGGCTTCTGTTTCAAAAATTCATCAAAAATTTACCATATCTGTTCAATAATATATACTTTGAAATGGAAAACAACAAACTATACATTATATAGAAGGGAAAAACCCACATGCTGCTATATATTCACTTTTGATTGATAAGAAGCATGAAAGTGAGTGCATGTAAACTAAAATGAGCACTGGCTTGCAAGAAAATGAACAGAAAGAGTTAAAAGATGTTTCTCTTTCACAATTTCCAAATTCACAATTACTGAAATTCAATAGAAGAGGATATTTCTATGACAGTCAACATTAGGAATCATAACAGAGGATCTGCTATGCTGCAAATTGTACTTGTTTGATCCTTGTTTGATGTAAAGAGACAAAGTCCAAAGAAATTACATAGAGCATCTGTGGAGGATCAGACCTTTGGATATCATTGCTTCTGTACTGGTAGATAAAGCTTTGCTGCAGAGGACCTTCCTTCATTTCCAACCTGGCCTAAGGCAGCAGCACAGAAATCGTGAATGGATTTGAATACACTATTTTTGTAGACCCTCACTACCTGAAAGAAAAGTATGCACTGAAATCAGCTCAAATACTGCTATGAGCAGTGGATGTGGTGGACTTTCAGACTTACAGTTTTGGGGTTTATATCTAGCAAGTCTCGGGTAAGAGGGGCCAGCACTGAGCAAATGGAGAAATAGGATTTTGAAAAAGCCTTCTTAGATAACCTCTGATTCATCTTTAATATAAAACTGTGTTCATGTCATTGTTCGTGACAGGAAGATGAATGTAATCCTTGTGGGATTTATCTGTTGGTGAGTCTTAATCACTTTTCCTGCAGGCTAGTGAAAGGTTCATGTCAGCAGCCAGAGTGCCGACAGTGATGCTGAAACAAAAACTTCTTTAAAGTATCCCTGGCAGGAGTCCTTATTTTTATTCCAGTTACTGTCAAAAGCACCAGTGAAAAATGAAAAAGTGCCCAGGCATTTTTTTAAAGTAATCAGGTGAGGTTTTCTCCCAGAGTAAGCTGGATGAAATTAGAGACACACATTACCTTCCACTAGGAGTGCCATGGTCTCAGGAGAGCCCTAGCAGAGCTTTCCAACCAGCCAACTGCAGCAAGTAACTCAGTGTCAGAGAGCCTTATAAAATGGTGAAATTCACAGAAAGGATCTTTGTGAAAGCAACCAACATTTGTGAACCTGGAGGAAATTAGGTTATTCTACTTTATCGATCCAGGTTCAAGACAACTGCAAAGGCAGCACATAAACCTTTCCCAAAACATTCAAGCCCAGCTGCAATGTAGAATTGAAAGCCACATATTTTGTAAACTAGTTGTCAAAGCTATGAAATAAGAAACTTAAACTTGAGCTGGGACATCTCTTGGTAAAATTCCAGGGTGCTTGTTAACCTTGTTGTTACATACCAGTGTGAAGCTGTGAGCTCTGTGGTCTGAAGAAGCTCTGAGCTAACATGTGAGCTTGGATTTCTCTTTGGTTTCTTTCTTGTTTCCAGAATCCAAGTCAAGATTTCTGCTGTTTCAAAGCCACGTCTTACATTTGTTCCAAATGAAAGAACTATAACCCTTCTCTCTTTTGTCTTTCCTCACAAATCTTTCTGAGGTGGTCACAGGCTCTGAGGAGCTGTGAAACCACACTTTAGCCAATTGGACAAATAGGTCTGATAGTTTTAGCAGCATTTCTAAGTCAGAAATCTGATAAAGGGATATGTATCCTAATCTCTGGACAATTTTGAGGGTTTATCATGGTCTTTTGACTCAGAAGGCTGGCATTTGCTGATTTAGAGAACAGAGGTGAAAATGGTCAGAAATGTCATCCTGTCATGGCTCAGTACAAAAGTTCAGTATGTTTTTTTTTACGGTCCCTTTGGTTATGTATGTGCATATAAAACTAGTTAACTAAAG
This sequence comes from Melopsittacus undulatus, assembly GCF_012275295.1. Taxonomy (NCBI): domain Eukaryota; kingdom Metazoa; phylum Chordata; class Aves; order Psittaciformes; family Psittaculidae; genus Melopsittacus; species Melopsittacus undulatus. The sequence goes on from NC_047527.1 coordinate 129,296,241, forward strand.
ATAAAGTAGGGGAAGTTACATGTCTTAGATAATGAAATATACCCAAGCGACATATACTGCTTGGTGAAAAATCAGTTCTGAAAGAGTTGTTTCTTCCCAGCATTATTTAGACTGACCTTCAGGAAAAGTTATGAATAAAGTACTAAACAAGACTTACTGGGAGCTTAAGAAAAAAGGAGTTTAAGATACCAGGAGTTAGTTATTGGGCTCAGGACTATGTTCCTTATCATCTGTAGTATTTCTGGGCAGCTGTTTTTGTTTTCTTTCTTTTCCTGGACCTTCTCTTGATGTTACTGGGGGAGCATGTGCAGCAGTTTCAAAGTTCAGGAAAAGAACTGTTCTTCAAGATTGAACCTTTTTGTTATGGAATAAAAAATGTAAAGCTGCTTCCCCAGCACTTTGACACTTCACACTTCCATGTATTTACCAATGTGGATATTGATAAGCAGCAATAGTAATGAGAGTCCATCAAATTCTTGGTTCCTGCATGAATCAGTCCTTTTCTCTGCTAAAAAGGGAAGAATCCTCTATCTTCTCTGGACCCCTGACAGTGATAGTCTTTGTGGTTCTAATCATTATAGCTATCTTATCATAGAATCATAGAATAGTTAGGATTGGAAAGGACCTCAAGATCATCTAGTTCCAACCCCCCTGCCACAGGCAGGGACACCTCACACTAAACCATATATTGTTCCTTATTGCTATTTAATATTCCTTTTCACCAATGGTTTTATTTTTAGTGGCTGTCCACAATGTAATATTTGCAATTAAATGCTGAATGTGTCAGTGTCTTAAGCAGCATGCAGTCAGGCATGTTTTCTTCTGATTTGAGTGATAGGTATTTTTATTAGAATTAAATTGAGACTCCTTCTCTCCCCATTTCCTTTAACATGCCAGAATAATTATGGGTGAAGAGAAGACAAATTATTTTTTATCTTCCCTCGTAAGCTAATTGTTCACAATGATAAAAAGATGATTTATGTATTCCTGTAATGGTGGACTTGCTAGGCTAAGTCAGAAAGAAATGCAAATATTAGAAAACCAGTGAGAGGTTTCTGCCTGCAGCCCCCATGAGTCAAACTCCAGCTCTGTTTCTATGAGTGATTATGTTTACAGTTTTAGATGCATTTATTGGAGTATAAAAATGTAAATACCTGCAGACTGGCTGTACACAATTCATTGTAGGGGGGGACAAAAATCCCTTTGCTTGGCTTTGTGTGTTTAATAGGAATAATTAATGAGCCTGACAATTTAATTCTGCATAATCATATTCCTATAAGCAGCTCTACAACTCCTCATCTATCAAATTCTGCAGGACAAGCAGAAATGGTACAAAATAGGCATGAAACAAACCCTGGGCTCCTCTGAGTGCTGCCTACACACAAACTTTCAAGAAAAAGCATGAAAATTAGACTCTTCCATCATAAAGCTAAAGATTTTGTGCTGCACATATTAAAGACTAGGTAGTAGATTGGACCCTTCACACGTTTCAAATTAGTGGTGAATGAAAGTGAAGAAGAGTAACAGGAGTTAGGGGATGTAAATGGATAATATAGCCAGTACCAGCCCTTAGGATAAGTGTTATCTCTTTAATGACACCATTCGCTTTCCTGCTGACATTTTTCCTGTTGAGATAGACCAAACATTGCTCAGTCACAAAGTCTGGAGATTCTCTCTTACCATCAGCCGGATGCAGTTTTCTAATTATTGTTGTTAGATTTTTACAAGTAAGTCACTTAAGCACTTTGAAGGTTAATTGTGAATGGAAGACTCTGGGATATGTAGCCTAATAGGAACTGATGAATGAGTATTTATTATATCAGGGTTTAAGAGAAAGTTGCTTTATATTGTATTTAAAAATCCATAAAAACAAATGCTGCATCACATGGTATACAAGCTGTTTATATAGTACAAATTCTGATGCTATGCATTTTCTGCCAAGGCACAATATTAAAACTCAAACCCCAAATTTGTCAATTACATATAAATAATTTTCATTCTTACCAAAATTATCTACAGTATTTGGTTATCTTCTGAGGGACTATGTATTAAGCATGCAGAGTTTATGAAAGATACTTGGTCTGCTGTTTTTTTCCACCTATTTCTACTCAGGTCTGGTGTCTCTGCCTGTTATTAGCAGTGACTCTCTTGAGCAAAGTGACAGACTCTATTCACTTTATGGTGTGTCAGATTTGAGGAATATGTCACCTATTTCTGGTAGCATTGTTTGTTTGAAGTGACAACCCTACAGACCCTGGGGCAACCTATTCCAGCTCACTCCTGTTCACAGTTGTGGGGTTTGGGTTTTTTGTTTGGTTTGGTTTGTTTTCCAAAAGAAGCATAGCAGTTTCATGATTCTAGGACATCAGATCATATCAAATGGTCTTTGTCTTGCCTTTTCTGTATTTTTATTCTCTTTTATCCATACTAACCAGGATCACAAGTATTTTAACAGTCCAGGGGTTCTTGTTGCAGATTTCTTTTAAACAGAAACAGTAAGTGCTGTTTTGTGATAAAATCATACTCAATACAGATCAGACTCTGACTCTGCATTCTATATAAGATTCTTTTTAGAATTAGGTATGATTTAGAATTATGTATGATTAAAGAATCTTAAGATTCTAGTCTTCTGTTATTTTAATTTCTTACCAGAACACTGCACACACATTATAGAGAGTTGCTTATCCAAGCTTCTATGCATGTTTTGCACTGAGATTCTAGGACCCAGGTTGTCCACTCAACAGATATTAATGCATACCTACACTTCACGTAACGATGAGCTAAGTAGCTCCTTTTCTGAAGAAGCCTGGACAGCAAGTCCAGCAGTCCTTCTTGATACTGTAGCAGTATTGAACTTTACAGGTTTGTATGCACCTCAGTGATTGCAGTCCTCCCTCCTTTATAATGTAAGTTATCCTCTCCACAGATCCATACATCACTGCACAAATTGTTGTAGTCTTGGAAGGACAGTGCTCAAACTGATATATTCCTGCACCAGGCTTGTACTTACATCTATTGTTGAAGGAAGATTTATTGCTGGAATTTGAGGAGAGAGTTAACAAGGTGGGTACAGGGTGGTTTATAGGAACCAGCATGTCATGCTGGATCAAATTTAAAAAACTGATAAGGATGAATGTCTGATGTTTCGGACAAAAGCTTTTATTCAGACACAAGTGCATATCACTTCCAGAATCTGAGACAATAAACACCAAGTGTCTGGCTTTATTTTTCCACCTTCCTCAAATAAACACATAAGACTTGCTCCATCATTGTGTCACTAATGTCAGAGCACCAAGTGCATCTGCCTTCCCCTGGGGTTTGGCTGCCTGGGCTCAGTATGCACATAGATAATGGTGCCTGGTGTCCAGCCTTGAACTCTTTGAAAGTGGTCTGCCAAGGAGCCTCCATAAGCATTTTTCCTCCCTGCTTTCATTCTGCTCAGGAATTGCTTTTAAGCTGTATTGCAGCTTTATCTGTGGTTGTTTTCTTATCTCACTTGCTCTGACCTGATTCACTGACTTGACTTTCTGGTTTGACCTCACACCTGCCATATCATTGTGGGCTTGCTGGATGACAACTGGACTCTTGATGACCTTTGTTAACATCTCAAGCCAGTTCTCTGCGCTCAGGCACTGCGGGGCCATTCCTTGATCACTGCTTCCTCCACTCATGGAGCAGCACCTGCCCTTGATGCTCCTTGGCAATTAGAAAGAAAGACTGTCTGTGTGTACCCGTGTGGACAGCTGGGTTGTGAACATTCAGGCATAATTTATTGGTCTTTGTTGCTCATCATACTTAATCATCTCCAGCAACTGGCTGTGACCTGTAGGATCAGGTTTTCTCATTCATGTAACTGAGGATTTGATGTAGCATGTAGCATATGGGGAAGGATATTACACAGTAGTAAAATGCCTGTGAAGCAGACTCTGAAAGCCACATGGATGTTAGTAATAAATAGCATGAAAACATGGACAGTCTGTAAGATAGCATCATCTGCCTTCTCTATGAGAAATCCAGCAGCAGATTTGTAACTCTGCTGGTTCCATAGAGTTAGGGGAGCCAGTGTTCATGCTCCTGTCCTGGAGGACGAAACTGTAAGCACATTGTGGGAGAGCTCATGCTATAGCACAGATACCAGGATCTCTAATGCAGCCTTTTTTTTTTTTTTTTAATCTTGAAATAATTATGCTTCCTGCTAAATATTCTGTCTGCTGTGAGCAGTATCCAGACTGGAAGAGCTTCAGTCTTGCTGCAGGTTTAAAACCTAGGGAGAGGACCATGATAGAAAACTGCTTTTTTTAGAGATTTTTCTGGCCATATCTAGTAGGGCATGGATAATGACCTTGAAGTCATTGTCTGTGATTTGCACTTTGCCAACCCAGCCAGTAGCAAGAGGTAGCACAGCTGTGCAGCAAGTGGGAAGAAGATAAGTGGAAATGTATCGTACAGTCCTTTTAATGAATTTTGCTGCTGGGGTCATGACATGTGCAGGGAGCACACACATGAAGTCAGAATGCTACAGGGCAAGTATTGTTGAGTTACTTCACAGAGGGTAGCTGTGTTGCCATACACTTCTGCCAATGTGAATAATGTCCATGACCTCCCTGATTCGAAGAATCCTGAGGTTTTAACAATACAGAGGAATACCTGTAAATGTTATTTGTTCCATAGGAGTGTGAAAAACTCTCCAATAGAGCTATCAAAGAACATACCCAGATTTATTCTAAACAAGGCAGTTTCTCTGCCTCAGAAATTATCATTGCTCTTACTGTTATTTCTATAATTACTCCAAATTCACTTAATTGTGTATTATCTCCAGACTAAACCCTTTTTTTCCTTTTTCTCAACCCAGAATTTGAAGCTGTTGGTTTTGGTTCTGGTTCAGACCACTTGCAAACTCTTTTCTAGCTCCATTTTCTCACTATAAAAGCTAATTAAGAGAACATAAAGATGATATTTATCTACGAAAACACTGTTCCCTTCAGATACCATACTGCAGTTTCAGCATTAATCTTTCAAGACTGAGTTAATGCAAAAACAGTTGAATATTAGTTCTCATGTCAGAATCATCTATTATTTACATTTGGAAGGCAGTGTCCTTATTTTCTTCCCTGTTCCTGTGGCAAATGCCCTTGCATGTCAAATGAAACACTGCTTGAAATTTCTCCAGTTTTTGTTTTCACTGCCTAAGTCCTAAGGCTGTGTGGCTTGCAATAGTTCTGTTCATCTGCTTTCTCATATATAGTTTTTTGGCTTACTTTCAGTTCTGGCCTATGGTCACTTAAGACTTGTAAGAGATGCTTCATTGTGTTTCAATCCCAAGTCATGCATAAGAACAAGTTGTTGTTACTGCTACTTTGATCTGCATTTCATTCCCTTCTCTCACCTCCCAGTTCTTCAGAAAAGTCTACAATTAAAGCTCTGCCTGAGATGAAATAGACTAGGATGAAAAAAAAGAAATGTATTGTGTACATATACCTGTCACAAACATCTTTAAAATCTACTACCTGGGAACATAACCAATTTACCTTTTCAGAGAAAGTGGGTTGGCTTTATTAGCAAAGAAAGTAAAAAGCTATCAGCAGTAAGTTTATTTCTTGGGGTGTTATGGTTCTTACCACAAGTCTATTCATCCTGTAACACATGGGTCCTATTTCCCAAACTGTTTTTATCCTTCCTAGACTGGGTAGATATAGTGAAAAGCTCTCTGCAGCAAGTCATCAGAATCTGTTACTCCTTCCCTAACAGGACCTGTATATGCTAAAAGGAAGCATTTCTAGGAAAATATTACAGTTTGTTATGGTTTGGAAGAACTACTGTGTACTGTCTTTTTTGGGATATCTGCCAGTTAGAGGGTAATGGCTTCGAGAATGGGAATTGGGAATGTTGTTGTGGAAACAGTTGGCACTAAAAGGGGAGCAATCAGTGAAATGGGGAACTAACGGCATACTGAAGGGTCCATAGGTGGTCATGAATCAAGAGCTGATGATAGATCTCAGTTCACATATTACTGAAGTTCTGTAATTACATTGAAACTGTTGAGCTGTACCAACATCAAACTAGATCAGAAAATACTATATCTTGTTTCCCTTGCAAGTATCCTAAATTAAATTCAGAACATTAAAACATTTTTCAAAGATTAGCAGAATCTTTGGAAAACCCTCATAATGATTTTAAATAATTAACCACGAAGGCACATTTAGTCAAAGCGCTATCTCAGGTAGACGAGAAATACATCCATCAGGAGAACACAATGTGTTCCATTTCCATAAAAATTTACTCAAAGGAAAAAGGAAGATAAGCACTTGTTCCATATATAAGGCAGTAAAATACTCTTAAAAAAAAAAAAACATCGTAAAGTCACATGGTCTGCTATAAGAAATAAAAAAAAAGTAAAATACAATAGCAATTTTCACATTCTGCACCTATAAAGATAAGCAGTGTAAATTTCTAGAGGCAAAGAAAGCAAGGGAAGAGTTTAAAGCTATACCTGTTAATAAGTTTGCATAACAGGAACAGTCTGCTGAGGGATTTAAAGTTGTCTTTGCCGAAGTCCTATTTTTAGAATGATCACTGTATTCTGCAAGCTCATTTATAATTTCAGTGGTTAAGCCAAAACATCATCTAGCCTGACAAAAGCCAAAGCCAGATGATTATTTTTATGACCACATCTACAAATGTGAATGATGCTTTAATGATCTTTTTTTTTCATCTGTTATTTCATACCAGTGATACTTGTTTTTCTTAAAAAAAAAATGCAAACACCCTGTTCAAAAGTAGAAACAAAACATCCTTAGTAAAGAATGCAACTACCGCTTGCAAAATACAAATGAGGTTTTCACTGTTCTCTTGCAATCAGTGATATATTTGTTGCTCATATACTTGATCTCAATATTCATTTATTGGTTTGTTTTGACTGTGTATTCATGCTTTTATATCATTTATGATGCCATTTTTGTCACCTGCCTGGAGTCTGAAATACCCTGAGGGAGTTAGAATGAAATCTACAAACAAGGTCTGCATCAGCTTAGTTATTGGTCAGAAACATTCAGAAATACAAATATATTTTTAATAGTCACTATTGCAAATGCTAAATTCTATAAACAAGTGGTGTAGGAGGTGATTAGTAAAACAGCTTCAATGAGTCATAGTCCTTCTGATGTCACCTCTGTTACATTAAATTTGCATTTATTAGAAAACTGATAGTATTTTTCTGAGACATTGTCACATTCTAAAGATAAATTCATCTTATGTACCTTGTTGAATGAAGGCCTCATCATGAGATTTTGTGAGAAATGACCCTTCTCTCACATCTTTGTTTACGAAGCAAACAGGTAATTTCTGGTGATCTCATATCCATGGCAACATCAGTGTAAGCCTTCCTTCATCCCTTCTTTACATTAATGAAGTAAAGCAATTGTTTATGCTCTATTTTCATATCAGTCTACTTTTTGGCAACAAGGGTCAAATATGATAAATGCCATAATTTCAGCCATAAATGTTTAAACATACTGCTTCAGCAGCTAAAGGTTTATTTGCCTCTCATTTTCCATGATATAGATGGTGAGTTTTTCATATGGAGCTATGCTAACATGAAACCACAGTAAATAATTTGATCCATAATCTTCCTGTAGAGATCTTTCCATTTCAGTTAGCTACACTGGGAGTATATGAGATCCTAAGATTTATGTAGTAATTATCTTTTGCTGTTAGGGTCTGATCCAGCCTCCACTGAAGTTAATGTATGTTTTATCATGCCTATAGCAACTGACTTAAAGCTTTTGTGGGTGAACTTATTAAAAATAATAATAATAATACTACTTAAAACTAAAGCATCATCTTGCTTTTGGATTAAAATGAGAGATAATTATACTTGATGAAAAGGCAATAATGATGGGTTTGGCAGTCAAATATGAGAACCATTTTGGAATAAGAATTCTATCTGAAAAAAACCCGACAACATTGTTAGTCAAAGAAAAATTATGTAAGGTCAAAAGACCAAGTTGAGAGTTTTGCTAACTTAAGTTTTTGTTAGCTTTTGGAAGGCATTGGAATTTGTGCTGAAACAGAGCTGTATCTACCTGAAAAAAACTTTTATACAAATTTTTGTAGTCACACTTTGTGACCGGACCTTTTCTTTTAGTTGTGCAGCACTGCCACTATATTAAGTAGATATAAACAATGAATATAATATGTTAACATGCACATTGTGTAGTTGATCTGGTGAAAGCATGGAGTATCCCTAGTGCAGTGACAAAAAACATTTTATTTCATATCTTCCTCAATGCTGAAATAAACTGCTGTGCAATTTCATGGCATTTGGCAAGCAAAAGTATAATCCTTACAATGCTGAGGATGCCTTAGTTATGATGTTCCCATTTTAGATTATCCAGAATGTCTGTGGCATTTTTATTCCTCTGAATAGCTGACCTCCTGTTTTAATTACCTGATGCAATGCTTCCCCAACCAAAACAAAACCAAATTAACTTCTCAGATGCAGATAATGAGAACAAATCAATAACACCATTGTAAAATAGTATTAGCTCCAGGAGACAGCTGGAAGAGTAAATAGGTTCATTTGTTTTGAAATCCTTCCTGAACATCATGACTCATCTTCTGGATCTATTTTGGGCTCTGTGTATGTGTGTGTGGCTGAGGTCACACAAGCAAGCAATCCAAGCAGCTGAAGCAATGCGAGCTGTCTAAAGGAATAGTTTATTACGTGGATTTGCTGTATAGAAATGTCTTTTCATGGTCTGCCTGTTCATAAAAGGACCTGAGCAATAATCTGCCTCAGCTGCAATGACTTAAATCTTCTTATTCAGAATCAGAGAGAGCATCAAATTCCTTCTCTAGATAATGTCAAATCTAATTCCCTGGAATTACTAGGGAAATAAGGCAAAAGTAGTTAGGATGTCTTTTTGTTTTATCTGGAAATCGGGTTTAGGAGAGGTCAGAGAAACAATATATATTTAGAATAGAAATATATTTCTAGGTTTAAATATTAGCTTTTTCTGTAGCAATGCTTCCAGAGATTAAAAAGATCACTATTTGATCTCTAACTATTCATCCTCTAATGAGGAATATTCAGTATGTATGTACTTGCTGATAAGTATGATCATGAGTGGGTTTTTTTAGCTTTGAGGGTTGCAAAGACTGCAAAACACTGATGCTCACTTGCTGGGGCATATGAATGGAGGTGTCAAGCTGGAGCTTGTTCCGAGTACATGAGGTGAGTCAGCTCTGGCTGGCAGAGAGGGCTGCTCAGCTGGGTGAGCAAACCTCTCTAGTAGGAGTGTTACCTGCTTGGGGGGAAGCAGATGTGTTGGGAAAGAAGAAAAAGGAGATGCCCACAATTTATTCATGAAGAAAATGTGTTTTTTTCCCATTTTAAGCTTTGCATTTGTCCTTTTGAGAGCCAAGAACAGTGGTGTACTTTCGTACAGGCAGCTGAATGAAATTATGATAGGTCTTGGAGTCAGAAGAATAAAAATCCACTAATTTCAATAGAATACTGAGAGTGTGCCCTGGTCACTTCGGAGAAATTCTTGCTTTTAGGTCTGACAGTTTTGGAATTCCAGGCACAGCACTGTGTTACAAATAAATGTGAAGAAAATAAAACTGGTGACCTGCACTATTAAAAAAAATTCTGAGGCAGTCTAACTCAGACTCCAATTTACAAAGAAAGTTGGCAGTGTGGTTTGGGGGTTTTGTTGCTGATGATTGCCTATTTTATTTTATTTTTTACTTTTTACTTTTTTATTTTCCCCAAAGCACCTTAGCCCTTCACGATATTAAGAACTAATGAAATTTCTAATCAGATTAGGATGGGTGTTTCTTGAAATCCTGAGATTTTGGGATCCGCATGGGGCAGTTTGTTGGACTGACCAAAATCTCATCTCTAGGTTTAATTCTATTCACTAGTGTTCTGGCAATAAAGTATGATGGGAAGGAAGTCATCTTATGGCCAGGATCAGCAGGCCAAGTATCCCATCTGCTCTCTGACATGTTAGACACTCTCATCATTGCTTCCATGTCTTGCTACAACAGATATCCTGATCCTATCACAGCAAAGTTTTGAAAAAGCAGAAATTAATGGCAATCAACAGTGAAATAGCCATCATAAGCTTATTATAAGTCCTGATGACAGGGGCATCTGGACACCTTGGAGCCAATAGCTAATGTAGACAATAAGGTATTTATCAAACAGTAGCATAAAGTCCCTGATGTTGCTTATTCTCTTACTGCACATGAGCAGTATGCTTCACGGGGGATGGCTTTAAAAATCTTTCCATACCTTTTCAGAATAACTGCTAAAGCAAGTGAAGAAACAGTGGTTATATTTTTCTAACAACCTATGCAAAGAAGAGGTCCTTCCAGTTCATGAAAGAAAACTGATGTTTACAAAAGATTTATGCCCCATGTAATTTCCCGTCTTTGCTACATGCAAGTGAATATATTGGTGCTCTCTTCCAGATTTTGAATATTTGGCTCTTACACTACTCTTTTAAAAGACTCACATCTAGAATAGTTCTGGAAAGAAACTGATCAGGAAGTCTGAACAAACACCAAAAACCTAGTAAATAATTAGAATAACATATGCTATTATCAAACTAGAGACACTAAAACATACTCATGCTCATTCATCTGGAACAAAATGACATCTGCAGCATACCCAGCAACATTCTAACAAGAGAAATGTGCAAAGTATCCAAATGGTTACTAACTTATCTTACTTTTGTGGGAGCAGTACAAGTTTACCTGTTCTGAGATGTACAGACCAACCTGAAGAATCATCTCTGCTGTCTATGGCACATACATAAAAAGCCAGTAGGAGCTTTTGCTTTGGCATTTAATGTTTTTGAAGCCAAACCACAGTGCTTGCCTACCTCCATTGCAAATATCTGGCATTTTAATTAATCAAAATCATAGACAAATTGCACTAGAAAACAAGGTGCAATGGAAACAAACTTGTTATTTGCTCTGCTACAGAAATCTGGGAGTTGCAATACAAAGGAATCTTCTGTATGCTATATGAAAACTAAAAGTACAGAGTTTTTGCTGTAGTATTACCTGTCAGTTAATAGGTTAATTTTTCTCTCAAGGGAAAATAGATTTTCCTTCTGCAAAGATATTTTTTCTGTTTCCTCACAGTGTGCAGTACTATAAATTGCATATGATGGACTTGGTTAGAATTTACAAATGACAGTAGTCTTTTATTGTGTTTTATGCACTTGTAAAACTAGAATGGCTACTGTAACTGAGGTAATATAGTAGTCATTTTCTATGCAATTTGATTTAGGGAAATCTAATGTCTGATGAGAACTTACTGCATAATTGAGCATTAATATTCTTTTATGCTCTTCTCTGGTTTAGTACCTCAATTCTAACACAGAGTTCATTGGCATTCTCCCAGTCACACTCAAGGTTATTCATTCTGGGATCATTACTGCCTACCTTCACATCATTTTTGGGGAATTTCCAGTCTCAAACAGTTACAGTGTTTAAAAAGCCCTTCAACAAAAGTTTGCAAAAATCAAGATAATTGCTCTTCTGCAGTATAAAAACCTTCTAGATACTAGCAAAGACACCCTGTCCATCCCACTGTTGCCCTACCTGAGGAGCTGCACGGCGCAGCTGTAGCTTTGTTCCATGCTGCTACCCAAGACTGATGGTGAGTGAAGTTTCTAAGTTTACCACAGGCTTTTAAGGGTTCCTCTATACCACTTTTATGCTTTTGATGTGCGACTTTTATCCCAGTACACTTAAAGCTATTTCTTGAAATGGATTTGTGCTAAAAATAGGGACCATTGAACCCAAATGTGCCTGAACTCTATAGGTTTGATTTGCAGAGAACATGTCTTTCTGCACTGCTAACTTTGTGATTTTAAGCTGAAGTCTCCTGACATTTGCTGTTTAAGTTAATGACCTGTCTGCTGAAGAGTGGTGATTGTAAGACTGCTTTCATTTAGGTGAAATCTCTAGGCCTGTAACTGTCTGGCAAAGTTTGAAAACTTACTCTGAGTTCACTTTATGTTTTCAGAAACAAAGACAGAAGCCTTCCAATTAAAAAATAATGTAGGGTTTCTTTTTTGTTGTTTGTTTTGGGGGATTTTGTTGGGTTTTTGTTGTTGTTTTCAGGGGTCTCTTCTTTTGAGGTTATGGACTTCTTATCATTTTGGATTGTGGCACATTTTCTAAATTCAAATCCTTTGCACTTGACAAAACAGCATGTTGCCTCTACTGTCACTTTTGGCACTGTTTTCAAAGTTACCAGCTCTTGAAAATTGCTTTGAAAATCTTTCATATTACTACTTTTTAAGTCAGGCTGTAAATGGTCAGAGTTATCATTGGATATTGATTAGCCAGTTGACTGAAGGACCTTTATGCAAGCATCAATAACATTAGATTTTCCAGAGATTGAATGAAATGAATATGCATTGGGTTTGTCAGATTAACTCTGCTCTTGACCAAAGATACCCTACCTAAATAAGTAATTTTAAGCATAAAGAAACTAGGGTACAGATGTCTGACAGGAAAAAAGAACACAGAAAGCTGTTGAAAAGAAAGGAAAAATCTGAGCAGTTTTCTTCAAGCAGTATCAATTTCAGAGGGCCGATCAGCACCAAGACGCCAGAACTCTTGGCACTGGCACCCTACTCCAATACAAAGAGAGGCTTCCACGTTGTAATAAAACAATTTTCTGCTCCAAGGAAAACTGATTTTTTTTTTTTTTTAGCTGGATATTTCAATGCTTCACAGAAATGAAGCAGTGGGATGTGCTGGATGCTTCACTATATATGTACCCTCTGGCTATACTAACTTGTGACAGATTCCCTGTAATAATTTCCTACATCTTCCCTCTTCCTAAACACTAAAATTTGAATACCACAAGTAAGGAGCAGCTGCCTTCTGGATGAATAAAAGGGCTGAAAGGGCTTTGACCTGCTCTAAAGAGATCAAAGAGTCCAAGCTTGGAGGGAAACTCCCCTATCACAGTTTTGGATCAGCTTGAAGTTAGTGTTGGAGAGTGTCAGTGTGCTTGACTAACCCTTAGGGCACTTAACTGGCAGAGAAAAGACCTTGTTTAAGGTGTATGCTCCATGGGGATAGATGCATGTATGATGCCATCACTGAATTTGAAAAATAATAATTTATTTTTTAAAACACCAGCACAGATACAAGTTAGTTTTACCCTCTTATATGAGTTTCTCACTCCCTAGGCGATAAGATTGGGATATTACTTCTCTGACGTCCTTCTAGCCCTATGACCATTGCATTTCTAGACTATAGCTCAGATTTTCTTGTGTAACCTTACATTTGCATTAATAGTATTCTTTCTGTTTAAAACCAAAGCTGAGGCTTTAGCTCCTGTCTTGTCCCTGTTCCAGCCAGACTGTTATGGCAAAGTTTACCCTGCATTGGCAACAGGTCCGCACTACTAAAGGGTAGCAAGGGGACTATTCTATTTCAGCTGCTGTCATTCTAAGCTTCTGAATTTCTGTGCCTTCTTGCAGGCACTGGGAACATCAAGGTTTCTCAGTCTCACCAGTAGCTGGCTGCCACTTCACAATACCAAGAGGATGTTCAAACAGTATATTCAGCAAGTACAAACAGCCTCATTTGAGTATTGAATTACTCCTAACTGGTAGCTGAACACCAACCAAGCCACGGCAATAAAGAAGAGACAGTGAGATAATGCTTCATGGCTTGCTCTTTCATCTTGCCAGACTTGATCATTGGAAGTAAAAAAAAGTAATTAAGGAAGTACATGATGCAATGAAATGTAATCTAAACATTTCTTCCCCATGAAGCTTCAGTCTTCACTGACTGCCCAATCACCACTCTTGAGCTCTGTTTGTAGCCTGTTTGTCAAAGCAGAAGAAGTACATGCAAAGTGATCTTGTAGCACAAAACTGCAACAGGATTTGTCATGTACTCGCAAATCGCTTACTTAGAAAAAGGTTTTCCCATGTTTCCTGTCTTGGAGTGCAGAGAGTCTAGCATTTTGATAGGGTGTGTCAGTAGGCTTTGTAGGTCACACCTATATTATTCCATTAAAAATCAAAATGTATCAGAGGTTTTCATCTTTCCATTTCCTACTTATTTTCAGCTTTTAATTTTGTATCTTTTCTTTCCTGATATTTTCTGTGGGTCTCCCCCCCCCCTCTTTTTTACCTCCTTTTTTTCAGTACAGTTCAATCTTTGATATTTAATAACACTTGCCCTCAAAGTGGAGTTAAGCTGGGATTGAATTAAAATATTTGCTCCCTGCTCTGAAATTCAAAATGGCCAGGAAACATGTGCACTATCTGTGACCAGAAAATAATTAAAATGGTAGCAGGCATAAATCTGAAGATCGGACACTAAAGAGTGTATTTGCAGGGGGTGCTAAAAGACCACATCTAAGGAAATCTCTCATTACACAGCTAAAAAGATAATGAAACATGAACTTTCAAGAACCACTGTCATAAGAAAGGAAATATTTGTGAATCAAAAAGCAAATTGAAAGGTTGTATTAGTGCAAATGTAAGGAGGGGAAGAAGAGGGAGAATGGAGTCATATTTCAGGAAAAAATTTCATGACAGTCACATCTGTGACTCTTCTAACTGACTGGAGTCAGTACTCACAGGAAGTATGATGACAGTCACTCACATGAAGTAGCATCATACCAGCACTGCATTTTCATCTTCTTCCCCTGGTCATGATTTTCTTGCTCAGACTGGGTGGCAGTCAGTGCAGTATTGTGGAGAAATAAGAAGAAAATTGTGATTATCATGCCAGAACAGGTTGACCAGAAATTTGAGGGAAAATTATGAGGGAGAAAAAGAAAGAAGGAGCTGGTGATACAAAAAGAACTGAAATACAAAGGGGCAAGGGGAATAGGAATATCAGCATTTCTTATTATTAATGAGAGGTGAGCAACAGGCTGATTTAAGGCAACTATTTCTAAGAGTCACTTTTACAGCTACAAATTGAATAACAGGTATGAATCTACATCTATCTTTAAAATATGCTGCTAATCCTGCAACACATACCATGAAGTTGTTTCACCATTTGAATAAAAAAGAGGATGACTTTGGTAAATGGAGTAAGTGTCCCAGTTTCTGTGCCTCAGCTGATCCCAGTGGTATAACCAGAAAGGAGTATCTTTCTCAGTGTATTATAAATGTTTGGCTTATTTACTTATTACATTTTTAAAAGAGATCTTAGTATGCTCTGCATGAACAGATATGAGGGCTATAGGAAAATGAAGTGCTTTTCCAACAGAAGTCATAAATAATAAATTCTGCAGTGAGCAGCCTTAATATTTGCAAAAAAGCATTGGTACCAGGAGGTGCTATTTTCTTTCACAAAGGCAGATACATGCTACTGAAAGACCTGATCCTGATTCTGTGTAAAACTTCATTGTGAGATCATTTTTAAAACTCTTAGAGGAACTGAGGATGTCTGAAACACAAAGTGTTCACAAGGACTGGAAAAGAAAACAGCCTACAGAAGACCCTGCAGCAATGCTGGTGTTGCCTTTGTAACCTGTGAGAGACACTGGCACTAGGGTGATCATTATGCAGGGGCTGGTATCCAAGAGCATTGCATCACACCATAAAGAAGCAGCAAAACAAAGCTATGGCCTGGACAAAACTCTAGGACCTCAGCATGGCCTGCATTGCCTCAGAAATAGAAAATCCCTGCTTTCTCAAACCCCTAAGAGATCAATTATGGAATTCATTTGAATAATAAAACATAAGTGAAATTTCAGCCTCAGCTGTTACCTTATCTTGCATTTAAACTGAGTCCTTAAAAGGCCTAGCTTATGGCAGAGGTAGTGACATGGGAAGGATGGGGAAGTTTACAGCCTATAGTTTATAATGCTCTAGCTTAGCATAAATAAAGTAGATATCTTGCACAGAAATGTTTCAAAAGTCTTCTAGTTACAGTAACTATTTTATTATGAGTTTTAATCCTTTCAATTTTAGATTGTCTAACTATGCTGCTGCAGAAGCAATAACTCTGGAAGATGGTTTGGTTTCTTCTATAGGACTTCCAGGTTCCTCCTCCTCCCTACAGACTTTTTTTTCTTCATGCTGGAGCACTCTGGTTGTTCATTTAACAGTAATATTGTGCCTGAGAGATAGGGCAGCATCTTCTGCTTCTCCTGACTTACAGAGCCTTCCCCTTAGTATCCTATGCTAAGGTATTAACAGAGGATGCAACTATCTTTGAACTAATATTTGTGATCAGTGCTTGTAAGAACAGGTCTTGTGCAATGAAGCAGATTTGGAGCAGGAAAGTTGCAATAAGAATACACTTCTTGTTTTCCAAAACTTACCTCCTCCTTGTAGTGAAATTCCTCTGTAGAATGGCCAGGCTTGCACTTAGTAACAGAATTAAAATGTGTACCATTGCATGCTTGCATTTTCTTTTTTTTAAAGAGGGTTTATGTTAACCTTGACAGAACAGGGCCAACAATATGGGCCTCAAGCCCCGTGACCCACAGGCAGGTGCAATGTCAAAGCAAGAGCTCCTTGCCCCAGCTCCATAGGTGCTTGGACCCCAGCTCATGCCCAGGCACCTGGCAGTCTCACAGTAATCCTTCAGAGCCAAAGTGCAAAATTAGATTTATTTTTGTAACTCCGAAAATCAAAATTGCAGCTCCTGAAGTTAATCACCATAAATTTCATAACAGTTCACAGAAATTTTCTACGTGAAGCACTGATGTCTATGGAGGTGTCACATTAAAAAACAAAGAAATTACTATTTAGACCTCCTTGATTAATAATGCTCAACCAAAACACTTTGGAGAGCAAGATAATTAAAGCAAGTCAGACCTTACAGAATACAGTGACAGTATGTGAAAGGTTAACGTCAGGTAGTGAGACTGCTTCAGAAATATCTCAGCCAGAACTGACAGTTTTATAGCCTCCTAGAAAATATACCTTTACTTTGCTCAGCAGCATTTCAGAGCCTTCATATATCAATTGGCACAGAGGAAAATGTGAACACTATTGTTTTCTCTAAACTAAGTCTGTTCCAATTAATTTTGTGGCCAAAATTATAACATGTCAAAATCAATGTGTGCTTAATATCAATGTGATGTTCACATGTTTTACTTGGGGGTCTACACATTGGCAAACAGTTTAGTCCTTGTGAAGTTCCATGGTTTTGGAGCCTATAGAAAAACTCAGTAATATAAAAGTACAAATGATTAATGACCAGTACTTGAAAGAATGCTTCAGAAGCATGATTAAAGGTCAAATTCTTATATGCCCCTATTCCATCTTGTTTTCTATGGAAGATGTTGGTGTATGTTGCTGAAGTCCCAGTGTGGAATACATGGGTCCACTTACGTCACTGCATATATCTATCAAACTTTTCAGTGACAAAATCGTTTTTCTGGAGGTAATTGTGGTTTCTGAAGAAGCTGTGCCAATTCCAATGAACAGTTCAGCAGAGTGCAAAGGATTTTCTTTTGTGTTATGCCTAAAATCGTATAACCACCTCTAGCCAAAAGAAATAAAGCTTTTAATAGCTTTGAGGTGAAACTCATAATAGTAACTTTTTTATGTAGCATTTTTCATTTCAGGATTGCACAAAGCACTTTGATGTAATTGCTTTTAAGCCAGGAGAAATCATGATTTTGGTCTCCTGCAGAGCACAGAACTCTGGTTCTTCTACAGTCCCTTGTAACCTGTGGTCACTGTAGTAACCTTGGGAGACCCCATTAAGCAGGTTATATCAGATTTATTTTGCAAATAGGGAAATTGGATAGTCAGTTAAGTGGCTCTCAGAACACACAGCAAGAAATACAATGCTCAAAATAAATAGCAATTAATCTAAGAATTGTTTTACCAGTTGCAAAACGTCTAGCTATTTTCAGCCATACATTTGATGGAGGAAAACCAAGCTCTGAGTATCATCCCTTCTTAAGTTTCAAGGAGTTGTATGAACTGTCTTTAACTGATATTTTAAGAACAGTGATACAATTGCTCTTAATAATTTTGGGGTTTCATTATAGTATTTGGAGTCACATCGAGGAGGAGAAAGCTTAGTTTCTCTTCTTCACATGCAGTTAACAAGCTGGTGGTAATAAAAACAAGTCATAAGGAGGGCTTTGGAGACATTTTATTATGTTTCATTGCCATGATAAAATAATGAAATAGTAATAAAAGAGAGGCAAATCTAAGAGCAGCAACAGAATATGGAGCTTCAATGTTGTTTATATTCCACATCAATAAAGTGCAGCTTGTTTTCAGTTCATGATGCACTAATGAGCAGAGTTGCGTGGATAGGTTTAGACAGAACTGCAGGTACAAACAAGCTTTCCCTTTAAAACATTTTTTTTATAGAAATTATAAAGTTATAAGGTTTATTTTCATCTACAATGGTGACTTTTTGGGATGCAGTGCAAGATATGCTGTTCAATGTTGGGGTCAATGAAACACATTTAGTGGATCCAACTTATGGATAAACTAAGCAGTTATTGTACTGTTCACTAGCTATAGGAAAAAATCATTAACATCAACTCAATTGCTTTTAAGTTTTCAGACTTGGTTTTAGAGGCTATCACTAATAACTATATAAAATATGTAAGCACCCGAACTTTGCCAAATTCTTATCATAAGGCTTCATTCACAAGTTTCCTTACAGTCTTTCTAAAAGGGTTGCATGAGTGGGTGAGTTTTTCTCATCTATATTTCTTTAGTGAAGTTTATTTTTGCTGCTGCTATTTTATAAGTCAGGGGATTCAAAATGCACAAATGTAGAAAGAAGTTTAGAGTTTGTAAGGAACATCGTTCCCTACAGAAAAGTTTCCACTCTTGGGAGAACTGTTGTTTTATTAATGTGTTTGGGTTTGTTTCTTCAAATCAGTACCAAAATTATCCACTTCATTATGCAATAATTTCTTCCTCTAGGAGTGCAATGTAGCCTTATATATGTTTAAACTTCTGAGAAGGGTTTGTTATGCTTTTAGTCAGATCCTGAGTATTGACAAAATGACTCCAATCCTCTTAAAGGTTGTCTTTTATTGTAGCACTAAATGGATGAATGGAACATTCATAGAGGGTCACCTCATTGTTCATCTTGTTTCTCATCATTCCTGAAGAGAGAGATTTTTCCAGCTTTGATGAAAAAGTGAAGGAAACAAAATGAGGAAATAAAATTACCTGTTTCTTCACCTTGCACACTTAACAGCCACTTGACATCAGTCTGCTGTCTTTTATTGTGGCAATATATATTGCTTCATCCTCCACCACAGGAACTGCTAGGGTTGTTTCACCTGAATGTTAGAAATAATTAATAACTTTCTCTTCTTATTACTGATATTTCTTTCCAGATGGTTTTATGCTATTGTTCAAGATACAGTATCACACGATTGATTTTTAAGCACGAAGGGGTTCCTATTTTCCCATGGATTCAATGATTTTAGGCTGCTTGGGAAAACCGTAGTTTGTTCTGATTTGTTGTTCAGAGTTTAGGTGTTTAAACTTTGCTCAGTTAGGACTGTATTGATTCTGGCTGCTAACTGAACTATGATTATAGGCTTATGTTCTAACATTTGAAGGTAGAGGGAAAAGGGGGGATTACTTTTTCTGTATTAATTTTCTTTTTTTGATCTAGTGGCTAGGAAGCCATGAAACTTTGAGATAAGCTGTGTCAATGTGATTTCAGGTGTAAAATGTTGGCTACAAAGCATTCAGCATATTTCTGAGCATGAGATGCAACACTGAAACATGACTTTGAACTACTGAAGTCTTTCATCTAGAATCTGCATTCATCACTAGTACTCTCAGAAACCAAACTACATGCTAAAACCAATAAAGGCTTTAATTTCAGCATAGCAGGAGCTACACTGGCAGCAGCTTACTCATACTAACATGGTAAATTGTACATCAAGCACCTGAAAGAAAGAAAATAATTTGAAGTATGCTTTTGTCATTTACTGCAGTTGTAAAATGACAAATTTAACAAAGTAGAGCACAGGTAGAGAATAACCTCTGTACGCAATTGAAGAGCTGTCATTAATGTGCTGCAGTATCTGTGAAAATAATGCATTGCTTTAAGCAGTGTCTCTGGTAAAGTAAGTGGAAATAAAAAATAGACAGCAATCTTGAACAACAAGATGAATTTGGCATTTTGCACAAAAATGCAGAATTGTTGTTATGCGGTATGCCAAAGGCCATAAATTGGTCTGTGTGGGACTGCCAATAAGTAACTTATGCACGTATAATTGAGACTAGCTCAACATCTTCCAGTTCAAGAAGTGAACTAGTTGATCAGAAATAGTATGAGGTTACATATATAAGAAAACTTACATGAAAGCAAAACATCAGTAAAGAATGTTATAGAGATTTTAAAGTTCATTTTGCTTGTCTGTCCACACCAGTTCTAGTCACAGTCCATACCACAACTGTATCATGCCATGCCATGATATCACTGCTAATGGAGTTAACACTGCATAAAGATTATCTGATCTACAATAAGATGAAGAAAGATGTGTAATACAATGATCCAAGAAACTAAAGATGAAAATTATGCAAAGATTAGGAAACTTGTTTGAAATGTGCAAACTTCACGTAGTTATCAGCTGCATAACTGAAGAACTAGTCTTCCTTGCCAGTCAATATATTTTACAGATTCATATATCAAGAAATCATAGGATTATGTTTAAAACAGTGGATTGGAAGAGATGTGAAAAGGTCATCTACACAATTCCTCTGGGGGGACCAGCCAGGTTTGTGGCATTTTAGAAGTGGAGACTGCACATCCTCCTCGGCACTGTATTCACACTTATTCACAGAATCACAGAATCCCAAGGGTTGGAAGGGACCTCGAAAGATCATCTAGTCCCACCCCCCTGCAAGAGCAGGGTAACCTAGAGTACATCACACAGGAACTTGTCCAGGCGGGCCTTGAAAATCTCCAATGTAGGAGACTTCACAACCCTCCTGGGCAACCTGTTCCAGTGCTCTGTCACTCTTACAGTAAAGAAGTTCCTCCTGATGTTCACATGGAACCTCCTATGCTCCAGTTTACACCCATTGCTGCTTGTCCTATCACTGGATATCACTGAAAAAAACCTAGCTCCATCATTCTGACACTCACCCTTACATATTTGTAAACATTGATGAGGTCACCCCTCAGTCTCCTCTTCTCCAAGCTCAAGAGACCCAGCTCCCTCAGCCTCTCCTCATAAGGGAGATGTTCCACTCCCTTCATCATCTTTGTGGCTCTGCACTGGACTCTTTCAAGAAATTCCCTGTACTTCTTGAACTGAGGGGTCCAGAACTGGACGCAATATTCCAGATGCGGCCTCACCAAGGCAGAGTAGAGGGGGAGGAGAACCTCTCTTGACCTACTAACCACACCCTTTCTAATGCACCCTAGGATGCCATTGGCCTTCTTGGCCACAAGGGCACATTGCTGGCTCATGGTCATCCTCCTATCCACCAGGACCCCCAGGTCCCTTTCACTCCTTTCTAGCAGGTCAACCCCCAACCTGTACTGGTACATGGGGTTGTTCTTCCCCAGATGCAAGACTCTACACTTGCTCTTGTTGAATTTCATCAAGTTTCTCCCTGCCCAACTCTCCAGTCTGTCCAGGTCTCGCTGAATGGCAACACAGCCTTCTGGTCTGTCAGCCACTCCTCCCAGTTTAGTGTCATCAGCAAACTTGCTGAGGGTACACTCGGTTTCCTCATCCAAGTTGTTGATGAAAATATTAAACAGCACTGGTCCCAGCACCGACCCCTGAGGGACTCCACTAGTCACAGAGCTCCAGCTAGATTCTGCTCCATTGACCACAACTCTCTGCCTTCTTCCTTTCAACCAGTTCTTGATCCACCTCACTACCTTCATCAAGCCCACACTTCCTTAGCTTATCTATGAGAATGCTGTGGGAGACAGTATCAAATGCCTTACTGAAATCAAGGAAAACCACATCTAGCGCTCTACCATCATCCCTCCACCTAGTTACTTCCTCACAGAAGCCTGTAAGGTTGGTCAAACATGACTTGTCCCTGGTAAAACCATGTTGGCTGTTCTTAATGACCCCCTCATCCTTGATATGTCTAGAGATGAAGTCAAGAATAAGTTGTTCCATCACCTTTCCAGGGATGGAGGTAAGGCTGACTGGTCTATAATTACCTGGATCCTCCTTCTTGCCCTTCTTATAGACTGGTGTGACGTTTGCCATCCTCCAATCCTCAGGCACCTCTCCCATTTCCCACGACTTGCCAAAGATGATGGAGAGTGGCCTAGCATTGACCTCTGCCAGCTCCCTCAGCACCTGTGGGTGCATTCCATCTGGATCCATCGATTTATAGATGTCCAGATTGCATAGCTGATCCCTAACCCAATCCAAAGCAAACTCCTCCTTTGTCCTGACTCCTTCTGGGGCTACAGGAATCTGGGGCCCCCAGGGAGAGTCTGCAGGAGTAAAGACAGAGGCAAAGAAGGCATTCAGCACCTCTGCCTTCTTTATATCCTCTGTCTTCAGGGCACCAACCTCGTTCAGCAGTGGGCCTATATTGCCTCTTGTGTTAGTTTTATTTGCTATGTATTTGAAGAAGCCCTTTCAATTGTCCTTCACCCGACTAGCAAGATTAAGTTCCAAGGAGGCCTTAGCTGTCCTAATTGCCTCCCTACATCCTCTAACAACTGTCCTATATTCCTCCCAGGCAGCCAGCCCCTCCTTCCATAATCCATAGATTCTCTTTTTCCACATGAGTTTGCCCAGCATTTCCTTGTTTAACCACGCTCGTCTCCTAGCTCCCTTACTTGATTTCCTACCCACTGGGACATGAGCTTGGAAGAAGTGGTCCTTGAATGCTGACCAACTATCCTGAGCCCGTTTACCACCTAGTACCCTTTCCCATGAGACTTCCCTTAGCAGTTGATTGAAGAGGCCAGAGTTGGCCCTTCGGAAATCCAGAACTGTGGCCTTGCTAGGTATTCTATTCCTCCCACACAGCATCCTAAACTCCACCATCTCATGGTCACTGCAGCCAAGGCTGCCATTGACCATCACCACTTCAACCAGACCCTCCTTGTTGGTGAGTACTAAATCTAGTAGCGCTCCTCTCCTAGTTGGTTTGTCCACCATTTGCATTAAGAAGTTATCATTAATGCACTGGAGGAACCTCCTAGACTGTGAATGATTGGCTGTGTGAGTCTTCCAGCAAATATCGGGGTAGTTAAAATCTCCCATGAGGACCAAGGCATGTAGTCGTGAGGCTACTTTCAGTTGCCTGTAGAAAGCCTCATTGACTCCTTCATCCTGATCAGGAGGTCTATAATAGACCCCCACAACTGTATCACCCATACCAGCATGTCCCTTAATTCATACCCACAGACATTCCACTTTCTCCTCACCTGCCCCTGGACAGAACTCAATACATTCTAGTTGCTCTCTCAGATAAAGAGCAACTCCACCACCTCGCTTTGCTGACCTGTCTTTCCTAAAAAGGACATAGCCATCCGTGACCACATTCCAGTCATGTGTGCTGTCCCACCATATCTAACTGCCACCAGATCATAACCTTTAGACCACACACAGACTTCTAACTCCTCCTGTTTATTCCCCATGCTGCGTGCATTGGTGTACAGGCATTTCAGGGAGTGAGCAGAGCACGCTTGGAAGGCAGGAGGCCTTCTGGTCTTCATTAATGCTAGAACAATGCCCCGCTAGTTCAAACCCCCTCGCACTCTGAATCTAACCTGAAGCTCTGTGAGTGAGCTCTGCTAACTCTTGTCCTAGTACCCTTTTTCCCCTGCAGGATAGGGTCTAAACAGCAATCCTTTCCCACAAATGAAACAATAGATTGATAGTCCTCCCTAGTCCACCATCCTTCAATACCTAGCATGTTTCTCTTGGGCTTGTCCCTATCAGGCCCAGTTAAATCCCTTCCCTGCTTCATATTTAGTTTAAAGCCCTGTCAATAAGCCCTGCTAACTCCTGCCCCAAAAACCTTTTCCCCCTCTGGGACTGGTGTATCCCACCTGCCATCAGCAAACCAGGTGTCTCATATAGCAGCCCATGATTGAAAAACCCAAAACCCTACCTTTGGCACCAGTCACGTAGCCATACATTAATCTGCAAACTTCCTATTTATCTCTTCACCCTTGCTTGTAACAGGTATGGAGGCAAACACCACTTGCACTCCAGACCCTTTAACCAGCCATCCCAGGGCCCTGAAGTCTCTCTTCATTGCTCTTGCTCTCCTTGTAATAATTTCATCACTGCCAACCTGAAAAACCAGCAGCGGATAGTAGTCAGAGGGCTGCACCAGATCAGAGAGTTTCTTTTTAACATCTCTAATCTGAGCTCCAGGTAGGCAGCAGACTTCCCTGTGGGATGGATCTGGTTGACAAATGGGCCCTTCTGTTCCTCTCAGAAGGGAGTAATCCACCACAATTACTCTTCTTTTCTTCTTGGTTGGGGAAGTTCTAAGGCATGGGGGTGAGTGACAAGCCCTAGGGGACTCACCAGATAGATTTACCTCTCCATCTCCATTTACCTGGCCCTATAGTTCAAGACCTCACACCTGTTATTCAAGGGCAACTTGGAGGGAGGAAGGGATTGCGAGGGTTTTCGCTTACCTCTCTGAGGAGGGACCTCCCTCCATACATCCTTATGTATCCTTAAGTTCACTCCTTCCTGTCTGATGGTAGGAGGGAAGGGGATCTATCACTTGTTCAACCACTTTCCTCTGTCCTTGCCTTAGGGTGTGGCTCCACCATCTATTTCACTTTCGCGTTATCTGATGGCTCTCAACCTTTCTACCTCCTCCTTCAGTTCAAGCACCTGCCTGAGCAGATCATTTACTTGCTCACAGCGAACACAAGCAGTGTCACTGGCTCCCTGCAATACAATGTCAGGCTCAGGCATCCGCTGCAGCCAGAGACCTGCACAGCTGCATGTGTGCAGGAAGGCTCAGTCTGGATACCCACATTATTCCTCACTACAGCTTTTGATCGTGTTGTGACCATGATCTATCTGGTCGATCGATCCGTCTACGTCTCTCCACACAAACAAGCAGTCCTTCCTCCTCCTGCGCTCTAGGTGAGTCCTCTTGAAGAGGCGGTTATCCCACTCGCCTGCCCATGTGAACTGCCGCGTGAACTGCCTCAACCCACTCTGTTCGCCACGCTCCTGGTCGCCGCGCTCCCTGGGTAAGTTTTTAACCACTCACAGTTGGTGCCACTCCTCTTGGCTCCGCCCCCAGCTCCTCGCATGAGCTGAGCTGCCAGCTCCTGGGCAAGTCCTGTTGAGGACTTGAGGCTCCCTCCTCAGTGGCTCTTGTCACTCTGAGGTGAGGTTCCTGGATGCTGATCTCCCCCCCCCTCTGCTCCGGTGTTGCAGGCGTCCTCTCTCAAGCTACTCACGTTGCTCCTGATAACAGTCCCACACGTTTTCCTGCAAGTCAAGTTCACCCAGGTGTTCTAACTGCTTCTGCTATAGTAATATAGTCCAACACACTCTATTATAATAAAACTGAATAATTATCAGTAGAACACACATCAACTTTTTAATTATGTTCTCTTTTAACACAGTTGAGTATTTTGCTGGTAGGAACACTGATGTAAGTAGAAAGTGAGGAGACTAACAGTTTCCTTTAAATTAACATTTTTTTTAATTCAGGTGAACTGAAAAATATGTCAGGGAAAAAAATGTAGAACTTAATGGTTTCTACTGCTACGGTGATGCTTAAGATAATTGCAGTACTCTAATTGTATTCTTTTGAAGTAATCAATCAGAAATAGTTTTCTAAAATAATTGTTGTTGGCAATAGTCATATCTTCCCTAAAAACAGTAACTTCAATATCTACTTATTCAGCTGGAGTCACATGAAACCAAGCTAGACAGAATCTATCTAATATACATTTTCACAAACACTCTACAAAATTTTGTGTAGAGTGAGGATTAAAAAGCTTAATGGAACACACTAGTGATTTTTATAATGCAAAATGGTTTTTATACAATGCCCAAATATTTTATTTGTAATTTTTTTCTAAACTCAATATAAATGCATCTGCAAGTATAAATTATTTACATGTTCATTTTCGTGTTACAACCTATTTTTATTTTAACTAATACAGTTAAATATTTATATATATATTAAAAATTTCTACTTAGAAATGTGACATTTTAATATACAGTACTATATAAATACTTCACTGTAGTGAATACTATAAATATGATGGTAAAGGTTCAATTTAGCAAAACATTTTAAGCATGAGCATAAATCTTTGATTTCAGTGGAAGTTAAGTTTCATTGTACTCTGAATCTTCTTATTACACTTGTAATTTCATTAATACCCATTTTGCAGTGAGGAAAATAAACCTACCATTTAACTCAACTGATGGTGTTTGTTAAAAGTAAATCGTTTTTCTCCTACATCTTTTTACCATTACTATGCTACTTCTCTAGAAGAAAAGAAAAAAACTGTTGAAAGGAAAAATAATCCACTAAACCCTAACTGTCAAACACTAGGTATCAACTCTGGATGCCTGGTAATGGCTAAAATAATGAAACAGACAGTACCTTTCCCTTTCCAGTACTAAAAGTGCAGAACAGGAAAACGAAGGCTTTAGGCTGACAGAAAAAATGGGAGAGACAACTTTAGTGCATTTCTCTCCTCCAAGCTTCCTATTTGGCCTCAGTAAATCAGTCATTTTCCAGTTGTAAAATAAGGAATGGGGAGTTAGATTTATGCTTGAAGTATTGTGAAAAGACGTATTATGTATCAGATGTTGAAAAATGAGGATACCAGTGATCTGAAAGGTTTCAAAAAGATGGTCAGTATGATGCCTTCTAGAGACTTAATACTGGTTGATAATTTAACCCACCTGAAAACATTCTTGAAAATCTTTTTTGGTTAGGTGTTAAAGGGCAGGAATATTTTAAAACTTGAAAGATCAGTAGTTAGATTTTCATTGTAGCTTAAGCCACTGAAGAACAGTAAATTACTTCATGTCACCAATACGGTGTTAGCAGAATGGCCCAAAACAGTAACCCAGATCAAGCTTTTTAACACACTATATATTTAAATTGCCCAAATTGAAAATAATATTTTCTGAAATACAGTCCTTCTTTAGATTTGCCTCAAATTGGTGATCCAAAACCAGCTAGTTCAAGTCATTAGCCCATCTTGAAAATCTTGGTCTTCAGTTTAGAATGAATTGCCATATTTTGATGAATCCATTGCATTCCAAGAGCTTTTCATAAACTCTCTTTCACAAATATGGCCCATGACAGTTAATATAAGCAATTTCTACAGCATAAGTCATAAGGACAGGTTTCAGCTTAAATGGAAATTCTGGTACAGTTAAAGATCTGAAAAAATGTATACAGAGCAAAAGGGCTGGCTCAGTGTTAAACTTGTGCAGTTAAATCAATACTGTAATACAGACCCTCCAGCTGAGACAGCACCCTGATCACCCCTACTTACTGCTTCTGCAGTGCATTGTGTAAATTCTCCCTTTACAGAAAAGGATTTAAAAATAGAAATGAGGTGCTGTGGTTACCTTGGGGTTGGCTTCTGGAAAGGGAAGATGTTACAGACATTAGAGAAAAATCTTATCCTTTCCTTCCAAATGCATTGGGTGAGAGAGAGATCTTGCATTAACTATACAAACTGTATTGTAGTGTTGCACTTGTAAAACTCTCACTTCTGGCAAGTGTAAAAGCCCCAAAGTAGGACCAGAGCAGCATACTTAATGTAGAATGCACTAGACTGCCTTCTGGCTCAGGGATCCCAGAAGCAAAGCTGTATGAATAATTCTGTGGTTCGTTTATTGTGGTTCAGTGACTGATCAAATAGAATTATCAGGTTGACTGAAAATACTTTTTTCTTTTCCTAGATAAAATTAGTAACTTTAAAGAAGAAAAAAAAGAGCTAAATCTGCATTTCATCTGCACTTATTTTTCAGTTTTGTAAGTTATGTTTCTCTAATGAATGTCTAAAATAGACAGGGTTTATTTTCTGTTTAGAAAATGTCAAAAAATATTCTAATACTTCAGGAATTTCCTTCTCTCTCATTGTTTTTCACAACTTTGTCCTCAATTTGTCTTAATTTTATTCTAAAATTCTGTATAACTTGGAGAGGGAAAGATTTCTCTGCAAATGAGGTTTTATTAAATAAATCGTCAGTCTTAAAGTTCTGCCTAGCTCTGTTCAGTGGTCTATTTAAAATGCTTGTGCGTGCTCAGTCCAGTCTTTAGCGTTATAACCAGCTTCCCATCACTGTTAAGCAAAAAATCACTGTAAAGACTGATTCCATCATTGGTGGTCTTGCTGGGCAGCTCAAAGACTGAATGGACTGTGGGACTAATTAGGCATCTGGAGTGGGTTCAGTTCTCATCTGTAAGGCTTGGCTCATTGAAAGGAGACTGGGGAAGATGAAGGATGACAAAGAGCTTTTTCTTTTGTCACATAAGCCTACTGTGTTATTTTTCATTTCCTTAAAACACAGAAATATATTGCATGGCAACCTGATTATTTTAATTGTCATAATTGTCATAGGCCAGGAAAGCAGCGTACAAGCGCAAGTACACTGCTCCAGTAACAAGGATAGAAGAGAGAAGCCCCACATGACCATCACCAAGCCACTGGGTGGGGACAAGAGTGGAGGCAGCTGCGTGGTAAAAATCCACAAAATGCCCAGGTATTATCCCACTGAGGATGTTCCTCACAAGCTTTCCAGTCATGGCAAGAAGCACTTCAGCCAGCACAAGAGGCAGCTGAGGGCCTCCATCACTCCATGGACTGTTCTAATTCTGCCGACCAGTCATCACAGAGGCAAGCTTGTCATCTTCTTGAAACAGCTTGATATAGGCCTTTAGCTTCTTACAGGACCCAGGTTTGACAGTCACATGTCCCTCTGAGTAGGGCCCATCAGAAATGTGTTATTGCTACATCTACAAAAGTGGATATCTCTAGAGTGAAAATTCCCAAGCATCTCACTGATGCATGCTTCTAGAAGAGGCTGTGGAAGCCCAGGCACCAGGAAGGTGATATCTTTGACACTAAGAAGGAAAAATACAAGGTAACAGAGCAGCGCAAGTTGGATCAGAAAGTGGTGGATTCCCAGATCCTGGCAGGAATCAAGGAGGTGCCTCAGCTCCGTGAGTACCTGTGTTCTACATTCTGTCTCTCCAATGGAGTCTATCCTCAGAATTGATGTTCTAACTGCCCTGAAAGCACCAGGAAGGAAAAACTGAAAGGAAAAAACGGGGTAGGGGAGTCTTTTTTTTTTTTAACTACACCTGGGTGGGAGCAATCCCAGGCACACCTACAGGTTGGGCAAAAAGGAAATTCATGGTAGTCCTGCAGAGAAGGACTTGGGCATGTTGGTTGATGAGAAACTTGACACAAGCCAGCAGTGTGCACTTGCAGCCCAGAAAGCCAACCGTGTCCTGGGCTGCATCAAAAGGAGTGTGACCAGCAGGTCAAAGGAGGTGATCCTGCCCTTCTACTCTGCTCTCGTGAGACCTCACTTGGAGTACTGTGTTCAGTTCTGGTGTCCTCAACATAAAAAGGACATGGTACTGTTAGAACAAGTCCAGAGGAGGGCCATGAGGATGATCCGGGGACTGGAGCACCTCCCATATGAAGACAGGCTGAGAAAGTTGGGGCTGTTCAAACTGGAGAAGAGAAGCTGCATGGAGACCTCCTAGCAGCCTCCCAGTATCTGAAGGGGGCCTATAAGGATGCTGGTGAGGGACTCTTTACTAAGGACTGTATTGATAGGACAAGGTGTGACTGGTTAAAACTGAAACAGAAGTTTAGATTGGATATAAGGAAGAAATTCTTTACTGTTAGGGTGGTGAGGTACTGGAATGGGTTGCCCAGGGAAGTTGTGATTGCTCCATCCCTGGTGGTGTTCAAGACCAGCCTAGACAGAGCCTTGGATGACATGGTTTAATGTGAGGTGACCCTTCCAATGGCAGGGGGTTGGAACTAGATGAACTTAAGGTCCTTTCCAACTCTAACCTATGATTCTATGATTCTATAATGAAACTATTACAATATGATCCATAATTTCAAAGACTAAAGTCAAAACTCTTGAGAACTATGGAAATCATTATACTGATTTCCAATTTTTCCAGTCAGAAATATTTCTCTAAAGGTACCTGAAAGCTTAATATAATTTAATAATAATAATAAAGATATCATATTAAAAAAAAAAACAACTTCAGTACCTTTTTTGGGGGTTGGGGTTTCTTTTGTTTGTTTGTTTGTGTGTGTGTGTGTGTGTCACTTTTGAGAATTCCATCCATGGGCATCTTTAACATAGAGTTAGGTTTCTAAAATTAAGTTTCTATTTTTGCCCATATGTATGATCCTCTTTGTGTGTTTAATTTTATTAAGGGTGCCTGTTATTATAACGATTAGTTTATTAAATCGCTTCATCTCTGCTTACACATTCACTTCTGCTGCTTGAACTGATACGGTCCAGTAATTGCATGTCTTTCTTCAGTGTCTCTCTTCAGTGTCTCTCTTCAGAAACAGAAATGTAGCAGATGGAGGAGATGGCAAAAGACATCACACTGGTTAGTATGTTCAAGAGCCCCTGTTAGTCTGATACTGCTTGCAGTGTAAGATAAAGGAGGACCTTAGGTCCCATATTTCCATAGCAGCCTGGGGGCAAGGATACTCCAAAGCCATAGATTCTTTGTTGAGAGCTACTGGAAAAGCTTAGCACCTTCTTAAGGAAAGAAAAGAAAAACCCTGTGAGATTTACTCCTCACTTCTTGAGAGTCAACATAGCTTCCTGTAAATCAGAAGGTTTGATTCATAGTTTGTAGCTGCATTATAACAACCTTCAAGTCTGTCTTTTGGTAAGAACTTAGGCCACTTGTGTCTTACACACTGCGAATATCTCTCTTTCATTTGCCTTTGTTATAGAAAGTACTTCTCCATGCCTTAAGAAGCAGGTTGTTGTTGTGGAAGCACATGAGCTGTTTTTCTGGTGGTGGTCCCAATGATCTGATCCAAGCTATAGGCACTTTTTCAATACCTGGATTTGAATTATTCAACAACATTTAACTTTTATATGCACATATACACATATATATGTACACTGAATATGAGTCATTGATTAGTCCTCTAAAAAATCATATTCATCATCCAGACTTCTCAATCATAAAGAATGGTGCAAGCTGTATTGAAACAGATACATATAAAGCTTTCAAAGGTGTTTCCTTTGAAGCACTGTCTTATTTGAAATTACAGATTTTTCTTATCAAAAGCAAAAGATTCTGAAGCAAATCTGACCATGTAGAAGGGTATATGAGATATACAGTGTTAAATGTCTAATTCATTGCAGAAGCTGAATTTATTAATTTCTAATTTATTTCCTCTGAAATAAGAACCTGATGAGGATAGCAGCACAAAATGGACACACTGAGCAGCAGGACTGGGCTTTTTGTCTTTGATGGTGCTAGAAGTGTATGCCTTCATTTCAACATGAACAGATAAAATATATTCTCCAATGTCTCTTTTTCAAGAGGTCCCATAAAACGTCTGTGATTTAGTGCACTTACAAGGATATGACTGTAGTCTGAATATATTTTATACCACAAAAAGAAGGCAAGGCTTCTTGCACTTGAGCTAGGCTTTCCTTTCAGATGCAGCAAAATATCATGGCTAGTACCAAATTTGTGTTCTTACTTAACATGCTAATACCAGCTCTTCAGTTTGTCTGACAAAGTGCCTACTAGCTCTTCAGTTTGTCTGACAAAGTGCCATACACATATAAATCAGCTCTACTTAGCTTTTGTAGGACCCTACCTGGAGTACTACATTCAGCTTTGGGGCCTCCAGCATAAGAAAGATGTGGACCTGTTCAAGCAAATCCAGAGAAGGCCACAGTGAGGGCTGCAGCACCTCTGCTATGGAGACAGGCTGAGACAGCTGGGCTTGCTCAGCAGGCAGAAGAGAAAGTTCCAGGAAGGACCTTAATGGTGAGACATTGGCACAAGCTGCTGAGAAAAAGCTGTGGTTGCCCCATCGCTGGCAGAGTTCAAGGCCACGTTGGACAGGGCTTGGAGCAACCTGGTCTTAATGGAAGGTGTCCCTGCCCATGGCAGGTGGGTTGGAACTCAGTCGTCTTCAAGATCCCTTCCAACCCAGACCATCAGTTTTGTGATGCTTCTCAGCTCTGCTCCAATATTTTTCAAATGAGGAAGTTCATAAAGAGACTTACTTTTCTATTTCTGTTTTGTGACTGACAGATTTAAAAGCTATCTAACTACAAAAGTGAGAATAAAGGAACAATTAAACCTTTATTTCAATTACAGTGTAGATGCAATGACTCTTAACTAGTATTATTGTATTAACACCTTTCACATTATTGCATTTTGTGACGTTTCATTTGCTAGAGTAATGAAAAAGAGACAGCTGTATATTGTTGATAAGGATCCTTATAGTCATCTTATTAAACTAGTATAACAGAGGATGCACAACAGAAAATTTTCCATCATAATTCCATTGTGGTTGTCATTGAAAGAAGAAAACAGTTACTTGCTCAAAAGAGTAAAAATCATTGCAGATATGAAGAGTGAAAACTCTAGTGAGGTCCTTTGGCTTAGTTACAACATAAAATAACATAGCCTCCAGTGCTTAGAAGTTTCTGATGTGTGTCTAAACAATTTTACAAACTATTTAGGATAAAGAATATACAAACAATATGTTTTCTCTTGTTTTCCATTTGAATTACGCTGGAAAGTCTGACCAGGGCATATGGTATACACACAGTTAGGCATCCCTCAATTGACTAGAGAATGAACAACTCTTACTGTTATGGTCTATAAAACTAAACTATCATTTAAAATCCACAAAGGGGTAGATTATACCATTTCCTAAACCAGAATATTAAAATTATGCCAACTTCAAACAACAATCTCTGAAAATATTTCCTAAAGGTTTTCTCTCTCTACAAAGGCACCTGTCTGAAGAGAGAGAGAAGCATTTCTTCCTTTTTTTGTTTGGCAAATGACATCACAAAGATTGAATTAAACATCTAAAGACAGTGAGCATGCAACATAAAGCCCAGCTTTCAGCAAAAGGCTCCAAGGCCCAGGTGTCAGAGCAGCAAGTGGTACCAATAGTTTTTGCTCACACTAGACTTTGTTTTATCACTCATGAGAACTATACCTGTCGTGGTTTAAAACCCCACCTCAGTCTCCCGCAGTGTACCACACACTTCTTTGTTTCCGCCCCCCCCCCACCTTCCCACTCCCGGAGGGATGGGGAGGAGAGCCGGAGGAATACAACTCCCACGGATTGAGGTAAAAACAGTCCAGCAATTAAGGTATAACACAAATCACTACTGCTACCACTAACAAATCAATGTTAGAGGAAATAAACAAGGAGAGAGAATACAATACCACCCGCCAAAACGAGCCCAGCCCGGAAGAGAGCTAACCCCTCCCTTTCCAACCAGCTTCCAGTCCCCTCCCCAAGCAGGACGTGCTGTGGTATGGAATACCTCCCCGACTAGCCCAGACCAGGCGTCCTATCTCTCCCACCTCCCTGGCAGAGCATGAGCTACTGCTGAACCCATGACAATACCATACTCACTTCCGGCAACTGTGTAAACACTAATATTTTTTCATTACTATTTTAAACATTTTCAGTTAATTTTACAATATAAGAAGAGTGAAATGATCCCAGTGAATATTTTAGAAATAGAAGAGCTGACCATCAAACAAATAAGAGTGTAGCTAAAAAATAATTAGTGTGCTTTGCCTTCAGGTGCATTGCTTTTAAATCTTATCAAGTTTACCCTGCTCTTGGCATTCTCCTGCCATCAAATGGACATTTTGCAGTTACTTACCTAGGCTGTGTCATACATGTATGTGTCCCAGAAGAAGCTAACCGTGTAAAAGCAGCTTCGCAAAACCAGCAAGCCATTTATAGTGTGTCTCTATATACCTGCTGGCTTTTGCATTGAAATTTCCATGGCAATTGCCACAGCTTCCAGAGTGCTGCAGAGCCTTCTTCTGTTTTGGATGGTGAAAGGATGGCAAACTTTTTTTTGTCACTGATGTAAAATTAAAGCACACTTGCAACAAGACTGTAAAAAAAATTTCAAAAGTGAGGGGTGCAAGGGGAGCTGAGGGTATGCTATGCCATTTGTATATATTTATTATCCCTTTAAAAACTTTGGATTTGTGTCTTAGTGTATCAGTGATTCTGGGCTGGTATACACAGATGCTGTGCATCTGACCTGTAATTGTTTATCATGTGAGCTTGATAAACAAGCTTTTATATGCAATTTTAGAGGCCGAAAGTTTAAGAACTGGAATTTCTTTAAGGTAGCCTTCGGTATTGAATGAGTCAGCCACAGATTTATGGTGCTGTCCTAAGAGGGTTTTGGCTCCTTCTTTAACCTTCTTAATTCAGTTAAATTCAGTGTTCTCATTTTGTGTATTGCAATGGTGAGATGCCGTGGTGGGTTGACCCTGGCTAGATGCCAGGTACCCAACAGAACCACTCTATCATTCCATGTCCTGAACTGGACAGGGAAGAGAAGATTTAACAAAAGACTCATGTTGAATAAGGACAGGGAGAGATCTCTCAGCAGTTACTGTCACAGGCAAAACAGACTCAACTTGGGGAAATTAATTTAACTTACTACTAAAAAATCACAGAATCATAGAATAGCTAGGATTGGAAAGGACCTCAAGATCATCTAGTTCCAACCCCCCTGCCATGGGCAGGGACACCTCACACTAAACCATATCACCCAAGGCTTCATCCAACCTGGTCTTGAACACTGCCAGGGATGGAGCATTCACTACCTCCCTGTGCAACCCATTCCAGTACCTCACCACCTGTACAGTAAAGAATTTCTTCCTTATATCAAGTCTAAACCTCTGCTGTTTAAGTTTCAACCCGTTACCCCTTGTCCTATCACTACAGTCCCTAATGAATAGTCCCTCCCCAGCATCCCTGTAGGCCCCCTTCAGATACTGGAAGGCTGCTATGAGGTCTCCATGCAGCCTTCTCTTCTCCAGTTTGAACAGCCCCAACTTTCTCAGCCTGTCTTCATATGGGAGGTGCTCCAGTCCCCTGATCATCCTCGTGGCCCTCCCCTGGACTTGTTCCAACAGGACCATGTCCTTTTTATGTTGAGGACACCAGGACTGAACCCAATACTCCAAGTGAGGTCTCATGAGAGCAGAGTAGAGGGGCAGGATCACCTCCTTTGACCTCAGAATAGGATAACAAGAAATAAAACCAAATATTAAAAAAACCTTCCCCATACTTCACTTTTCTTCCTGATTTTCCCTACCTCTTCCTCCCCAGTGGCACAGGGGGATGGGGAATAGGGGTTGCAGTCAACTGATCGCATGTTATCTTTGATGCTCCTTCTCTCTATTCTAGCATGTGCTGTGCCATCCTTAAAAGAAATACATTGTTGATCAGCATAGCCCTTTTTCTTTTTCTCCTTTCCCTTGTAATTTTATCTAAGAAAATGACACCATGCTTATTTTTAATTCAGAATGGCCAAGCATCTCCTTGCCAAGAAAGATTCAAGGTGGGATTTCACAAGAGAGCTGAGCTGTGCTCTGGCAATGAAGACAACCAGTTAAACTCAATCAGTATAGAAGTAGGAAAACAAGGGATTTGTTTTCTTTCAGATTAGTAAAATTTTTATTTTTGTCACAAAATTGCAAAAGAGTGAGAAGGGCCATCATACACCTGTGAGCGCTGACACTTTAAGGGGCAGTGACTCATTTACCTAGTCAGCTGGAAATCCCCTCCTAAGTTTATAAAATAAACTTAAATTTATCCAAACCCCTTAAAGGTGTTGAAAAAGAAATTGGAAATAAAAGTCAACATACCCCACTGACACAAGCAATTTCTGATATATTTAATGAACAACTCTCTAACAGTTGGAAGTTGGGGCATACCTCACTTTGGTAAGATATGACAGACCAGTTTTATAAGGGGTATAAAAACAGAGACATTTCTGATTTATTAAGTATGTTAAGCACACTAAGATTTCTTAGTTTAGGGCTTTTTTATTTGCAGCTGTCCGGTATAAATAAGTGCAACTGTGCTGCCTACTGTAAATTTACATGAATCATGGAATCATAGAAACATAGAATAGTTAGGGTTGGAAAGGACCTCAAGATCATCTAGTTCTAACCCCCCTGCCATGGGCAGGGACACCTCAGACCAAACCATATATCCAAGGCTTTCTCCAACCTGGCCTTGAACACTGCCAGGGATGGAGCATTCACAACCTCCCTGGGAAACCCATTCCAGTACCTCACCACCCTCACGGTAAAGAAGTATCCTCCGTATATCCAATCCAATCCTAACCTGTTTAAGTTTTAAGCCATTACCCCTTGTCCTGTAAATACAGTCCCTAATGAAGAGACCATCCCCAGCATTCTTGTAGACCCCCTTCAGATACTGGAAGGCTGCTAGGAGGTCTTCACACAGCCTTCTCTTCTCCAGGTTGAGCAGCCCCAACTTTCTCAGCCTGTCTTCATATGGGAGGTGCTCCAGTCCCCTGATCATCCTTGTGGCCCTCCTCTGGACTTGTTCCAACAGTTCCATGTCTTTTTATGTTGAGGACACCAGAACTGCACACAATACTCCAAGTGAGGTCTCACGAGAGCAGAGTAGAGGGGCAGGATCACCTCCTTTGACCTGCTGGTCATGCTCCTTTTGATGCAGCCCAGAATACGGTTGGCTTTCTGGGCTGCAAGTGCACACTGCTGGCTCATGTTCATTTTCTCATCGACCAACACCCCCAAGTCCTTCTTTGCAGGGCTGCACTGAATCTCTTCTCTGCCCAAGCTGTAGCTGTGCCTGGGATTGCTCCGACCCAGGTGTAGGACCTTGCACTTGTCATGGTTAAACTTCAAGAGTTTGGCTTCAGCCCACCTCCCAAGCGTGTCAAGGTCCCTCTGGATGGCATTCCTTCCCTCTGGCGTATCAACTGAACCACACAGATTGGTGTCATTGGCAAACTTGCTGAGGGTGCACTCAATCCCACTGTCCTTGTCACCAACAAAGATATTGAACAAGACCGATCCCAAAACTGATCCCTGAGGGACACCACTTGTTACTAGTCTCCAGCTGGACATTGAGCCATTGACCACACTTTGTGTGTGGCCTTCCAGCTAGTTCTTTATCCACTGAGTGATCCATCTATCAAATTGATGTCTCTCCAATTTAGAGACAAGGATGTCATGTGGGACAGTGTAAAATGTTTTGCACAAGTCCAGGTAAATGTCATCAACTGCTCTGCCCCTCTCCATCAGTTCTGTAGCCCCATCACAGAAGGCAGGTCAGGCAGGATTTCCCCCTAGTGAAGCCATGCTGGCTGTCACCAAGCACATTTCTCTTTTTCATGTGCCCTAGCATGCCTTCCAGGAGAATCTGCTCCAAGATTTTGCCAGGCACAGAGGTGAGACTGACTGGTCTGTAATTCCCTGGATCATCCATTTTCCCCTTCTTGAAAATGGGGGTTATATTTCCCTTTTTCCAGTCATAGGGAACTTCACCTGTCTGCCATGATTTTTCAAATATGATGGCCAGTGGCTTTGCAACTTCATTCGCCAGCTCCTTCAGGACCCACGGATGGATCTCATCAGGTCCAATAAACTTGTGTACGTTCAGGTTCCTAAGATGGTCTCAAACCAGATCCTCTCCTACAGTGGGCCCAAGGTCTAGATTTTCACAGTCCCTGTGTCTGCCTTCCAAGACGTGAGTAGTGTGGCCAGAGCCTTTGCCAGTGAAGACCGAGGCAAAGAAGTCATTCAGAACCTCAGTCTTCTCAAATTCCTGTGTAGCCAGTTGTTCAGAAAGCTTCTAGAGGGGGCCTATGTTGTCCCTAGTCTGTTTTTTAGCCACTACATACCAATAAAATCCCTTCCTGTTATCTTTAACATCCCTTGCCAAGTCTAGCTCTAACTGAGCCCTAGCTTTCCTAACCTGGTCCATAACTTCCCAGACAACATCCCTGTATTCATCCCAGGCCACCTGTCCTTGCTTCCATCTTTTATAAGCCTCTTTATTCCTGTGAATTTTTCTCAGCAGGTCCTTATCCATCCAAAGGGAGTTCTCCTGGCCCTCCGGCTGCACTTCCTTCTAGTTGGGAAGCAACACTCCTGAGCTTGTAGTAGGTGATCCTTGAATATCATCCAACAGTCTTGGGCCCCCCTGCCCTCTAGGGCTATATCCCATGGAACCTTACTAAGCAGATTCCTGGAGAGGCCAAAGTCTGCTCTCTTGAAGTCCAGGGCAGTGAGGTTGCAGCACACTCTTCTCACTGTCCTGAGGATCTCAAATTCAACCATCTCCTGATCACTGCAACTGAGGCTGCCCTGGAGCATCACATTTCCAACGAGCCCTCCCCTGTTGGTGAGCACGAGGTCAAGCATGGCATCTCTCCTTGTTGGCTCCTCTATTACTTGCAGAAGGAAGTTGTCTTCCACACAATCGAGAAACCTCCTGGGTTGCTTGTGCTGGGCCGTACTGTCACTCCAACAGTGTGGTATGGAATACCTTTTATGTTAGTTTGTGTCAGGTGTCCTGTATCTGCTTCCTCCTGACTTCCCCTTCTCCCTGGCAGAGCATAAGACTCAGAATGTCCTTGGTCAGAGTAAACATGACTTAGCAACATCTAAAAACATCGGTGTTATCAGCGTTGTTCCCAGGCTGAAAGTCAAAAACATAGCACTGCACCAGCTACTAAAAAGGAGAAAAATGTCTGCTACTGCTGAACCCAGGACAATATCATATTCCCATAGGTGTGCACACATCTCTAATTCTTCTTGTTCGTTCCCCGTATGGGCATTTGTACAGAGGCATCAAGCTTTAAATGAAGCCGGCTCATTGGCTGGAGTGACTGAAATATCTCTGCATCACTCTATGCATTTATTACAGGTGCTGGCAACTGACTAGGAGTGTTGGGATGGAATGATGTCCCCTTCCCCCAACACATCTAATTTAAAGCTTTCTTGACCAACCTAGCAAGCCTCCTACCAAAACCACTCTTCCTCTTCTTTGTCAGAGCAGCTCCACCACCCTCCAGTAGACATGGCCTTCCAAATTAAGTCCCATGTTCTAAATACCCAAATCCCTGACTATGGCACCACTGTTCTAACTATTTATTAACATGGCAAATCCACCTAGCCTTTTTAATGTCCTTCCCTTTATCCTGGAGAACTGACGAAAAGATAATCTGGTCTCCAGAGCCTGTAAACACCTCTCCCAGGGATCTGTAGTCCTTCTTAATGTCCTCCAGGCTACTGCTATCTATATCACTACCACCCACATGGACAACTAGAAGCGGGTAATAGTCAGTGGGACTTACTAGACCAGGCAAACTCTCTGTAACATCCCTGATCTGTGCCCCTGGTAGGCAACACATCTCCCTTGAGATTGGGTCAGGCTGACAGGTGGGTGCCTCTGTGCCTTTCATAGTAGAGTTCCTTACCATGGACCTGCTGCTTTTTCCTGGTGGCACCAGCAGTGATCCTCTTTACCAGTGCATTAGCAGAATTTTCATGTGGTGAGGTGTTTGTTTCCCCATTAGCCCCCTGAAGAACTGTGAAGGTGTTCTGGATGAGGACATCAGATTTAGGAGGAAGCTCCTTGCTTTTAATTGTCTTCTTTCCCCCCTCTCCCCCCCCCCCCCCTTTTTTTTTGTTTGTTTTGTTTTGTTGTTTTTTTGTTTTTGTTACTAGTTCCCAGCTTCCTGGGTTAATAGACTCTTTCTTTCCTCCATGAAGTACAGGGGATGCTTGAGGCCCTTGCACAGTTTAGGCCTGGGGCATGCAGTTCTGCTGCCTCTCAGCTACCCTGACATCTTGCAGCCTATTAATAGCATCCCGCAGCTCAGCCACCTGCTGCAGGAGGACCTCCACCAGGGTGCACCAGTGCAGGCACTCTCTACACTCTACACTCCAAGCTCTACACTACAGCCTAACCCTCTTACCGGCTCTGTCTGGGTGCCTACTCTGGCCACCTCCGGGGCAGCCAGAGCAGAGCTGCCAGACCAGTCCCTGGTCATATGGTGAGTGCTCACCATCCCGCTCGAACTGCCGCACAAACTGCCTCA
This sequence comes from Melopsittacus undulatus, assembly GCF_012275295.1. NCBI lineage: Eukaryota > Metazoa > Chordata > Aves > Psittaciformes > Psittaculidae > Melopsittacus > Melopsittacus undulatus. Next base: position 129,336,337 of record NC_047527.1, read on the forward strand.
ACCCGCCCTGGTTGCTCGCATTCCCTGGGCAGGTTTTTAACCACTCACAGCTAATGATGCTCCTCCTGGCTACGCCCCCTGTGAGTCCCTACTCGAGCCAGCGGAGCTGCCGGCTCCTGGGCAAGGCCTCTCAAGGACTTGAGCCTCCCTCGGTGGACTTTTTAGGTGAGGCACCGCGTGCTCAGAACTGGCCCCACCTGAGGTTTAACTGCCATAGCCTAGCAAGCTAGGATGGTGATAGCAAAGTCCTCAGGCCATAGGTTTTGCAAGAACATCCTTCTCTTAGATGGAAGCCCTTTCAAGGCTAGGCGAGCTCCATCTGCCTGGGTTTGAAGATAGGATTTTTCCATCTCCTGTAAGGAAGGCCTGTCTTCACTAACGAAAATGCAAGAAGGGCTTTAAACAAGACTGTCATCTCCTGGGTTAATCTCGAGCAACCAATGACGCAACAGCACAACATCAAGCGTCTAGGTGCAATTCTGGCTTGGAGGCATTCAGTCATAAGCCTGCAGATGGTAGCCTCATGCCAGTGTCTCCTCAGCCAAGTGCATGCACCAGGGGTCTGAACTTGCAGTTCCTCTCGTACTGAGCAGGATTACTATTGCAAACCTACTGATTCTATAGGTACATTGCAAATAAAAGACAGACTAGGGACAACATGGGTCCTCTCCAGAAGCTATCAGGAGAACTGATAGATAGGGGTAGAGCAGTTGATGTTATCTATCTGGACTTTTGCAAAGCGGTCGACGCTGTCCAACACAACAACCTTGTCTCTAAATTGGAGAGACATCAATTTGATAGATGAATCACTTGGTGGATAAAAAACTGTCTGGATGGCCACACACAAAAACGTTGTAGTTAATGGCTCAATGTCCAGCTGGACACCAGTAACAAGTGGTGTCCCTCAGGGATCGGTGTTGGGACTGGTCTTGTTCAATATCTTTGTTGGTGACATGGATAATGGGATTGAGTGCACCCTCAGCAAGTTTGCCAATGACACCAAGCTGTGTGGTTCGGTTGATATGCTGGAGGGAATGAATGCCATCCAGAGGGACCTTGACACACTTGTGAGGTGGGCTGATGCCAACCTTATGAATTTTAACCATACCATGTGCAAGGTCCTACACCTGGGTCGGAGCAATCCCAGGCACAGCTACAGCTTGGGCAGAGAAGAGATTCAGAGCAGCCCTGCAAAGAAGGACTTGGGGGTGTTGGTCGATGAGAAAATGAACATGAGCCAGCAGTGTGCACTTGCAGCCCAGAAAGCCAACCGTATTCTGGGCTACATCAAAAGAAGCATGACCAGCAGGTCAAAGGAGGTGATCCTGCCCCTCTACTCTGCTCTCGTGAGACCTCACTTGGAGTATTGTGTGCAGTTCTGGTGTCCTCAACATAAAAAGGACATGGAACTGTTGGAACAAGTGCAGAGGAGGGCCACGAGGATGATCAGGGGACTGGAGCACCTCCCATATGAAGACAGGCTGAGAAAGTTGGGGCTGTTCAACCTGGAGAAGAGGAGGCTGCATGCAGACCTCCTAGCAGCCTTCCAGTATCTGAAGGGGGCCTGTAAGGATGCTGGGGAGGGACTATTCATTAGGGACTGTACTGATAGGACAATGGGTAACGGGTTAAAACTGAAACAGGAGAAGTTTAGATTGGATATAAGGAGGAAATTCTTTACTGTTAGGTTGGTGAGGCACTGGAATGGGTTTCCCAGGGAAGTTGTGATTGCTCCATCCCTGGTGGTGTTCAAGGCCAGCCTAGACAGAGCCTTGGATTCCATGGTTTGGTCTGAGGTGTCCCTGCCCATGGCAGGGGGCTGGAACTAGATGATCTTAAGTTCCTTTCCAACCCTAACTATTCTATGGCTTATGATTGTAAAATAAGGTACTTGGGTCAGTATGAAGCCTCAGTTCAGGAAAATATGGACTGTTGTGTGTTCACCACCACAAGGAGGAGCCAGTATAAGAGATGGCTGGGACAGTGACTAATGCTAGAACGCAGAGTTTCTGTTCTTTAGTTCATGCCAATCACTTTGACTTGTCCTGTGGATTATGAGTATTCATGTGTGTGCAGTCCTTGTTTGATGGAGAACAAGGTCCATGGTACTCCAGCTGCTGTTGCAGAATCATAGGGCTAATGGTATTAAAATAACAGTCATGATGAAAGGGACTATGACAGTTGTAAATTAGTGGATATCTGTGACCTTTCTGCATAGATGAAAAGCATCTCTGTGCCCTTTACAGTTGAATTCTGTAGTTGCTTCAAGATCTTGACAAGTGCTTTTTGCTCTGACTTTATGCAGTGCCTAGCATAACCGTATTGATGCTGCCTCTTTCTGGATCAGTTACTACAAATAGCACAGTAATAAATGCCTTTAAACGTATTGGTCTAAATTATCTCCTGACCTTCAGCTGCATCGTATCAGCATCAGAATACAGATCTCCACAGTATGGATTTTTTACTGCATCAATATCCAAGATTTGCAAAGAGGAGGAAGGAGGTGCAGATGTAATAAGAGAAACAAAAGGCAAAGACAGGGTTATAGTATTATGTGTTGCTTTTAAAGTATTCTTAACGAGTCTTGATGTTAATGTGATAGTGAGGCAGGAAACAGTAAACCAGTCTTAAAACAAACAAGAAAACAAGCAAAAAACAATAACTATTGTAATAGAAAAAAAATAATTTAAACACTGAGGTTTTTGGATGCCATCACTTGAATTTCCTGTGATCCTCTCCATTAATTAAGCAAATTACACAGAGGCAAGATTGTATGAGCTAGACTGTGATTACTGTATTGTCAGAAAAGTTTGGTTTTCTTGAGGAGAATACTAGCCACAGAGGTATATTTTCCAAAACTGTATATGAACCAAACAAGGCTAGAAAAAGAAATCCATGGCTTGTTGGTTTTTTTTTTGGTTTTTTTTTTTTTTTACTGCATTCATGCATAGAAACTGTGAGATATCTTCCACTAAATGAAACACAGTAAAAAAGAAATAACTCCAGAATTATGAAGAATCACTCTGGTTTTTATTAGTCTGTGACTTGAGACAATGGCTGATGTTAGTGTTTATTTCTTCTTAAGTCAGTTATTTTACAAAATTTTAGTGGGCCATAACTAATAACATCATATGGGAATTCTGTAACTAAACTCAAGAATTATTTCTCTGCCTGTTACTCCGTACTATGCTGTTGTGTAAGCACTTTTTTTTGCTCATTATAATCTTAGTCATGTGCTGCCAGTATTTCAATAAGTACTTCTCACAAAAATGTTCCTTTGTACTATATACCAAATGCTGCATCCTTCCAGTGCACAGCGAAGGATGAAAAATGGGAAGAGAGGAAATGCGGAATTTTAAGTTTCTATTCTAAAAAAATAAAAAAATAAAAAAAAAATAATTTGTGGTATAGGCCATTCAGTATATGGAATTACAGGGAAACAGCATAGCTTTGTGAGGTGGGGGGAAGGGATATTGCCTCAGCATTCCATCGCTGGCAGTGTTCAAGGCCAGGCTGGACAGAGCTTTGGGTGACATGGTTTAGTGTGAAGTGTCCCTGCCCATGGCAGGGGGGTTGGAAATAGGTGATCTTAAGGTCCTTTCCAACCCTAACTATTCTATGATTCTGTGATTTGTGAGAGTACAATCCTAAAAATGTAACTCTTGGTGACATAAAACCAGGAGAGTACAGGCAAATACAACCATATAACTAAGATATTTTAGTAGGTACAGTGAAAACTGTTATTACTGCACATAATGAAGGGCCAGAGCACCCTTAGCTTCTACACATCTTATTAATGAGTCCCTTCTGCCTTAATGAGAGAAAGAGCTAACAGCACTATTCTGAGTTAATGGGTATCCCTGAGGACAAAAACAATTGGGCTTGGGTGAAAAAATTTTATGCAAAGCCAGTAACTTATTTAGAGGTTTGTAGGTGAGCCCATGTTCAAGATTTCTCATTTAGGTTAACTAGCCTGGGTTGCTATTTTCCAATATTCAGTTACATCCATTTTGAAATAACCAGTCTGCTAGAGAGACCTTATCTGAAACTATAGTTACAAGCAAACTGTTCACTCTGGGAATGATCCAATTATATAATGAAAAATTAAATATTTAAATTAACAAAAAGTAGTCAAAATTCTTATTGCTGTCCATTTTGGAGATGCATCTGATATTACTTAGGAAAGACTCTTGGATTATTTAAATGTTGTCTTTTCTTGAGATAAATTTGCCGATTGGGTGGTACACAGATAGAGGGACTCCTTTATCAATGTCTTTGTTTCCTAAAAATATTTCCCAGCTTTTATTTTTATTGTCTGTATGTACATTGTCAAGATTGAAATAAAAGAATTACAGCAGTCAGGATTTCTACAAACACATCCTATCTCTGGTAAGTGAATAAAACCATCTTTTACACAGTTATTCTTGCAGCTCATCACAATTTATGACCTGCAATTGCAATCCAGGCTAGCTACTCTCTACTAAGGCTCCATCCCACATCTGCACGTGTTGTAAGGGTATCACAAACCCCTCACATGAGCGCAGTAATGGTCAGGTGGAGTGTACTTTCTCCGTGTGCAGTGAGATGTATAGATCCCATGTGCAGAGAATGCCCACAGATTGGTTAGGTGATGGATATGTGTCTGTTTACATGACAGAATATTTACTGTACACTTTCTACAAATGTGTCCTGTGAAGAACCTGTGAACTTGCTGCAGCCAAAAGACAAGTACTTCTTAACAGATGTGTGTATGTGTATATATATATATATGTATATGTATAAGCCAGATAACTATAAAGGTAGCAATGCCTAATGGGTAAGGCCTAGAGTGTGGAAAAAAAATGGAGATATACTTTGAGTGATCTTGAAAAAATTATCTTCTAGCTCCACTTTGCTTCTTATGCTTTTTCTAACTTTCTGTTATTGGAGATCACCACAAAATAGGTCTTCAGTGTCAAGCAAGCCATTGATGTGGTACAAATAAATAATAAACATCCAAGTAATAATAACCTCCATCCCCTTTCCTCTTTTACCTTCCCCTTCTCTCCAGATGTACTTCAGAGTAGATTAAAATAAACCGTGAAGAGGGCTTGAAATTTGTTGATTAACTGTTAATATCTTGTAGTGGTTTTAATTACTGTGTCTTCCACATCTTCTATTTTGTTGTATTTTATTCTCTGGTGAAGTAGTGTGACATGAATTTCCATGCGAATGCAATAGTCTCACATAAGCTTCATCAACATTGTTCCTTGACTAATACACCAAGTTTCTGTACCAGCAGTGCTTACCTTTATGCAACTCAGTCTCCAAAGTAAAATCCTACTTGTAAAAAGTCTTTCAAAAGGACAAAAGCCATGTGAGGTTAAAGGCACTGTTTAAAACAGGAGACTGGATTTAACTGTGTGCTGCTACTAAATTTCTTGGCTTAATCCATTAAAGAAGTTATAAAAAAAACCTGAGAGAAAGGGTCTTTTGTCTAGGGTCAAAAAAGCATCCTTCACCTTTGGCTTCTGTCTGTTAGGAGGCAGGACTATAATGTTTATTTTTGTCTGGATATATTCTTCTCTCCTGCCTTCAAAGTTATGTGTGGGCAGCTTTTTTGGCTGCAATAGCCTATGTCCAGGTTGCTTTCAACCTCATCAGGGCAGGGCCAGATCCTGAAATCTATCCCTGAGCAAAGAGCCAAATGAAGGGCTAGGCTCAGCTGCTGTGGCACTAACGGGAGAGGATTGGACATGGCTCATGATTGAGTGATGGAGGGCAGCTCAGATGTGAGGTGTGCTTGGAGTTCATGCTGAATGGCTGCCAGCCAGGCTGAGATGATGACACCTCTGGGAAGAGAGGCAAGAGGTTTTGAAGGGATGACAAAGCCTGGGAAGGCAGGCTGGCAGCATGGGTTGCAAAGAGGTCTGTGCAATCAAGGCACTGATATGAACTCTCCTAACCAGCACCTGCAATGGGCACAAGACATATTCCACACAAGTGTGCACCACTCACTCTCATTCTCTTCATCTCAGCTGCACCATGATTTTTGCTTTATGAAGCAAAACAGGCTTTTTACAAGCAAATAAAAAATGAGGAAAAGGCAAGGTCCATTTATTTAGTGATTCCACAGTAGTCTGATATCCTGACATGTAGGATATATGGACCGCCACTGAATTCATCTTGCTGCCTGGAGGCCTCCAGGTAAAGAGACTTGTTTGTATGTACAAAAGTGGGGCTTCTGACTTAAAACCATTAACAATGGTAGCAGGCATATAGAGCCAGTTCAGATTTACGTTTCTCTGGGATAATCCCCTGGCTCTAACAACTAAGGTCTGTAATATATCCAGCAAAATGTCCCAGCTCCTTCTTCCTTTGTGACATCTTCTTGCTGGGACTTCAGAGCTTTGGGATATTTATTTATTTTTTAGATTTGATAATGCTATTTAACTCTTCTACAAATGAGACCCCAGGGAGAGCTAGTCAGTTACACACAATTAGTTTTATAAGAAGCATTATTAAACTATCCATTAGCTTTTTTTTTTTCAACTAACTACTTTATTAATAGCAATAGAGGCTTTTGTATGAAGAACAGGCAGTGGCATTATATGAAATGGTTTCAGACTAATAATAATATTTCCTACTTGTGAGTAGAATTAGGAAATGAGCTTTCTCATGAAATTGGACTATGCTGCATCCTGGGAGAGAAGGAGGATCATGGGGCAGGGCCACCCCTGAGGAGTCTGGCTAGGATCCCTGCTGAAAGTTTAGGATATGCTACCCCATCAGCAAGCCCATTGCCAGAGGCAGGTGGTCAGAGTATCACAGGTCAGCCCAAACAGCTGCTCTTGGTACTTGAGGCCAGGGAACAGGAGACAGCCCAGGTTGTTGCCGAATGACTTGATGAGCTATCACCTTGGCTGGGGCAGAAGGGAGGTAAGGTGCTAGAAAAGACCCTACAGGGACATGTGAGGGCTGCACAAGTCTTGTGTTTACAAGAGTCAGGTTGAGAGTACATGCTTGCCCATTCCAGCCCTGAAATCTCCAGGGGAGAGTGTGAGAAACAGGATAATATTTCTCCCTTCTGGATTTTCAGTATCCAGCTCTTCATTATGTGAAGCTGGTGGCTGTACAGAAACCACTACATCCACAAGGCATTTTTTCCCATAAATTTGACTAATTGCCTTTTGCACCAATTTATGCCTTTATCTTCGACAATCTCCTGTAACAACGCATTCCCCAATGCCTCCTCGTGTGAAAAGGAACTTTCACTTATTTTTAGACTACTGCCTGATAACTCCATTTCTATGAGACATACCGAGCAGTCATTGCTTACTCACTTCCTCCCTGTCACTCCTGATTCCCTTTGTTCTCAGGGTATTGTGTTTGACAATGCTGTATTTTAGATCTTGTTCTGGATCTACCACAAATGTAATGTTTAAAGCTCTGAAGCTGTGGAATGGAGCTGCATGCACTTGTCTTTCTCTGCTCTCATGGGACTATTTTGCTGCCCTGTATTCTGGCAAGCCAGTTCATTTACCTTTTAAAGCCTGGGATTTAGAATGGATATGTAAATTGACCTTCCAGTCTGTATAGTAACTCCTGCTGTTTAGTTTTAAATTAAAATGCTATTAATAAATTGAGGACTTAAGGTGTAGGCTGTAGGCTCTATTCCTGGCCAATTTTTACTGAAAGCATCAAAAGTAACAATTTGAGTTGAGAAAACTGAAATGAATGCTCAGTTAAAACTGATCACTAATATTACTTCTTTATACTGAAAGTTCAGGAACTTGTGCTATTTTTGACTGACCTTTTCAAACAAAGGCTTACCTGTTCAAACTTACTTTCATGACTCTCCAAGAAAAAAAGGGAAAATTATAGAGCATATTCCTGTGAGGAAGCCTGACTTCCCCAGCCAGCTCCACAGACAGCTGTCTTCTCAACAGTGAGTTTATTCTGTTACTAGAAACAACATAAGCAAATTACTTTTGCTTACAAACATGCTAAAAGGAGTGTACATTCATCTTTTTAACAGACAGAATTTTTAAATTAAGAAAAATGCACATAAGGGCGTTGCTCATTTCCCTGTACCATTATCTTTCACACCATGGCCATCTTCTTCTCTTCTTTGTCTTACAAAAACAAAATAAAATCCATAAAAGATTCCAGTGAACAGTATCATTTTCCTTTTTTTTATTTTTTATTTTGTTTTAAAATATATACTGTAAGTTAAAAAAATAGGTAATATATACACATTGGAAACAAATATAAAAGGATGCTTTCTGTAGTAAGAATAATCATAGGTTATTTGAATAGCTATATCCCATACTGTTTGTAGAGATTTATTGGCAGCAGTAATATCAAGCACAATGGCTATCACTTGCACTGCACTAACAATTTCTTTAAATCTTGACAATTGTTCTAGGTCCTTTCCAGAGAATTTAATAGGCTTGGTGTCTCACTCTAATGTACAGAATACCATTGCTACATTCTTTTCCTGTGGGTGGGGGTTGAAATCCAAACCCCTTAGTCTCCATTTTATTTTCTTTTCACAGGTAATTTTCACAGGTAACTGTGACACAAACAGAACAAAACAGCAAAGCTTTATATTCCTATTTGGTTCAGTTTTCCATAGCTAAGCAAGCTGTTAGCTGATGAAAAACCAGGATCACTGGGTTTAGCTGGGAATATGGTATTGCCATCTACAGTTCTAAGCAATAGCCTTTATTATTTAGTAAGTCACTATCAATTGGGTAACTTACTGAGAAGGACTTTAGCAATAGGTCTTTAGAGTCAACTCAACACAACAAAATAATGCTGCTCCTTTGGAACTGCTTATTTGTTTTTCATACAGTTTAGGTTTACAAGAAGAATTCATGATAATCAGTCATTAAAAAAAAAAAATCTTAAGACACACTTGCCCATTTCTCTGGCCTCAGTAAGAAAAAGGATGGCTGATGCCTCCTCCTCTTTTCATCCCTGGATGATTCCATGAAGAACACCCTTCAACCTGCAGCTTGCTCTTGGCGTCCAACCTGCTGCCTGGAGACTGGCTTGGCTGTTTAAAAAAAAACCTTCCTTTTCCTTTTTGCTTTCCAGAAAAAAATCAAGTGAAACCTCAGGAACTGAATCCTTCCCCTAACCCAGCAGGAGGACTGGAATTTATGTAGGGGAATAATTTGCCTTTTCTCCTCTCTTGACTATTATTATTTCAGGAATACGTCACCACATTATGCCATTAAATGGCACAGAGCTGAGATGCCTCTGCACTGTAACAACAGGAACAGCTTCCAACTGCATTGATAAAACAGCATTTCTAGCATGAATGACAACTAGATTTCTGGTCACTGCCCACTCTGGAAGACCTCTGCCCTATTCAGGTGCAATCACACCTAGGGAGCCACTTTTCCCGTTTTCATGGGAAGGTAGAATTGTAAAACAATGAAAAATCAAGCAAGCTTTTCATTTGCTCTTTCACTGAAGAAGCATACCTATTTGGGGGTTAGCAGGATGGTGAAAGGGTTTTTTTTCTGCCTACGCATACAAAGGGAAATGGAACTGGCTGATCCAGCTCTTTTCCCCAGGCTACACAAAGAAATTGGAAAACATGGAAACAAGGGGTCATTTAAGGCAAGGCCCAGGGGCAGGTATTATAGCTTGTCTTCTCCAGAGGAGTTGTTAATCTCATCCTGCTTTGAAGAAATCCAAGAAGGTATATGTGCAGGCTCATGAGAAAGCTGTTCTCTCTTGACAGGATGGGAGGAAAGGAGAAAAGGTCAAGAACAGAGCGTGTTTACGCAAGCCATGTGCTCCTAGCTGTGCGCTGCTGCTGAGTGCAGCTGCTTCCACTCTCAGCTGGAATTTGTGGTTTTGAATACTAGAACACTAAATAAAATATGAAGACTTAATACCTTTTTTTAATATATATATCCAGTGTGGGCTGCTAAAGTAAACAGAATATTGCACGAGTGCACATTTCATTCATATGAGCAGAAACTTAAAGCAAAAATGGAGAGTACAATTAGCAACCAAAGCCCACAGTCAAAGACTCTGGAGTACAGCACAACTACAGACAAACATAAATGCCCTTTTAAAGAAATATTCTTGGAGGACCAGTTGCATAATTCTACAAGCTGAGATGAATACTGACTCACTAAGTCAATATTTGCTATATCTACTGGACCAAATTCAACTCTCCTTGAAGACAGAAACAACTTTGCTGTTGTTTTACAGTGAAAGATCCTGGCCATGAGAATAACAGGCAACAGCTTCTGCTCTTTGAGCACTTATGTTGCTGAGTTCCTGCTCACTGACCACCTTCTCATGATGCATTCTCCTTCAACCTTGAAAGATTTGAGCAGCTTGTCCTTGCTACTCAATTTGGAAGAATCACACAACTAGGAATGGGTGCTTCTGGTAGCTTTTCCCCCACTTTTAGCTAGTAGTAACAACAGGAAAATACAGGACTGTACTAATTAATTACTTACTTTTTTAATAGGGCCTGTAATACATGTTTACTAAAGGTAAGAAATTAAGACATGGGGAAAAAAAGGATGGAAATTAAGTCCTGTCTTCAGAAGCTGAAGTAAGCTGAGTTGTTTAGGTGTCGCAGCCAGGTTTACAAAAGAGAATAGGGAAAAGGCAAGGGCTTAACAGTGCTTTAAGTAAGGGAGCATAATCTAATGGGATGCATGAACATCAGCTGGTAAGAGAACATGGTGAAGCTGAAAGACTTGCTCAGTGATCTCTGGTATTTCAGTTGTTAGGCAGCAATTTTAAAAAGGGATATGGTGTGAGACCTGTTGTGCCACTGCAAAATCCTGTTCAGGTTTCACAGTACCTGCTGTAAACAGGGTCTAAGGTGAAGGGAGAAGCAGTCTGGGGAACCTACAAAAAATACCCTGAGAGTATGCAGTAGTACATTGTAAATATCATTTTAATGAATTTGTTTTAATTTAATTTAATGCTATTTTTAATACTTGGAATTTTAACATTTGAGTTTATCATTTTACCTTTAAAGAAGCGTTTTAAAAGGAACCAGTATGCACCTTTGCCTCACCCAGCAGCACAAAAGAGAAAGACAACATATACTTTCTCCCCTTCTGGGGGCTTTGCTGCATGCAAGAAGGAAGAAACAGCTGATCTCTGCACTGAAGTACAGATAACAAGAGAAAGTTATTTTATATTTTCTCTGCAGCTTTTTTTAAACCTGAATGGAGCAAGACATAAAATAGGTGCTAGCAGCTGAAACAGCAGGGGGCTTTGGTAATCTGACTCCTTTTTTTCCTACCTTTCCTTGATCAGCAAAAACAAATACTCCATTGCAAATTAGGAGCAAGTCTATGGGGTAACTTGTACACAAACTTATAGAGTTGTTCCCTGATTCTAAAGGATCTTCTGATGAGTGACCCTCTGTTGCTGGATCAAATACTCTTTCCTCAGCCTCCTTCCTGAGTTATGCATGCTTTGGGAAAGCTTAGTGAAAGCAGTAAAGAAAGCAGGTTTGGGAAAAGGGGAGGGGAAGAGAAATGCTGAAGTTTACAGTTTTGATTTAGAATCACAAAACCTCCCATCTTAGTAGAGATCAACTGAGGTAACAGTGGAAGCACATGTTCTGGACTGAAATGATACTATTCTGTGCTACTCCTGAAAGAATCTTTGTCTTCTCAACTGTAAGTGATGTCAGAATGGCAATTTTCATTTCAGCTGGTTGTCATGAGTATTTGCTGATGTTTCTCAACCAATGTTGATCAAAGGTGCCCAAAATAGCTTTAACCTCTTAGATCTACCACTTAACTAAAAATAAATTTAACATGTTAAATAAAAAAATAAAGTTGGTTAGCCTGAAGCTATTATTCAACCTGTGTTTTCTGTATTTATAATAAGCTATATTCAGTAATTGAAAGATTTTTATTGATAGCATCTAAGTAGTATTCTTTTTAGAATATATGACTAATGATGATTAATTGCTGCATAAATAAATTAATTTAAAAAACACCCCATTGTTAACTATTTTTGAGAAAATAATAGCCATCATCCATATTATTCATACAGTAAGGTAGAAGAAAATGGTAAACAGAAACAGGTATGAACTGTCTACAGCCCTTATACATTACAAAACCACTCTTCCCTATTTACCTTTTTAATAACAAGAGTAGGATTAAGCAAGTGATGAGAGGGATGGGCAGTGTACCTCAAGAAGGCTTCCTGAATTTCTACTCAGCCAAATCGAGACAGGTTTGCTGGAATTAAAATAAATAAACTAATAAATAAAAAGACACAAACCCTCTTGAGTTACATCAACAAACCGAACAAATCAAGTCACCTTCGACCACCAAATTGCCTCTCTTCCAGTCTTCAAAAAAAGCTGTTCTGGGAGGACTGAGCAAATATTTCCAGGTGCAAATAACTGTTGAATCCCTGTTTTGCGAGAGATAAGGTTAATTCTCTCCCTGTTGAGTGAAAAAGAATCCTAAAGTTTTTTCCAGGCTAACCTGCACCCATTGACATAGAGTTGAGGGGTTTGGACACTAACTAAAATAATGTATTAGATATTTAGATTTTAATACTTCACTGAAAACAATGTAAACCTAGGCCCCACAGGCTGAACTCATCCATGCATAGTTCTGTGTTTAAAAGTGATCTCCACTTAGAAGTCAGTGCAATCAGAAATAGCTTCTTGTAGAAACTACCCTGTAGAATTCATGTCATTTTTGTTGACCTCACTAGTTTAATTCCTTCCTCTTTTCTTATTTAGTCAGTAGCAAGATTTAGTGAACTATACCCAAGAACCGTGGGGCTTGACCCAACATCAGCTCAGGTAAAGCAATCTGCATTCTGCTGTGCTCTGCAAGCATCACTGAAACACAGGTATCAGCAGTACAGTTTCCCAAGAGAATTTTCCAAAACATATCTTAGTAGTCTATTCTTCCTCCATTTTAGAGAAAGCACTTGCCCTTAAAACCTCCATGCAGTTCACAAGAATCAATGTTCCAGTTAACTCTCGCCAATGTTTTGTTACTGGGTTTTTCATTTTATCCAAGGCTGATTGCAGGTCTTGTAAGACATCCCTGTAACTGCCTCCATAGTGGGCAGCCCACGTGTAGAGGAAGTCATATGCAGGTTTCCACATCATCTGAAAATAAAAGGGAAAAAAATGAAAAGGTTTAGTTACAGAAATTGAATTATTAAGAAAAAAAAAAAGCTAAATCTTTCAAATCGTAGAAAAATCATACAAAAGAAAAAATAGGTGTTTGATCCCTAACCACACTGAAATGCTTTATCATAAAAGACATGGTGATATATAAACTCCAGTAACCTTATATACTTCATTTCTATTGAATTCTCAAATCCTTAGAGGGGTAAAGAAAGAGAAATTCTTCTTTCAGGTAATTATCACCAATCCAAATTATATCCCTGTCTGAAAGTATAACTCAAAGAACAGTGATAGAAAGAAAACCCCTAGGTCATTTTTGCAATGCATAGCCAACAGTAGTTTCCCTTTTGGAGTTTGGCTGTGCTTTCGGTGGTTAATGCCTCCTTTTGTCTCACTAATCAGCATCCTACTGTCCCTCTACTTCACCTGGAACTTTTAAAATTGCTTCTTGCCTTTACAAAAAGGTTTTCCAGTAACAGCAGCTGGAAGTTGGGCCAAAGGCCAACTAGAGCTTCACCTGGCTACTAACATAAAAGACAATAAAAAAATGTTAGAAATACATTGGCAACAAATGTAGAACTAAGGAGAACCTCCATACTTTATTGGATGTTGGAGGTAACATAGTGACAAAGGATGAGGAAAAGGATGAGGTACTTTGCCTCAGTCTTTAGTAGTAAGACCAGTTGTTCTTGGGATACCCAGCTCCCTGAGATGGAAGACAGGGATGGGGAGCTGAATGAAGCCCCCATAATCTAAGAGGAAATGATTAGCGACCTGCTACAGCACTTGGACGCACACAGGTCTATGGAGCCAGATAGGATCTAACTAAGGGTATTGAAGCAGCTGGCACAAGGACTCACTGAGCCACTTCCCATCATTTGTCAGCAGCCCTGGCTAACTGGGAGGTCCCAGTTGACTGGAGGTTAGCAAATGTGATACCCATCTACAAAAATAGTCAAAAGGAGGATCCAGAAAACTAAAGGCCTGTCAGTCTGACCTCAGTGTCAGGGAATGCCATCACATGGCACATAGAAGCAGGAGAGCCAAAAGCTTTATAATTGATCTTTTAAAATCAGGACATGCAATTTAGAAAAAATCCTGCAAGTAACAAAGGAAATTAAAAGGTAGGCTACCAGTACTCCTTACTGCAAACTACAGTATATTTTATGCTAAACAAATATGGAGATCCTTAGCAAGTGTAATTTGTTGTTAATCTAGTGACATTAAGTTATGACAGCATGATTCAAATATCAGGCAGGAGTTATATCTTTCAAAGTGCTGGGGTTCATGGTCTGCTCAGTTTACAATCAAAAAGATTGTTTTCCCAGATGTTGCTTTTCCGAATTTAACTTGGGCTATCCACTTTCTCTTTTCCCACTCCTCACTGGCAATAAAGGTTTTAAAACAGCAATCAAGTTAAGAATTGCAGGGATGATACATACAAAAGGCCACAAAAGCTGTCCTAGAAGGCTCTGGCATTTGCTTTTTTAACACAAAATCACTTATGCATTGTAATAAAAGCATATGGACTGATGTGTACACATTTATTTGTATATATACCCACGGAAGTGATAAGGAAGTCCATATTTTTTTAACATCTTATTCTTTTTTAATGGAAAATCAGTTTTCATGGTTCTGAAAGATAATTCAGGAGGAAACTGGTTATTCCTGTTAGTTTACAAATAATAAAAACCATAAAGCTCTGCTTCCTTGATATAAGCATTATTTACCTCAACCTTTAATTTCTTTGCTCATAGTTCTGAGATTTACTCCACATTTTGGCTAAGAACTCACAACATACCCAAAGATTAATTCTGCAATAGTTTCTGTAAACATCTCCCTCAGCTTCTGCTGCCTTTCTCTCCTATCCCCAAACGGAAAAACCCATAGAACTCATATCCCCATTAGCATATCTCACAGTCTGATTCGTCTGGCTTCTTCTTTCAGTTTAAGCCATAAAAAAGTGCTTTCAGTGAAGTTTCTCATTTAGGTCTACAGGAGGAAAGGGTATTATCATTTACTAAAAATGAATGGTATTTAGCTTTCATTTTAAGCAAATCTAGATTAAGTCGTAACCATAACGTTACAAAAGGAAGAAAAAAAAAGTGATAGGTGGGAAGAAGGAGAGTGATGAATTGTTTCCTTTTATTAAACAGTCTATTTTGAAAAATAAGTTTTTTATGTACTACTGTAAATACTATATATTACAGCATATTCTAATGAACTAAAACAGCTCACTCTGCTTGCATTTATGCTGAGAGTTAAAAGCTTTGGTGGTCTTATTTTTAGTTTGATAACCAAGGCAGCCAACAAGAGAAGCTGGGATTTCCTCATATTGTTTGCTATGCCTTTTCTCTGTTTCCTGCTTGCTTTCCTTACATTCCTGCTAGGTTAAGTTATTTGAAGAAATGGAGTACAGTGTTCTGTCTTCACTAGAATGTGAAAGACAGTGAGTATGAAAACATGCTGTTGCTTTGCCTTATACTAAAGGTCAGTCTGACACTGCAGTTGGACATTGGGCCAAAATATGTGTAAAATAAAAATGCAAGTTTCTTCTACTCTGTCACAATTGATTTTTTTCTTTTATTAAAAAATAATTGTAAAAAAGGGAGAACAAATTTTTTATTAACCGGTCATTAGTGAAGCATGACTATTTCAGCAGTAATCTACACTTTCACCACACTGAGCTAACAATACAAACAAGGTTTCTAAGGTCCTTCTCCACATCCACATATTTGCATGCATTGGGTGAACTGAATTGCATTGACCTTGCTGAATTATATCAAAGAAGAGTTTCAGGCAAAATATTAAATCATTACAAAATCCTGGGCATGTCTCATCTCAGGTGTGTGCACAAGTTTTCTCTCTGATCCCACTGCCTCTGATGAGTAAGTAGAATCATAGAACCATAGAATAGTTAGGGTTGGAAAGGACCTTAAGTTCATCTAGTTCCAACCCCCCTCCCATGGGCAGGGACACCTCACACTAAACCATGTCACCCAAGGCTCTGTCCAACCTGGCCTTGAACACAACCAGGGATGGATCATTCGCAGCTTCCCTGGGAAACCCATTCCAGTGCCTCACCAACCTAACAGTAAAGACCTTCCTCCTTTGTTGTGGTTTAAAATAAATCTGCACACTCCTTTGTTTCCTCTCCCCCCCCCTCACCTTCCCACTCCCGGAGGGATGGGAAGGAGAGCCGGAGGAATACAACTCCCACGGATTGAGGTAAAATCAGTCCAGCAATCAAGGTATAACACAAATCACCACCGTCACCAATAACAAATCCATTTAGAGGAGACAAACAGGGGGAGAGAATACGATACCACCCGCTGCCACGAGGCCAGCCCGGAAGAGAGAGCTAACCCCTCCCCCCCGGCCAGATTCCAGTTCCCTCTCCGAGCCCAGCCCAGAGGAGAGAGCTAACCCCCCCCTTCCGGCCAGCTTCCAGTCCCCTCCCCAAGCAGGACGTGCTGTAGTAATGGAATACCTACCCGACTAGCCCAGACCAGGCGTCCTATCTCTCCCTCCTCCCTGGCAGAGCATGAGCTACTGCTGAACCCATGACATCCTTGTATCCAATCAAAACTTCTGTTTCAGTTTTAACCCATTACCCCTTGTCCTGTCACTACAGTCCCTAATAAATAGTCCTTCACCAGCATTGCTGTAGGCCCCCTTCAGATACTGGAAGGCTGCTCTGAGGTCTCCATGCAGCTTCTCTTCTCCAGGCTGAACAGCCCCAACTTTCTCAGCCTGTCTTCATATGGGAGGTGCTCCAGTCCCCTGATCATCCTCATGGCCCTCCTCTGGACTTGTTCTAACAGTTCCATGTCCTTTTTATGTTGAGGACACCAGAACTGCACACAATACTCCAAGTGAGGTCTCACGAGAGCAGAGTAGAGGGGCAGGATCACCTCCTTTGACCTGCTGGTCATTCTCCTCTTGATGCAGCCCAGGATGTGGTTGGCTTTCTGGGCTGCGAGCACATACTGCCGGCTCATGTTCATTACTCATTGACCAACACCCCCAAATCCTTCTTCACAGGGATGCTCTGAATCTCTTCTCTGCCCAACCTGTAGCTGTGCCTGGGATTGCTCCGACCCAGGTGTAGGACCTTGCACATGGTATGGTTAAACTTCATCAGGTTGGCATCAGCCCACCTCACAAGTGTGTCAAGGTCCCAATGGATGGCATTCCCTCCCTCCAGCGTATCAACAGAACCACACAGATTGGTGTCATCGGCAAACTCGCTGAGGGCGCACTCAATCCCACTGTCCATGTCACCGACAAAGATGTTGAACAAGACCGGTCCCAACACCGATCCCTGAGGGACACCGCTTGTTACTGGTCTCCAGCCGGACATTGAGCTGTTGATCACAACTCTTTGTGTGTGGCCATGCAGACAGTTCTTAGCCACCGAGTGATCCATCTATCAAATTGATGTCTCTCCAATTTAGAGACAAGGTAATAATGATACCTACATCCTCTATAAAGTGACCTGGAATTTACTGATGAAAAGCACCTCAAAAACTAGGCACCAATTGTATGCACCTCAAGTTGCCTCTATGATGACCTAGGATATAAAAAAATCAAAAGCAGAAATATTTTCCAGCCAATCAATCCTCTTGATACTAAATAATCCTTGAGGGTTAATTAATTAGTGCTTTCAGATAATCCACAATAATTAATGAAAAAAACCTTATTACACCCCAATCTGTGCTGGGTTTCCTGTTTTCACACCAACAACTACTATTAACGGTAAAACTTTTCCATTTGAAAATTCCAGGCTGGCAAAAGATTATTTAAATCTGGGTTCTTTTCCACCTGTTAAGTAAAAGTGATGATCAGCAATCATCTTGAGATTAGTGAGGCTAATGCTAACTTTGTAACAATGCTGGTGGCATCTGAATTAGCTGATGGCTGAATTAGCTGGTGGCATCTGCATTACACTGCATTAGCTACATTCATTTTGAATCCCTGCTGAACAACATGCACAAAGCTTTGTAAACAGAATATTGCTTTCTGTATGTAGGAGTTCAATTAACCAAGGCACTGAGAAGGTCAAGGGTCTGAAGAAAGCACTGAAATTCAGTATAAAGTACTGAAATGTAAGGTTAGATTCAAAGGATAGTGAGGATGCTGAGTATCCACATGAGATACCAGTGTCGGAAACCTGATGTGGTTGGAACTCACACCTATGTGGGCAAATGCTATTAGAAAGCTCACACAAAACCAATAAATTCCCCTTGA
Source organism: Melopsittacus undulatus (assembly GCF_012275295.1). Lineage (NCBI taxonomy): Eukaryota > Metazoa > Chordata > Aves > Psittaciformes > Psittaculidae > Melopsittacus > Melopsittacus undulatus. The sequence continues at coordinate 129,354,725 of NC_047527.1, forward strand.
GCACACCCTAAGCCTTGAGAAATGACATCATAAAGCAAAATTCTGATCTTTCATTGCTCATTGAATGTTCTCTTAAAAAATGGAACATCCTGTATTACTGGGGGTTTTATGATAAATTCAACTATTCTGTATTCTGGCAGACAACACTGTTATTGAAAAGCAGAGAATTTTGTAGGTGTTTTATCATTAAAATAATACAAAGTGCTCTTAAAAATAAATTAATAGGGGGCATGAGGCAGAAGATGGGCTTCACAGAGGTAGACACCCATTTAAAACAAAGTAAATATACATATTTTTAACATATGTATATATATACATATATATATATATATATATATAAAGGTATGGCACTGGAAAAAGAGTTTTAAGATCATTTTAGTTGCACTGTCTGTTAGTAAAGGAGAAAACGTTTCCAAATACCATGGAGACCAGTAGAGTCACACATCGTTCAGGTCTATAATTCCTTCTGTAGAAAGCTGGAGTTTTGTCAGAAAGCACAGAAATCTTAGTAAGTACAAAAAAATTCTAGGAAGTTAGACAATGCACTGCATATCAGTAAAAAATAATAATAAAAAAACAGAACAAACCAACATAATGGAAATGAGAAGCATTAATATTCCGTTAGATTTGAGTACAAAAATATGGCGATTTTTTTTTTCAGTAAAAGAGAGTAGCAAACTAGGGACTGGTAGACCTGAAGTTTTCTGAGGAAAAAAAAAAAAAATGTAAAAGGAAGGTGCATCCAGGCACAAGCAGTATATCCAGAATAAGTAAAATAAATAAATAAATAGACAAAATAGCTGAAAGAAAAGTAAGATCAGAGGAAGAGGCACAAAATTATCTTGAGTATTGTGAAAATTTGAATGGGAAATAGTGATTTCTTTGGAATGGAGAGGTGATAGAGAAGGAATTCAGGCAGGATCATGTGTATTACCTGCAATGATCAGGGAATGATGGTACAGGCAGAGGGAGAGTTGAGCCTGAATGTAAGCACTAGAGGCAGGTCAGCCTGAGCATCATTCAGCAACTCTTATATATGAGGATATTAGGATAATGCTCAGTCTGGGACCTAGAAGTCATTGGCACGTAACTCCATGGGAAACAGTGGATCTATTGGATGTTTTGATGTTAGAGAAATGCAGGAAGAATCTTGGTTGCCCAGGAAACCTGCTTTAGGAGCACAGGCTGGGCCTCAGCTCAGAGGCATGGACAAGGGCTCACCCTGTCTTGTGACATATCTGACATTGCACAGATGCCATGGGTACCTCTGGGCACCTCAAATGGCACAAGAGATCTATGAGGACAATCTGACTTCTACTTAGAACTCATACTTTTGTATAAGCAGGGTGCTTTACAAAGAAGAATAAACAGCAAAACCTGCCTGACAAATTATGAAATTAAAACATGGATTTGCCCTGTTTATATAATAGGCCAGAAGTGGAACTAGTGTCAGAGATTCCAACTTTTTGTCATACTACTCAAGCTAAAATGATGACAAATATGACACAGGCACAGAAAAGTGTTAATCGTGGAGATAAGCTTCCTTTCAGTGGAAAGAGAGAAAACTGTACTAATTGTGATTTGAAGCAGCTGTGATTTAAAGGACTTCTTTATTGAGTCTGAAATTACAACAGTGGGATGAGTAAGATTAACAAGTGAACAGGACAGTAAGAAGGGACTGAATGTGGCCCTTGGTGTGGGAATAAAAAGCTGAAACTCAAGAGAGAGATTAGGATCTCCACAGCCAATTTATTTGGCACAATAACACTGAATAACTGGCTGCAAAGAAATATCTAGACAACTGCAAGCAAAAGTTGGAGAGAATTCCTCATATTGAAGGACTTAAATGAGGAGGTAAAAAAAATTAAATGAGGATGCCAAACTGCAAAATTAAATTTAAAATTTAATTAAATGGAGAGGCCAAAATGCAAAAAGAAAGAAGTGCAGAAAGCAAAGAAGAAAGATCTCTGACTGTGTTTGTTCAGAGGAGAAAGAATGCACACACCATTACATCTGAGCCTTACCTCCAGAGCTACTGCCCCATTTTTCCCTTGGTGGGGTATTTCATAAGCCTCAATTTGATGCTTTGTGAGTCGGGCTAACTTCTCCGCAAGCTCACGCCAGTATTTGCCAAGTTTGACAGCTGAAGTCAAAATGATCGTGTCCTGGGTAAGACGTGCCACTAATCCCTGGCAATCTATTTTCAAAAGTGCCTGTAAAAATAATTTTCTTTAATTTTTCTTCACCAGTAATTACAAAAAAAGCATCATAATTTAATAGCACTATTCTGCATTTCTAAGCAGACAGGAGGGCTTTTTGTCTGTGTTCTTACAAATATGTAACTATTTTTCCTGCAAAAAGGTATTGCCAACAGTTTTAGAGGAAAACTGCTCACAAGGTAAAATAAAAATTAAGTTGGCATTCAGTTGCTTCATCATTCCAGTGTCAAATGGATCCTGCCAAGCTTGGAGGAAAAATATGCTTCTCCAACAAAAATACCTGCACACCAAATTTAGCTTTTGAAAGCATGGCATAAACTTTAAAATTAAGTTAGAACCCTATTACACAAAGGTGTGGTCCTTTGTTTGCTGTTTTTATGGAAAATGATTGATTACACTGGCCAGCACCTTTTGATTTAGGTCTGCCATAGAACTGATAATTTGCAGACCATTAAGCAGAAGTGGAAGCATCAAACACTTCCCTCCTCCATGTCAAATGAGTAATTAATAACAAACAAAACCATTCCAGGAGCGAAACCCTGAAACGCAGGTATGTTGCATTCTCCTTTCTTTATTAGTTTGGATAAGGGATACGGAGAAAAATAGGTGGTGGGGTTTTTTTTTCTTCTCTTTAAATTAACAGCAAAATGTTCCACTGAAAATGTTGACTTTTTCAGTGAAAGATCAAGAACAACATCCAGAAGTTTTCCTTGTTTTTTAGATACTGATTTTTAGTAAAACATCAAGCAAGATGGTGAACAATGCAACCTATTACCTGAAAGTATTTAGAATAAAACCGCTTTTGATTCATATGTAAATGTTCTGAATCACACAGAAGTTGCTTATTGGCTTACAAATGAGGCCCGTGAAAATATGTACTGAAATACTTGCAATATTGTCCTTAGGTTGTTACAACATTGACTATAAAATTATCTTGTGTCAAGAGAAAATCTTCTCTTTAGCATGTGGGTCAAGATTTCCTTGCTTTAAATATATGAAGATAACTTAGACGTGCAACTTAGGCTACAAAAATGTATATAGCTAGTGGCATTTCCACACTATAAGGTTACTAAAAACTTCTCAATGGGAATAAGAATTGCTCAGGGAAGGAATTTACCATGATGACTTCCAAAACAAACCTATTTCAATCGTGGCTGTTTAAAAAAACCCACTAAAATCAACTCAGTCAACCTATTAAATGAGCAAGGTTCTTAGAACATTTACGGAGCACTCTTTAGAATTAATTCATCAAAGTATTATTTATTCTTCATGACAGTCTGGATGAATATTCCCTCTATAGGTGTCTACAACTTCTAGTAATGTGTTCAGGTCTGTAAAGATTCCCACAAGGGTGCAGGACCATGTTTTCTTGTTCACGCATTACTAGTAAGTATTTTCATCTCAATGCATTCCCATTAACCATTAATTCATGCAATACTTACAACAATGAGCTCATAAAGAAATAGTCTTTTTTTTTTGTTAGCATGGCAGTCTTCCTTCATCCTCTTGACAACATGTGCAACTCTTTCTGATTCTTTATCAGCATGTGCCTCATTAAAGTCATCCAAAGACATATGTGAATATCCTAGCACCTCAGCCAAAGCTCTCCAGTCATAAACACTCTCTGATACTGTAGACAGAACTACTGAGTAGATGTAAGTCAGTTTTTTGAATGGCAATGCAATTTGTTCAACAAGAGTCCTGGTTGTAAGCTCACTGTCAGCAGTGTCCATAGCTTGTTCTTTGGAAATCACTTTAATGTTTTTGCAATGTACAAGACCAATCTTTTTTCTGAGAACTCCTACATACCACTCTTTTACTTTAGTTTGTCCCACAGCTTTTATTTTGTCTTCACCAAGAAGTGCTATTGTGTCCCCTTTAAAATATTCTAGCAAATAGTCAATCTTATTTTGACGTAACACAGTTTTCAAAGCGACTCCGTAAGTATTAACACTCAAGGCTTTATCTTGGAACTTTGGATATTTAACTGTTGATATTAAAAGCCACGGCTCAGACTTGATTTTTTTGGAGTTTTGTAAGCGCTTTGGCCTATTGATAATTCCACTTAATTTTGGAGCTGGATCAGGAGTCGTAACATGGAACTGTGTTATTTGGCTACTTTTTGAGACTTTAATCTGAACGAGGAAAACAAAGAAATGCATCTCCTTACATCCAAGCATGGAAAACAGGAATTGCTGGTGGACCATTTCACCAGTTTTCAGCTCTTCCTCTTTAATTTTTTTGCTTTGTTCTTCCATCTTCACTTCAAAATCTGGATCACAGGATACCAAAGAAATGTTTAGATCTTGTGGCTTTTCAAGCAGAAATGTATGTTTTCCCCACAGCTGAAACACAACGGGAGGCATGTTTTTCCTTCCCTTTTTTATATCACAAATTGTGAGTTTTCCTGGAATGTAGTTATGACCAAAGACTGTAAAAACTGCTGTAAAAGATGGATGAATGTGTTTGGGACCATAAATTCCAACTGAGACTGTTCTATGAACATAATCCCAGACATTAGTTGCTGGAGGCTGGATTTTGTTTGCTTGTACAGCAATCACTGCATATATCACATGCCTTAGGTCCGTTAGCTTCACTTGTATAGTATCTTGATAAGTGTAGCAATCCTCTAGCTTCTTAAAAGGCCCCTCTTTGTTGAGACTAAGAAAGCACACCATGTCACTCATAACTTGGCTGAGTGGATCATTCTTCACTTTAGCTGCAACTTTCACCTCTAGGAAAATGGCTTCCCTTGTGTTGAGGTTGCTCAGCGTAAGTTCTATCAGAGGACTTACAGTGCTAGACATCTCATTGTTAAATGACGATGGAGGGTTAAGTATAGCCTTTAAACCGACTTCTTGGAATTCCCCAGGTAATACATGACCCATGGGGACATGAATGTTGATATCTGAGTCAGGTAGCTGTACTGAACCCCCTTCATGATTCAGTTTACAAACTACATGGATGTCTGTAGCTTGTGTTTGTGCCCATCCAGGACTATGGCTCATGACTTCTAAATCTAGACAAGACCGTGTGAGCTGTCGGTGACTCAACCAAGCCATCTTGTAGGCTTCACGGTCATTTTGAAGCCATGCCATGTCTGAAGCTATAGGGTTTTGAGGTGTTGTCTTGCAAGAATCAAATCTTCTATTATCAACAATATCCAGAAAGTCAGAAACACTCTTGGATCGTCCAGATCTTCTTTCTGAAGTCTTTCTTAGAAGACAGTCAATATCTAGCTCATCGCCTGAGGAAGCCAAAGAATCCATGTTGTTAGAAACTTTGGAGAATAAATAGGGTTTTGGTTTTAAGATCGAAAGGTATTTATTATTTTCATTTCTATTTGAAGCAGCTATGTCATGTACAAAAGGGTTGGAGGCTGACAGTTCATTCCAGAAGGGATTAGTCTTGGAAACAACATTGGTATGTCTGAATACATCAGACCAGTCAATATCCAAATCTGATTTGCTTTCACTGACATCTGTTTCAAAGAAAAAACAGAAGCATTTTCTAAAGCACAGAGACTTGAGACATTCCATTAAATTCCAACTGATAGTCTGTTAACCTAACAAGTGACTAAATTTATCTTCCTAAAATGCATATAGATAATTTATATATTTCTCCCTCAAGTTTTTAAAGGGTATTGGTTTCTAAGTAACATTAAGAATCTTTGCTAATATAAAGATGGCTAACAAATTAGTGGTGAAGGATGTAAAGAATCTTCTGCAAGGTGCTGATTGTTATCAACTCCTATGACTACCAATTGGCATCAAGTATGCTAAGGTCCCATGAGGTTTAAATCCCTTTATTCCGGTAATCTTTGGCCTCTTACAAAATACCATGGATGTCTTTCCTTTCTGTCTAACTCTCTGCAAAATTAAACAACTGCTGTTTCATTTTTCAAATACTGTAGACAGCACAGACAAATGTATTATTCAGGATTCCTTCTCATGCTAGTGCACATGCATTTAATTGGTAACAGCACTCTTAGAATTTATCTTGGTGTGTGTGGAATTTGTTATACTGGCTTTCCATTAAAAGAATTAATTGTTATAATTTATGAGGTCTTATATAATTTGAAATTTGAAGAGAAACATTTTTGTGGCTACTAACTTTTCTGAGACTGTACTTTAATAGACAAGTGGGGGGTGTGATATGTAAATATAATTTTAATAAAATACTTATTAATTACATCCATTCTGAAGGCGAGGTGTGCTTACATTTTATATTAGTAACTGTTCACAGAAGTTGGTTTATAGGTTGATTAAGACTCACGCTTCTGGCAACTAATAGAGTATCTGCAGCTTTGTGTGCTAAAGGTTTCTATTACTTCAGTTTTCCATTATTTTGCTACATATATAAAGTTTAATCCATCCGTTCTTTGTACAACCTTGTAAAGAATTTTAATTCAACATTTCTATTTTTTCAGCATATCTATATCCTTCATTATTACACTTTCCATAGTACCTTCTATCTGCAAGGTTACTAATTATTGCTCAATTGCAAGGACAGTGCATTCATCCACAAAAAAAAAAGTAAAAGAAATGTTAGTACGCTTTTTTATCCATTTCATTTGTCATGAATTGTGACAAAAAGACAAAACCATGAATTTTTTCCACAGTTCTAGAAAAATCCTAATTTGGAAGAACCAAAGTGGAATTTACCTGCTCCCCAGTTGCCCATCAGCAAGGCTTTGTTTTGAGAAGAGCCTTCCAGGTGAGCTGCAGGGAAGAGCAAGCCCAGGACACCCAGCCTTGGCCAGAACCACCAGATGGAGCTGGGCTGCTCAGCACCAGCTGAAAAGTCCTTTTGTTTCACAGGCCAAAAACTTTCCTAGTGCTGTGATATTATTATAGTCAAATCATTATCAGCTATTAAAAATTAAATTAACTAGTCCCAAAAGAAATGTGAGGGGTTTAGCCTGTTTTTTTCCCACATCCTAAAGGGTATGTTTCTATAGGAATATTCTGAGCAGAAAACTCTGGCAGAGCCTGAGCCATTAGGCTGAACACTTTCTCACACCAAGGTAACAGCACAGATTACTGGGTGCAAGAGGTTAGAGAGGAAGCAATTCCTTCTCCCCAACTCACACAGCAAGTGCCAGGTTCACTGTTACTCCTATCTGCTGCTGGACAAAAAAGCTAGGAGAATGCCTGCCTTGTGGAGGCAAACGTTTTCTTAACTTTTGGGTTAAAACAGCAATGAGATTAAATCAACTTTGCTGAGACTCTGGTTTTTAAACTGGCCTAACTCCAAAATTACCTTGCCTTCCTGGTTCTTAGATTCCAAAATTAATGTAGTTTGTCTAAAAACTCCCACTTCTCTTCGCTGTCTTGACATTTATTCATGCAAGGTTAATGACTCCAGCTCTTCCTGCCAACCTGTCTGACCCATGTTTGCTATGGCAGAGGACAGAGGACTTCTCTTATATGACAGCAAGTTTCTTCTAGTGGACCTTGTGACAATCCCCAATGTTCTGACTTCAGGCACATCTATGATGGCCTGAGTAATGCAAGACACAAGCAATAAAAAACAACTTTAAGAAGTGTACAGAGGTTTACATAGTACCAAAACTCCTGACATTATTTAGAGTTTTTTGGAAATAAAGACTTTAGGCCAAGAGTCTTAGTACAGAAAGTAGCAGAAGAAACATACTGTAGCTGCCTGAAGGTGTCCAGTCATCCACATCAATCAAAGTCCCCTCTGACCTGCTCCTTGGAATCTCTCCACTGGTTAGGGAATCTGTTCCACTACTGGAAGTGTTTACCTCCTAGGAAACAGTTAAATATATAAAACATTAGCAAGTTTGCAGTCTGAAAAAGAGGAAACTTTTGAAGGATAATTGAGCTTTGCTCCTGTGATGTGACACAAATGGAAAAAAAAGTGAATTTATGGTCTGCCTAGGAGCACCACAATCCTAAGTCATACTATCTCATTTGCAGCAAAAATTACAGATGTTACAGCTTTTGTACAATACGGTACCCCAGTCCATAGTGAAGGTCAATAACCCACATAATTCAACGTCTTGCAATTGGAACTGAGCCAATTGCACAATAACTTCTGTTCAGGTCTTTTTTTAAAAAGAAGCATCTTAATATCTGGTTTCAGATAAATTTGATTAGAATCATTACAGGTGCAGAGCTAGCTTTATTCCTTCTTTTGCCAATTATTATAAAGGACATCCAATTATTCCTGCTTTATTTTTCTTCCTTTGCTCTTCCCTGAGAGAACATCAGGTCAGATTTTCTTTTTAGTTTGTACATGAATTATGTAAAGTACCCTTCCTTAGGGCCCACACCAGCACAGCAACAGCCCAAAGAGGGGACATTCAGGTCTCTCCTCTTCCTTGTTCTGGCTACAAGAAGTTCTGTTTGGTTTTGATGCAGTTTGCAATTGACTGAACCACATGAGAGCTGTAAAACAAATGCTGCAGTTGAGAGACAGTCAACAACAAAAACTATTGCAAGGGCAGAGCACAAGTGGAATCCCTCCAAGGCAGGCAACAAGATGGTTAACCTCGCAAGGTACTCTTGCCTGATGCTATTTTCAGCTGCCCAGAAAAGTGAGTTGTAGGTCTTCAAAGAGGCATTGAGTATCCTACATGCTGAAGCTACTTCGTCCCAGAAACAGAAGCTATGGGAAATAAAATATTCTAAATCTTTTTGTGCAGGAATGCTCATCAAGTTTGTGCTATAAACCATGAGGCCATTTAGTGAATGTTCCAGAATCCTGTCACTGATCCTATACATAGTGGCGTTTAAATGCTGATACACAATAAATACATTAAATGTATGGTTGAAAAGAAAACCCCTAAACAAACAAGAAAAAAAAAAAAAGGTAAAAAAGACAGAAGGGTTTTTTTGGTCCATCCACAGGATACAATAGCCAGTTTTGTTCAAGACTTTGAAATATTGCAGCTGGCTACTTCTGCAGCAACAATTGCAGCCTAAGCAGATCTCTTGCTGTGACTGTAAGAAAAAGGGATTTTCAGTTACAGTTCTAGTAGGTGAGTTATGGGAAAAAGGAAGTATACCTTATATCAAATCATTACTGACTAGAAACTGGAAATCAGCTGTTTCCATTGCAAAACGCAATGGTTTAAGGCATCTTTTTTTTCACCACAAGTGTGAATTGATACCTTTTATTCTTCCCACAAGAGCTCTCTTCAGTTAACAGCAATCTGTTCGGGTACTGATTTGCACTCAGGCAGGATGCAAGGCTGAGGTCAGCCCAATTGTCACCCACCCACTCTGCTATCACAAGGCTATACGGACTTTCAGGTTCCTCTGTTACCAGAAATGCCAGATGTTGGCTTTAGAACTCCTGATTTCAGACAGTAGTGAAAGCTAGCTTCCAAGACTAATACTTTGAGGCTTCTGCTATTAATACCCCCACCTGAACCAAGCTGGGAATTAAAAGGACTCTTTAAACCCAATACCATAATTCCAAGATATGACATCCCATACCTGTTCAAAAATATCACTGTTCCTTCTGTCTCTGATAAAAGACAGTATCTTTGATAATGTGTACATATTCCTTCAAAGGAAATAAACTTTGCTTTAGTGTTGGCAACAAATACGCTATTTTAAAAAGTAGAATTTCTCTTTGCACATTTATTGGGATTTTAGAACACAGATACCTTACACAGGTGTAATTAAACCTCCCAAATTCCTGAAGCAGAAGCCTGAGATAAAAATCTTGCATGTTTATACAATGTGTTCAGTTTTTCAACATTTTGAGATGCAGCATCTGACTGATAACTTATTGATCAGTTGACATGAGAATCTAAGAACAGTTCTTTAAATAGTTAAAAGACCCACATTTGCTTCAGTAGCTATATGAAATGGGAAGCAGTAAAGATAATGAAAGTGTACAAGAGACCAAGTAGATGCACAGTTGCTAAAATAGGAAACCCATGGGGAAAGGGGAGGGAGAGAATGAAAAGCAATCTCTTTACACAGTGGGAGTGTATTGACAGAGACATAACAACAAGATTACATGTGGAAGTTTTATATATACTAAGAATTTCTGGAAATAGAATGAGCTATTTTCTAAAAGTTCCCTCTGGGAACTCCTTAAAACCTTCACCACTAGCCTGGCACTAGGACAGAAGAGGCGGATACTGGAAAGGGAAACCACTTTCAAAAATAAGTCATGCTTCCCCACCCCAAAAGCTTATGTGAGTGTGATGAGGGAGCCTTTGTGATTCAGGCACATTTTCGGGCCAGCCAAGAATAGGAGAAGAGAAGGAGAGGGATATAATCAGTCCTGGCTAAAAGACAACCATGTCTGGTCAGCATGTTAAGGGATGTGGGGAATGTTGGGGACAAGCTGTACACACACCATCGGGTACCAGACAATGTGCCTCCTGAACAGTTACATGATCTGGCATCAGGGCCACATCCCATCTCTCCTGTGTTCCAGCCTAAGTGCTGGCAATGTATAAATCCCTAGCGTCTTTGTATGAGATTAGAAAAACAAGAAAATCCAATGCTCCCCCTTTTCCATGGTAACATTCTGTGATAAAATAGCATCTCAAATTTTTCATAGGATAACCCTATTAATTAGGAACCTACCTGTACAAATCCAGAAAAACTATCATGCAGAAAAAAGAGAGCAATGCATATGGGATATAAAACCATGCTGATCAGTGGCAAAGGGGAAACTTTTGCTGAAAAAATCTGAGAATTACATATAGGAAGAATCAGAAGCTAAGCTTTTAATTTGCTATGGGTTCCAAGAAAGATGTAAACTGACAAGTGCTTAATGGTGCAAAGAATGATCTGACTGACAGCATGTCAGATCACAGTGTGAAGTGAGCAAGGAATGGAGAAGTGAAGAGATTGGAAAGAGATCAGCTATGGAGGTGACCAGGGAGTGAACCTGAGTGACTGCTGAGAGTTGTGGCATTTTTATGTGTAAGAGCAAAAAACAGTGTGCCAGGTGCACTTTGCTGTTCAAGGCTGGAGTGCATTGCTTGACCCATAAAATAGCAGGACTCAGGACCCAGAGTGCTGATGGCAGGCATGTTGCAGCACTGTTACAGGGGAAGAAAAATGCATTAGAGGAAGAAGAAAGTCACAGGTAGAAAGTTCAGTTTCACAGAAGTCAGGAGACAGATTTTCTGCAAATGGAATTTTTGCTGCATGTGATGCCTCCAGAAATCCCTTCCAGGTCCTTTAAAATTCAAGTGCACTGCTTTTTTTTTTTTTCCAGTCTCTTTACCAAAGAAAATATGTCCTGCTGTGCTTAAAATAGTGGTAAGGAAGAAGACAAAAAAAGCCCAAAAGCAAACACTTCCCCACTGCTTTTGCCCTCAAAAATGAGAGAGAACACATTACTCTCTGTTTTTAAAATATCAGCATCCCAGAGCAAAACACTAGCAATTTTCCTTTGATTCAATCTTAACCCTTCTTCAAAAGCAGGTTGTATTAAGAGGAGAGCTCTCCCATGTCAGTGCCTTCCCATGGTCTCTTACATGAACCTTACACAAACAGTACTACTCAGCCATACCATTATTCACAATGATCCATGGCCTTTGTACCCAGAGGATGAAGCTTATGCATTTACAAAGGCAGGACAAGCAACAGAAGGAGGTGTTGGAGATACGCTTCATTCCTCAGGCTTGCTTTTAGCCATCATAGGGAAAAACAACTTGCTAGTTATATAGTGTGGGTTGTTAGACTTACTTTACAAGTTTTTTGCTGAAAAAAGGAACAAGGTATACTCACCAGAATGTTTAATATGGTGATTTGACCAAATACTGAATATACTGAATTATTTAAATTCTATTACATAGACAGAAGAAAAGGAATTCTAAGGAAAAAACAATACACAGAAGAGAGATGATTTCAGAAGGCACTACACATCACCATCAAATCTAAAACACTGCCTCTTCTCTGCAGATTAATATGTTCCTAGGTAAACATTACAGTAATAGGCCATATTCTGACAGTCCTTTGGTACCTGTGACCCGGAACAGCTTTAGACAGCTCAGAGTTTGGACCTAGTTTCACCAATACTGTTACAGGGCTGAACTGTGGCACTGTACTACTTACTGTACAGGATAGCAAACAAAACCTTCAGTTGAAGTGATAAAGTCTTTGACTTATTCTCTTACCCTGGTGCATATGAAGCAATCAAAGAAATGGAGCTGTATCTCATTTTGAACGGAAATAGACGTGGCTTTTAATGTTCACCTTTGAGAGGTCTCAACCCTTACCTTAATAATGCTTGGCAGCAACCTTAATGCTTTAGTATGTCCCTATTACTTATAACTTTGCCTATAATGATAGAAAAGAATTTTCAATTGATGCATCTGCTGGTTTCCTCTGCTGTCAAGTTTGGTATCTACTTTTTCAATGTTCTGAAAATTTATCACCCTGTGGGAACTGGGCCATTCACACTCCTTCCTGAACCCAGGGTGTAAGCTTTCTGTAGACCCAACATAGGTCTACACTGCTGCTTGTAACTGACAGAACTGCTTATGGTAATACTGCATCTGAGCTAGCATAGGTAGAACTAGTAGTTTCAGCACTACAAAAACAGGGTTTGAAGTGGGTCATCCTCTCAGTAGGTTTACACAAGTTCACAAGTAGGTTTTTACAGTTCTGGGTGGCCCAGAACTGACTGTTTTACAGACTGGCTGGGGCTGTATGCAAGCAAAAATTACTATATCATAAACACTCCCTTTGCAAGGCAAGTATCTTTCCTACCATTCCAAATACTTACGCTTCTAAAATTGCTTGCTGTAAGCATAAGGGCTAGAACTTTTTTTTTTTTTCCAATTGCTTACTTTACATTTGGGAATATAGCTTTCCAGAATCCTCAAGAATGTGTAGTTAAGTTTTGATGTCTTTGAGGTTTCAGCTACCAATCTGAAATACTCCATGCTTCTTCTTTGGCCTCAGGAAAAAAAAAGATATGTTGCCTTCTACTTACATTAGTAAGTAACTTTTTAAAGAACAGAAGATGGAAAGTAAAGCTATCACTAACAAATGAATTATAGGATCCAACTTCATACTGTTAAATTGTAATATTTCGTCTTTTTGCTGAACAGAGAAAACTGCAGCTTATTTTTTCTATGAACTCGTTTCCTTACTACCTTGCAAAAGCCTCTGATTTCTTCTTCTCTGTTTAATTAGACTTTAACTTGCAACCAAGCTGCATGCAGAAATTACACTGGGTCTTTAACTGAGCAGCTTACCTGTTAGTGTCGAGTGGAGATAAAGCCCTTAGACATCTGTGCACTAGCTTGGCTTAGAGCCTACTCCCAACTATGCAGTCTTTATTATGCTCTTCCCCAGAAGTCTTGTGTCTCTGTCAATGCCAAAAGTCAGCTTTGCAAACTGACAGATAGGAACTGTGGCCTTTGAGGGCAGGAAACAGTGGTACGGGACAGAAGTAGAAGTAGCTTTAGCAGTGTTGAATGATTTACAATCACAGAGGTAAATTCAAGGATAATAAAAGAATTTTTTTTTAAGACGCAGAAATCCTTTGTATGCCTCACAGTCACAGTGACATGACCAAAAAACCCAAAAGAAGCTTTCTCTGTCCCAAAGACTTTATTTTGGCAATACCTGACTAACACTCTTCCAGTTACGTATAGAAGATAGCATACCTACTATCCACCCAGAAAGCAAGTAAAGCATCCAGTTTCTAGACAATCAAACCCAGGTCAAGTAGTGAAGTAGTTTTTCATTAGGAACTGACAATCAGGCATTTAGGAGTCACATGTTTATAGAAATAATTACTTTTAAATTTAAAGGCTGAGCACAGGCAAGCTAAAAATCCTTCTCAATTTTCAACATTTAAATCTCATCTGGTCCGGTGATGTGAGTATAAAATCTGTGCTCTCTTCACAGCACCAGGGCAAAGCAGAATGCACCAAGTAACCCTACTGCAGAGAAGGGCCTGTGTTTTACTTACAGCTTTTACAGTTCTTACAATTATAATTGTAATTAATGTTAAGAGAGATCTTAAGTGCCTGTTTGAGCTGGATAAGTTGCAAATATGCAGGATGTTTTTTCTGCTATTCCAGACTAAAAATGCTATAATAAAACATTGCAACTGCACTATGCTAGGACACCATCTTGAGCATTCAACTGCAGAACTAAATTGCCTGTCAGCATGCTGCCTGGCTACTGACGCTTAATTCTGGACAGATGTAGATTGAAGGTACATTAGCAAAACGTGCAATGAGAACCTTGAAGGCAATTGAAACTCACACCCAGGCATATAAAAGGTGCCTTTACTGTCCTGGTGTTCTGGTTTCAGCAAACTGGGGTGACCACCTGGAGGAAGATACCAGTGGATATGGCAGTGAGCTGTGCTTTTTGATGAGATAGCGGATGAGAAAGGGCTCTTTCCATAAGCACAACAGAATTCTGCTCCAGTGGAAAGGAAAAACACATCAGAAAGCCTGCACTGTCAGGTGGACTTTTTATATAGAACCATTTTTGTTTGGTGGTGGTTAACTTGGCAGGGGGGGAGGAAGGACACAAAATATAAAAAGCCATAAACACACAAGCACCAAAAAATAAGTTACCGTGGCAAGCCACACTGAAAGTTTGCTATCAATGTTTAAATTGTGTCATGCATGCTTTCAAGATGTATGAACTAGCCAAGAAGAAATCCCAATTGTGGACGGTATGAATGGGGTAGTGGGGAGAGAGGACTCAAGTCAGTCACCTGTTCCATTTCTCCCAGGAAATACAGAGAGGTCAATACTGAGGGGGTAGAAATGAGAGAAGAGGGTGACACATAAGCAGCTCAACATGGAGAAGAATTAAACAGGCAGCCATCTGTGTTATGGAAAGAATTCCATTAAGTATGATAGAAGAAAGTAAATCCATTTGGCAAGGACTCCTCTGGTTGTCACTAGAGGTTAGTTTGAAGAGCTAATAACTGTAAGTATAATTATTCTCCAGTGCATCCACAAATTACATTTTGCTCTACTTGACTGACCACATAACAGACACAAGGAATATGTAAGAGCATAAATAGTATGTTTGATAGATTGTGATAATTACAAAAGACTGATACCTATTTTTTTATATTGATCTGTTTTGACTGAAAAACTTGTTTAATAGTCCTTGGCAATTTAGGAACATTGTGAAGAGAGAAACAGAGAGGGAGTCTTAATCACAGGGACAGTTTCCAAGGTATACTGCAGAAAATGCACTTTTTCTTTGTTGCTTTTTAGTGGCAATTATAGGCCCCAAAGTTTGGTCTGAACTTTCCTCCAGCAAAGAGACATCATTGCATTTAAAATATTTGTGCATGTGTTGTTAATAATAGGCTGAAATATCCATTAAACTGCACCTGCCAATATTTTAAATGTATTTTTGACACTGTAATTTTGAAGGGAAGAAGGGAGGCGAATTCATAAGAATATATTCTGTTCTGTAAAAGCCACATCCAGAGCCTCTCATTATATTGCAGACTCTCCTTTTACAGAAAAATTACACATGCTCTTGTTAAGCAAATATCTCTCTATCTCTACCAAATGGGATTCATGGTTAAGTGGATATTTTCTCTACTAATGAAGGACATTTGAATCTCTGAATTGTACTCTTAATTACATCTTATTAATATTATCATTAACAGAATACTTTTACTGAAATAATATTATTGTCAGGTTGATTCTAAAACGATAATGATCCGGCAACACAAATGAAGTTGGAGTGAGATAAACTGCTATGCAATATCAGATCCCATTAAATAATCTAGAAGGAGGAAATAAAAGAAGAAGGAAAATCCTCTTATGAAAACAAAGAAGAGCTGCTTCCAGTATTGCTGGCAGTTTTATAACCAAAATAGGGATGATTCTATCTTAAATAAAATGGACATCAGTCTACAATAACACTGGATAACATTCTAATGGAACAGTGAAGTTCAAGACTTGAGGCAACAAGTTCCCAACAAATTGCATACCCTCATGTATCTAAATTTAGTTCTTAAATCTAGCTGCCTTACAGGCTCATTGATTGAGACATCTGTTCACACCTGTTCAGGGGAGGGCATCTATGCTTTTGCTCCTTACTGTTTGCTATGATATGAAGTATAACGTGTCCAGTCTCATCCATTTTTTTGCGGTAGTGACAAAGTCACTCTTTGAAGATTTTTCTCTTCTTTTTCAGAAGTGAAAGAATTTGTGAGATAGTTGTGCTACGTCTCCTCTTCCTCTAGTCCCTGTATTCTTTAACCACCTTCATTCTCTCCATTGCACCACAGTGTCCAACTGTCTTTCCAGCAGCAGTCCTCCATCTGTGAGGCATAGCATTAGCCTGGATGCAATACCTCAGTGGAAAGCTAATTTTTCCATCCAGGAAAACCACACTATTATATTGCAATGGATAGTGTTACCCACTGGGAGCATATTAAAGCTGTGTATTCCATTTTCCTGTCTCACTGTAGGGCTCATAAGCAGAAACCATTCCTGAGAGTCTCACCAGCCAATTGTCCAACCTCCAAAACACAATCGATAAACTGCTGATACAACAAATCAGAGAAACTTGCTATGTTTGCCGAGGCATTCCTATGCTGACTTCAACCTCCAGTTGTTTCTTTTCATACCTAAAAGCAGCAGAACATCTTCAGCTTGCTCTTCCTACCAGCCCTACCATTCGGGCTACTGCAGGCACCCTACCTCCTCACTGGTTCAGGTCCTTCCTTCTGAACCAACATCACTGACTTCTGAGGCATAATATTGATGAAGATGGGTGCCTACCCAGTTGTTCTGGGTTCAGCAGTAGCAGTTATTTTTCTCCTTCTTAGTAGCTGGTGCAGTGCTGTGTTTTTCACTTTTGGCCTGGGAACAGCGTTGATAACACCAATGTTTTTAGTTCTTGCTAAGTCATGTTTACTCTGACCAAGGACTTTCTTGAGTCTCATGCTCTGCCAGGGAGGATGGGAAGCTGGGAGGAGGCAGCCAGGTCACCTGACCCAAACTGACCAAAGAGGTATTCCATACCACAGCATGTCATGCCCAGTATATAAACTGGAGGCAGTTACCCAGAAGGGCTAGACCACTGCTCTTGTCAGGCTGGGTATCGGTCAGTGACTGGTGAGCAGTTGTATTCTCTCCACTTGTTATTTCCCTTATTATTATTATTGGTGGTAGCAGTAGTGGTTTTGTGATATACCTTAGTTACTGGACTATTCTTAACCAGTGGGAGTTACAGTCTTTCGATTTTCCTCCCCATCCCTCTGAGAGCTGTGAGGGAGAAGGCAGAGAGTGAGACAGAGACTGTGTGGTTCTGATTTATGGCTGGGCTTAAAACACGACAGTTCTTTTTGGCTCCCAAAGTGGGGCATGAAGGGTTGAGATAACAACAGATCTGATTGGAGTGTGTCTAACTGTATTTCTGATAAGCATTAATTGTTTTGGATTAATAATAAGTCATCATAATGCTGATTTATTGGCTTTCAAAGTTGTTGCTCTTGATCACACAGTTTCAGCATGTCGTAACTTACTTACAGCCGGTATTTGCTGTGTTATTGTTTATCGGCTGGGGTCCTTGGCTAAGATACTTTTTTCACTGTACTTTATGGTAATGACTTAAATTCATACAATAGTTAGGATTGGAAAAGACCTTAAGATCATCAAGTTCCAACCCCCCTGCCATGGGCAGGGACACCTCACACTAAACCCCATCACCCAAGGCTTCATCCAACCTGGTCTTGAACACCGCCAGGGATGGAGCATTCACAACCTCCCTGGGAAAACCGTTCCAGTGCATCACCACCCTAACAGTAAAGAAGTTCTTCCTTATATCCAATCTAAACTTCCCCTGTTTAAGTTTTAACCCATTACCCCTTGTCCTATCAATACAGTCCCTAATGAATAGTCTGTGACCAGCATCCCTGTAGGCCCCCTTCAGATACTGGAAGGCTGCTAGGAGGTCTCCACGCAGCCTCCTCTTCTCCAGTTTGAACAGCCCCAACTTTCTCAGCCTGTCTTCATACGGGAGGTGCTCCAGTCCCCTGATCATCCTCATGGACCTACTCTGGACTTGTTCCAACAGTTCCTTGTCTTTTTATGTTGAGGACACCAGAACTGAACACAATACTCCAAGTGAGGTCTCACGAGAGCAGAGTAGAGGGGCAGGATCACCTCCTTTGACCTGCTGGTCACGTTCTTTTTGATGCAGCCCAGAATACGGTTGGCTTTCTGGGCTGCGAACACATGCTACTGGCTCATGTTTGTTTTCTCATCGACCAACACCCCCAAATCCTTCTTCACAGGGATGCTCTGAATCTCTTCTCTGCCCAACCTGTAGTTGTGCCTGGGATTGCTCCGACCCAGGTGTAGGACCTTGCACTTGTCATGGTTAAACTTCAAAAGGTTGGCATCAGCCCATCTCACAAGTGTGTCAAGGTCCCAATGGATGGCTTTCCCTCCCTCCAGCTTATCAACTGAACCACACAGCTTGGTGTCATCGGCAAACTTGCTGAGGGCGCACTCAATCCCACTGTCCATGTCATCAACAAAGATGTTGAACAAGACCGGTCCCAACACTGATCCCTGAGAGATATCACTTGCTACTGATCTCCAGCTGGACATTGAGCCATTCAACACAACTCTTCGTGTGCTGCCATCCAGCCAGTTCTTTATCCACTGAGTGATCCATCTATCAAATTGATGTCTCTCCAATTTAGAGACAAGGATGTCATGTGGGACAGTGTCGAATGTTTTGCACAAGTCCAGGTAAATGATGTCAACTGCTCTGCCCCTCTCCATCAGTTCTGTAGCCCCATCATAGAAGGCTACCAAATTGGTCAGGCAGGATTTCCCCCTAGTGAAGCCATGCTGGCTGTCACCAAGCACATTTCTCTTTTTCATGTGCCCTAGCATGCCTTCTAGGAGAATCTGCTCAAATATTTTGCCAGGCACAGAGGTGAGACTGACTGGTCTGTAATTCCCTGGATTATCCATTTTCCCCTTCTTGAAAATGGGGGTTATATTTCCCTTTTTCCAGTCATAGGGAACTTCACCTGACTGCCATGATTTTTCAAATATGATGGCCAGTGGCTTTGCAACTTCATTCACCAGCTCCTTCAGGACCCACGGATGGATCTCATCAGGTCCAATAAACTTGTGTACGTTCAGGTTCCTAAGATGGTCTCAAACCAGATCCTCTCCTACAGTGGGCCCAAGGTCTAGATTTTCACAGTCCCTGTGTCTGCCTTCCAAGACGTGAGTAGTGTGGTCAGAGCCTTTGCCAGTGAAGACCGAGGCAAAGAAGTCATTCAGAACCTCAGTCTTCTCAAATTCCTGTGTAGCCAGTTGTCCGGAAAGCTTCTAGAGGGGGCCTATGTTGTCCCTAGTCTGTTTTTTAGCCGCTACATACCCATAAAATCCCTTCCTGTTATCTTTAACATCCCTTGCCAAGTCTAGCTCTAACTGAGCCCTAGCTTTCCTAACCTGGTCCCTAGCTTCCTGGACAACATGCTTACATTCTTCCCAGGCTGTCTGTCCTTGCTTCCATCTTTTATAAACCTTTTTTTTTCCTCTAAGTTTCCCCAGCAGCTCCTTATCCATCCAAGGGGGTCTTCTGGCCCTCTTGCTGCATTTCCTTCTAGTTGGGAAGCAACACTCCTGAGCTTGTAGTAGGTGATCCTTGAATATCATCCAACAGTCTTGGGCCCCCCTGCCCTCTAATGCTATATCCCATTTAACCTTCCTAAGCAGGTTCCTGAAGAGGCCAAAGTCTGCTCTCTTGAAGTCCAGGGCAGTGAGCTTTCTGCACACTCTTCTCACTGTCCTGAGGACCTCAAATTCAACCATCTCATGATCTCTGCAACCAAGACTTCCCTGGAGCATCACATTTCCAACAAGCCCTTCCCTGTTGGTGAGCATGAGGTCAAGTATGGCACCTCTCCTTGTTGGCTCCTGTATTACTTGCAGAAGGAAGTTGTCTTCCACACAATCGAGGATCCCACTGGATTGCTTGTGCCAGGCCATAGCGTCACTCCAACATATATCAGGGTGGTTGAAGTCTCCCATGAGAACAAGGGCCTGCAAGCATGAGGCTTTTCCTATCTGTCTGTAGAGTGCTTCATACACAGATTTCTCTTGGTCAGGCGGTCTGTAACATATCCCCACAGTAATGTCTCCCATAGCTGTTATCTCTTTAACCCTGACCCACAAACTCTCTGTTGACTGCTCACCTGTCCCCAGACAGAGTTCCATACCCTCCAGCCTAACCCTAACATAAATGGCAACTCCTCCTCCCCGCCTGCTGGGCCTGTCCATTCTAAACAGCCTGTAACCTTCCATTCCAGAACTCCAGTCATAGGAGCCATCCCACCATGTTTTTGTGGTGCCTATTATATCATAGCCCTGTAGACTTGCCCACATCTCTAATTCGTCTTGTTTGTTCCCCATGCTACGGGCGTTTGTATAGAGGTATCAGAGCCAAGCTCCAAATGAAGCCGGATCATTGGCTGCAGCAGCTGGAACATCTCTACATTGCTCCAAGCATTTATTATGGGTGCTGGCAACTGACTGGGTGTGTTGGGATGGAATGATGCTCCCCTCCCCCAGCACAACTAGTTTAAAGCATCCTTGACAAGTCTGGCAAGCCTCCCAGCAAAGCCACTCTTCCCTTTCTTTATCAGAGCAGCTCCACCAGCCGCCAGTAGGCCTGGCCTACAGATGTGGGCCCCATGTCCAAAACACCCAAACCCTTGACTATGACACCACCCTTTTAACCATTTATTAACCTGTCCAATCCTCCTTGCCTTTGGAAGGTCCTCCCCTGTGTCTTGGAGAATTGTCGAAAAGACTATCTGAGCTCTAGAACCCCTGACCACCTCTCCCAGGGCTCTGTAGTCCTTCTTTATACTCCTCAGGCTACTACTATCTATATCCCTAGCACCAACATGTATCACTAGAAGCAGGTAATAGTTCCTGGGACTTACTAGAGCAGGCAGCCTCTCAGCAGCATCCCTGATCCGTGCCCCATGTAGGCAACACACCCCCCTTGCAACCGGGTCAGGGCGACAGATGAGTACTTCTGTCCCTTTCAAGGCAGGGTCCCCTACTACTACAATCCACTGCTTTTTCCTGGCGGTCCCAGTAGAGATCTTCTGCACCAGTGCACTAGCTGGCTGTTTCTGGTGCAAGTGCATTTCCTCATCAGCCCCCTGCAGGACAGCAAAGGACAGCAGATTTAGGAGGAAGCCCCTTGCTTTTAATTGCTCTCTTCCTTCTTTAGCTGTTTTGTTTTTTTTTTTTTTTCACTAATTCCCAGCTTCCCGGGTTAAGAGCCTCCTTCTTTCAACCATGATTTAGAGGGGAATCTTGAGGCCCCTGCATTGTTTGGTCCTGGAGCAAGCAGTCCTGCTTCCTCTCAGCTCCCCTGACATCTTGCTGCTTACTGACAGCATGCCGTAGCTCAGCCACCTGCTGGAGGAGGACCTCCATCAGGAAGCAGTGAGCGCAGCCCTGCCCATTCTGCACCTTTCCCTCACAAGACCAGTGCAGGGACTCTCTACACTCCAAGCTCTGCACCGCAGCCTCCCCTCTTACCGGCTCCGTCTGGGTGCCTACACTGGCCGCTGTCATGACAGCCAGGGCAGAGTTCTCAGTCCCGGCCCTTGTCATACGGCGAGTGCTCACCACCCTGCTCGAACTGCAGCGCAAACTGGCTCGACCCTCTCTGTTCGCCACACTCCTGGTCGCCACACTCCCTCAGTAGGTTTTTTACCACTCACAGCTGGTTCCACTCCTCCTGGCTCCACCCCCACTGAGTCAGCTCCTCGCATGAGCTGAGCTGCCAGCTCCTGGGCAAGTCCTGTCGAGGACTTGAGGCTCCCTCCTCAGTGGCTCTTGTTGCTCTGTGGTGAGGCTCCTGGACGCTGATCTCCCCCTGCTTCGCTCAAGTGTTGCAGGCATCCTCTCTCAAACTACTCACCTTAGCAACTGACCGAGAATGGTCGCTGATGGCCGGTTTGAATCTGTCACTGAGCCTCCTGGCTCCGCCCCCTTGTAATACAATAGACTCATCAATCATGAATCTGATCTGGCTTGCATTCCCAGTGTGGTCACCACCTCTATTCTTTGGGAGGTATGTAATAGAACTTTATAGCAATTACACATCCTTTTTACCCTCCTCGGGTGGTACCCTCCTTGGGACCTCTCGTATGAGGGATACATTCCCACACACCCCTGCAACAAGTACAGCAGCTACTCAAACTCTGACCACAGAAGACAGCGCAGCTACTCCAGCTCCAACCACAACAGCTACACCAGCCCTATTGACAAGTGCAGCAGCATCGTTTGAGAGTTCTGAAGGATTTGAATGGCCTTTGGATACCCTTGAGACCCGCCTGCTGATTGTGATGGGGATCAGAATGCTGGCACACACACAGAGTGTGTTTTATCCACAACCATTTTGCCTGATCTCAAAAGTTAAGTGGAGTTGGGTTTGGGTCTTGTCTAGGATTAGACAATGATACTGGAGGACCACCAAGAGATTTTCCCTGAGGCTGGACAGTCATGAGTCACAGGGTGTGTGGGACAGCATGGGCAAGTACCTAGTCCACTGGGCCCCTCTAGTGTTTTGGAAGAGTCAGAGATGGAAGGCAGCTGTATGGAGTCCCCAGCAACAAGTTGCAGAAACTGCTGAAGGGAAGGGAGGGTGAATTATTTTGAGCCTGATGAGCCCATGACACTTCAGGCCATCAGAGCAAAGATACAACATATAGATGCACTCATGATCGAGGGGTGGACTTAGCAATGGACACTATTGCCCAGGTTATTCAAGAGTGTGAACACTGCACACAGCCTCTCCTGCTCTGAAAGACTGTTACAAGAGATGGAGCCCAACATCATGGACCGAATGGACTCAGCAGCTTTACAGGGATTGGTCCATGCACTAGGGAATGATCTCTCTCTCTCTCTCTCTCATTGTGTGGATGTATATATATACATATATATATATGATATAAGAGTGATGGTATATTGAAAATGTGGGATCTGAACATGATGTGAATGGTATGGAGTAAGGGGTGGATACTGTCCTGGCTTCAGCAGTAGCAGTCATTTTTCTCCTTCTTAGTAGCTGGTGCAGTGTTGTGTTTTTGACTTTCAGACTGGGAACTGCATTGATAACACCAATTTTTTTAGTTGTTACTAAGTCATGTTTACTCTGACCAAGGACTTTCTTGAGTCTCATCCTCTGCCAGGGAGGATGGGAAGCCAGGAGAAGGCAGCCAGGTCACCTGACCCAAACTGACCAAAGAGGTATTCCATACCACAGCATGTCATGCCCAGTATATAAACTGGGGGCACTTACCTGGAAGTGCTAAATCACTGCTCTGCCGGGCTGGCTATTGGTCGGCAGGTGTTGAGCAGTTGTATTCTCTTCCCTTGTTATTCCCCTTATTATTATTATTATTGGTGGCAGCAGTGTTTTTGTGTTATACCTTAGTTACTGAACTGTTCTTATCTCAGCCCGTGGGAGTTACATTCTTTTGATTCTCCTCCCAACCCTTCAGGAGTGGGGGGCAGAAGGGGGGGAGGGAGACAGAGACTGCGTGGTCCTGATTTATGGCTGGGCTTAAAGCACGAAACCAGTCTAGAAGTCTTCTCCACTCAGCTGTATAACATGTTTTCATGCCATATGTCATGAAGAAAACATTTAATGCTATTTGTTCTTTGCATTTTATATGGCAGTGCTGAGAAGAGAAAGAAGGCATAAAGCTGTTTTTCCTTCTTTCTTATTTCCTTCTCTGACACCACACAGCTGCATTGGCTATGACACTGTGTTAGAGATGTGGAGAGAATTAGCATAGGACAGAAAATCATGGGGTCAGTAGCTCAAGATCTATAATAAGGTAGACTCTCCACTCAACTCAAAGAGGGGGAAAACAAAACCAGCCGCTAAATTATCATCAATTTCATCCTTTAGACACAAAAAATAGTTCGATTAATTTGAAAAAATTTTTCATCTGTCCCAACAAATCTTGCTGATACTCTCAAATAAAAATACTGGCTGGAGTGATGCTGTTACAAACTTCTCAAAGCTGGACTAAACCTAAACTTATCAGATCCTCAAACAGTGCCTCTCAGATAACTCTGCAGAAATTCTTCAGTAAAATTACTCAGAAATGTGGAGACAGGATTCTCACAGGAGAATGAATATTTGGTACATGAACTCTGAATAACTCTGAAAGATACAGCAAGGCCATGAGGGGCCTGAGGAAGCTTAAGCAAGCAAGATAAGAAGAAGCTGGAATTCACTGAGTTATGAGAACTGTGGACTGTTGGCAAGCTTTCGAGATCAAGTTCTCACACCTGTGCTTAACCAACTATATGTTAGTCACTAAGGGTCTTCAAGACAAGTATCCAATCATGATATGCCAAATTGCTGTAGGTGTGTGTAAGCAACAGTATATAAGGAGTTAATGCTTTGCAATAAATGGCTTTTTGTCTGATCATATTGATCTCTGAGTACATTCCACGGCACAGAAATGTAGTGGATTATACTCCCTCAGTTCAAAATGTGTGCCCAGATTTTTATTTCATTTGTTCTGCCTCAGCAGGTTTTACTAGTTTTCACCACAGCTGAAGTTATGGCCTTTCTAGCAGAAGCCGAGGGCTGCAGATCAGTAACTGCATTTCAATATGTTATCCCCAGCTTCCCTCTGGTCTGTCCCCATCATGTTATTACCACCACCACCCTTCCCAGAAAAAGAGTCCCCCCAACTCCAGTCACTCCTGCACTCCTTCAAGAATTTTTACATTCAGTAAATTCATGGCAGTCTCTGCAAGACCTGGTAACCTTCCACTAGTGAAGATCCTGGTGTAGACCCTCTGGTGTGACTCACTCTTCACAGACACTGAGCATGCTCACCTTCCAATTTTATGTCATCCAAGCAAATCAGTATTTTTTTACTATTAAGTATCTGAAAATGCGACAGTTCTTTGACCTCACTGGTTTCCTACATAACAAAACCGTGGCTATCATCTATCATCCAAAACCACATCTGCAGCCATATGATCCTCCATTCACAAGAAAGAGTAATCATCTGGTGTATGAAGTGAAAATGCTACATAGGCTACTGTCAGACTACAGAAGTAAGTTACAGGAAAATTATTTGGGACCACTAGGATATCTAAACATCATGCAAGACCACATTAATTTCACAACTATTACTATGAAATGAAGTTTTCATGCACTGCCTAGAGCTGAGGTATTTCTGACAGCTGGTCTTGCAGGAGTGGAGGCTCATCCCTCTCTCTCGTGGAAGAAACTGCTAAGTGTTTTATATATATATAAAACTAGATGACCTTAAGGTCCTTTCCAACCCTAACTATTTTATGATTCTATATTGGCTACAGCAGATTGAAAAGAGCAGACAACTATTTCAAATATCACTAAACAACCCAGGTGAAAAGTTCCTACAGGTACCACAACAGGCCATTTCATTTGGGATAAAGGCCTCTGAAGCTAGAGTTCCTATAGCTGACCAGTTTCAGTCCAATGAATAATAGCAGAGTAACATTTGCTTCAGACAGAAAGAAAACAGGAACAAAGTTACAAGTGAAATAAACTGAACTCCAGTCCATGCCTAGCATAGCTTTTTAGTACCCTGACTTTCCTAATTAGGAACCTGAAGGCACCTGCCATGTGTTAGCTCAGAGAATTCAGCCTATTCAAGCAACACCTCCCAAATGCCAACCCTGAAGAAACACTTTTTCTTGTTTCACCTTCATAACTGTACTGTCCTTGCTCCATTTATCCTGAAATGTGGGAAGAAGCATTCACAGCTTCTCCAAAAGGTCACTGACTCTGATGATCAAAGCATTATCCTACCCATCTCACCTCCTCGGTAGTAAAACTTGAGTTTTGTACCTTTAACTAGCTCCTAAGTCTCAGGAGAAGAGTTCAAAATGTGTGCTGTGTTATGTGACATACTGCAGAATCATACACACAAAATCCTACTGTTTGGGTTTTTTTCCTAAACAATGTGCTATTTTATGGGTTTTCTATAGAGAGCAACGTACACAACACTTTTACAGTGCAGTTGAAAGACTGTTTAGATCAAGAAGCTCACACCTGCCATTACACATGTATCCTTGCCATCACTGTCAGAGTTTCACTGATGAAAGTATTCAGGTGTCATAATGTGTAGATATCATCTTAACCTTTAGCCTATAAATGCCAGATCAAACACAGAACTTAGTGCTTGATGGCAAGCTACTTTGCTTAAGATGTTTTTCCTTGACTGTAGTGAGACAGGAGACTCCCGTTATATCTCTTTTTCTACAGACACGTGCAACCCTGGCTGTGCAATTTATTGGGTGAAATTTTCAGTCTCCCTTTTATAGCAACTATTCTTCTATGTTTCAAGTCATTAATAATGACAAGCAGATATCTGCAGAACATAGGAGCCTCCATCAAAGAGCTGCCTAGTACACAAAGGGAAAGAAAAGCATGAGGTATGAAAATCAATACTCAAATGAAGTAGGCTCTGCTTCAAAAGCTTTGTCTAAATTTAATTTGTCAACTATTCCTGGATATGCATGGTTCAAATGCTGTCCAGTGTGAAGCTGGCTTAGGTCAGCTCCTGACTAATCAAATCCAGGGTCGTATTTCTATAGGTTGCTTGCCTGCAGGAAACAGAAAGATGTACAACTTTGCTCAAAACTTAGAATCCTAGAATCATAGAATAGCAAAGGACCTTAAGATCATCTAGTTCCAACCCCCCTGCCATGGGCAGGGACACCTCACACTAAACCATATCACCCAAGGCTTCATCCAACCTGGTCTTGAACACTGCCAGGGATGGAGCATTCACAACTTCCTGGGGCAAACCATTCCAGTGCCTCACCAACCTAACAGTAAAGACCTTCTTCCTTATATCCAATCTAAACTTCACCTGTTTAAGTTTTAACCCATTACCCCTTATCCTGTCACTACAGTCCCTAATGAAGAGTCCCTCTCTAGCATCCTTATAGGCCCCCTTCAGATACGGGAAGGCTGCTCTGAGGTCTCCATGCAGCCTTCTCTTCTCCAGGCTGAACAGCCCCAACTTTCTCAGCCTGTCTTCATACGGGAGGTGCTCCAGTCCCCTGATCATCCTCGTGGACCTCCTCTGGACTTGTTCCAACAGTTCCTTGTCTTTTTATGTTGAGGACACCAGAACTGCACACAATACTCCAAGTGAGGTCTCACAAGAGCAGAGTAGAGGGGCAGGATCACCTCCTTTGACCTGCTGGTCATGCTCCTTTTGATGCAGCCCAGAATACGGTTGGCTTTCTGGGCTGCGAGCACATACTGCCGGCTCATGTTCATTACTCATTGACCAACACCCCCAAGTCCTTCTCTGCAGGACTACCATGAATTTCCTTTTTGCCCAACCTGACCCTGCTGGTCACGTTCCTTTTGATGCAGCCCAGAATACGGTTGGCTTTCTGGGCTGCGAACACATGCTACTGGCACATGTTTGTTTTCTCATCGACCAACACACCCAAATCCTTCTTCACAGGGATGCTCTGAATCTCTTCTCTGCCCAACCTGTAGTTGTGCCTGGGATTGCTCCGACCCAGGTGTAGGACCTTGCACTTGTCATGGTTAAACTTCAAAAGGTTGGCATCAGCCCAC
The DNA here is from genome assembly GCF_012275295.1 of Melopsittacus undulatus. Classification (NCBI taxonomy): domain Eukaryota; kingdom Metazoa; phylum Chordata; class Aves; order Psittaciformes; family Psittaculidae; genus Melopsittacus; species Melopsittacus undulatus. The sequence continues at coordinate 129,382,563 of NC_047527.1, forward strand.
CTCACAAGTGTGTCAAGGTCCCTCTGGATGTCATTCCCTCCCTCCAGCGTATCAACTGAACCACACAGCTTGGTGTCATCGGCAAACTTGCTGAGGGTGCACTCAATCCCACTGTCCATGTCACTGACAAAGATGTTGAACAAGACAGGACCCAACACCTATCCCTGAGGGACACCGCTTGTTACTGGTCTCCAGCCGGACATGGAGCGGTTGATCACAACTCTTTGTGTGTGGCCATGCAGACAGTTCTTAGCCACCGAGTGATCCATCTATCAAATTGATGTCTCTCCAATTTAGAGACAAGGTAATAATGATACCTACATCCTCTATAAAGTGACTTGGAATTTACTGATGAAAAGCACCTCAAAAACTAGGCACCAACTGTATGCACCTCAAGTTGCTTCTATGATGACCTAGGATGTAAAAAAATCAAAAGCCAGTTCTTTATCCACCTAGTAGTCCATCTGTCAAATGGATGTCTCTCCAATTTAGAGACAAGGATGTCATGCGGGACAGTGTCGAATGCTTTGCACAAGTCCAGGTAAATGACATCAACTGCTTCACCCCTGTCCATCAGTTCTGTAGCCCCATCATAGAAGGCCACCAAACTGGTCAGGCAGGATTTTCCCCTAGTGAAGCCATGCTGGCTGTCACCAAGCACTTTCTTGTTTTACATGTGCCTTTGCATGTCTTCCAGGAGAATCTGCTCCAAGATTTTGCCAGGCACAGAGGTGAGACTGACTGGTCTGTAATTCCCCGGGTCATCCATTTTCCCCTTCTTGAAAATGGGGCTTTATTTCCCTTTTTTTCAGTCATAGGGAACTTCATGTGACTGCCATGATCTTTCAAATATGATGGACAATGCCTTTGCAACTTCATTTGCCAGATCCTTCCCTTCTCTTCTCCAGGCTGAACAGCCCCAACTTTCTCAGCCTGTCTTCATATGGGAGGTGCTCCAATCCCCTCATCATCCTCGTGGCCCTCCTCTGAACATGTTCTAACCATTCTATGTCCTTTTTATGATGAGGGCACCAGAACTGCACACAATACTCCAAGTGGGGTCTCACAAGAGCAGAGTAGCAGCCTTCTGGTATCTGAAGGGGACCTACACAGATGTGGAGAGGGACTATTCCTTAGGGACTGTAGTGACAGGACAAGGGGAAATGGGTTGAAACTTAAACAGCAGAAGTTTAGATTGGATATAAGGAAGAAATTCTTTACTGTGAGGGTGATGAGGTACTGGAATGGGTTGCCCAGGGAGGTTATGAATGCTCCATCCCTGGGAATGTTCAAGGCCACGTTGGATGAAGCCTTGGTTGATATGGCTTAGTGTGAGATGTTCCTGCACATGGCAGGGGGGGTGGAACTAGGTGATCTTAAGGTCCTTTCAAACCGTAACTATTCTATGATTCTATGGCTCACGGATGGATTTCATCAGATCCCGTGGACTTGTGTACGTTCAGGTTTTTAAGAAGGTCTCGAAGCAGATCTTCTCCCACAGTAGGCCTAGTGTCTTCATTCTCACAGTCCCTGCGTCTGCCTTCCGAGGCATGGATGGTGTGGTCAGAACCAGTGAAGACTGAGGCAAATAAGTCATTGAGTATCTCAGCCTTCTCCAAATCCTGTGTAGCCAGTTCTCCCGGTAGCTTCCAGAGGGGGCCTGCATTGTCCTTAGTCTGTCTTTTATTCACTACATACCTATAGAATCCCCTCCTGTTATCCTTTGCATCCCTAGCCAAGTTTAATTTTAACTGGGCCTTAGCTTTCCTAACCTGGTCCCTAGCTTCCTGGACAACATGCTTACATTCTTCCCAGGCTGTCTGTCCTTGCTTCCATCTTTTATAAACCTTTTTTTTCCCTCTAAGTTTCCCCAGCAGCTCCTTATCCATCCAAGGAGGTCTTCTGGCCCTCCTGCTGCATTTCCTTCTAGTTGGGAAGCAACACTCCTGAGCTTGTAGTAGGTGATCCTTGAATATCATCCAACAGTCTTGGGCCCCCCTGCCCTCTAATGCTATATCCCATTTAACCTTCCTAAGCAGGTTCCTGAAGAGGCCAAAGTCTGCTCTCTTGAAGTCCAGGGCAGTGAGCTTTCTGCACACTCTTCTCACTGTCCTGAGGACCTCAAATTCAACCATCTCATGATCTCTGCAACCAAGACTTCCCTGGAGCATCACATTTCCAACAAGCCCTTCCCTGTTGGTGAGCACGAGGTCAAGTATGGCACCTCTCCTTGTTGGCTCCTGTATTACTTGCAGAAGGAAGTTGTCTTCCACACAATCAAGGATCCCACTGGATTGCTTGTGCCAGGCCATAGCGTCACTCCAACATATATCAGGGTGGTTGAAGTCTCCCATGAGAACAAGGGCCTGCAAGCGTGAGGCTTTTCCTATCTGTCTGTAGAGTGCTTCATACACAGATTTCTCTTGGTCAGGCGGTCTGTAACATATCCCCACAGTAATGTCTCCCATAGCTGTTATCTCTTTAACCCTGACCCACAAACTCTCTTTTGACTGCTCACCTGTCCCCAGACAGAGTTCCATACCCTCCAGCCTAACCCTAACATAAATGGCAACTCCTCCTCCCCGCCTGCTGGGCCTGTCCATTCTAAACAGCCTGTAACCTTCCATTCCAGAACTCCAGTCATAGGAGCCATCCCACCATGTTTTTGTGGTGCCTATTATATCATAGCCCTGTAGACTTGCCCACATCTCTAATTCGTCTTGTTTGTTCCCCATGCTACGGGCGTTTGTATAGAGGTATCAGAGCCAAGCTCCAAATGAAGCCGGCTCATTGGCTGCAGCAGCTGGAACATCTCTACATTGCTCCAAGCATTTATTATGGGTGCTGGCAACTGACTGGGTGTGTTGGGATGGAATAATGCCCCACTCCCCCAACACATCTAGTTTAAAGGATCCTTGACCAGCCTGGCAAGCCTCCTAGCAAAACCGATCTTCCTCTTCTTTGTCAGACCAGCTCCACCAGCCCCCTGGTAGACCTGGCCTACTGAATTGAGTCCCATGTTCTAGATACCCAAACTCTGACTATGTCACTGTTCTAAACATTTATTAATCTGATCAATCCTCCTATCCTTTTGGGGTCCTCCCCTGTGTCCTGGAGAATTGACGAATAGATAATCTGACCTCCAGTGCCCCTAAGCACCTCTCCCAGGGCTCTGTAGCCCTTCTTTATGTTCTCCAGGCTACTGCTATTTATATCACTAGCACCCACATGGATCACTAGAAGTGTGTAATAGTCTGTGGGACTTACTAGAGCAGGCAGCCTCTCCGCAACATCCCTGATCCGTGCCCCAGGTAGGCAACACATCTCCCTTGAGACTGGGTCAGACCAACAGATAAGTGCTTCTGTTTCTTTCAAAGTAGCCTCTACTACTACAACCCACTGCTTTTTACTGGCAGCACTAGTAGAGATCTTCTGTACCAGTGCATCAGCCGGTTGTTTCTGGTGCAAGTGAGGACAACAGATCTAGGAGGAAGCCCCTGGCTTTTAATTGTCCTCTGCCTTCTTTTTTTTTTTTATTTTTGTTTTTGTTGTTGCTATTTCCCAGCTTCCCGAGTTAACGAACTCCTTGCTGCCTCCATGAACTACATGTGATGCCTGAGGCCCCTGCACAGTTTGGGCATGGGGCAAGCATTCCTGCTTCCTCTCAGCTACCCTGGCATCTTGCAGCCTAGGAATAGCATCCTGCAGCTCAGCCACCCACTGCAGGAGGACTTCTACCAGGGTGCACAGAGTGCACCCCTGCCCATTGCACACCCTTCCCTCACAAGACCAGTGCAGGCACTCTCCACACCCTGAGCTCTGCTCTGCAGCGTCCTCTCTCATTGGCTCTGTCTGGGTCCCTATGCTGGCCACTGCCGGGACAGCCAGGGCAGAGCTCCCAGACCAGACCCTGGTCATACGGCCAGTGCTCACCATCCCACTTGAACTGCCGTGCAAACTGCCTCAACCAGCCCTGTTCACTCGCACTCCCTGGGGCAGGCTTTAAACCACTCACAGTTGGTGCCACTCCTCCTGGCTCCAGCCCCGGTGAGTCAGCTCCTTGCGTGAGCTGAGCTGCCAGCTCCTGGGCAAGGCCTCTCAAGGACTTGAGCCTCCCTTGGCGGCTCCTGCCGCTCCAAACTGAGGCTCCTGGATGCTGAGCTTCCCCCGTTCCAGTGTTGAAGGCGTCCTCTCTTGAGCTACTCACCTCAGCAATTCTTGAATAATCCTGATCTAAAAAACTTCTATAATGTACTCTTTTTCTGTTAGCTATTGCATAGCTATGTCACATGCACCAGAAGTGAGAAGTATCAGTTAGCAAATCATCAGTAAGGACATGTAAAGATATTTGTCTAATTAGGTGCAAGTTCTAATCTTCAGAACTTCAGATTTCACTCAACTTCAACCCAGCAGAAATGACCATATGCCCAGACAGTCTTGACAAATGTAGCCAAAGTTTGTTCTGTTGTGAAAGTCAATTCAGATAATTTTATTTTACAGTGCAAATTCATCACACATTGCTGATTTTAGAAAGATTTTACAATAGTAAGTTGATGTCTGTCGTCATCGAGTATGCTGAATCACTAGCATCCACACAAGTAATTTCATTTTAAAGTTCTTTGAAGATTAGTGTTACAAAAACCTAAGGCTTAACCCATAATCCATTTCTGAACTTTTTGTCTGGAGGGAAATACAGTGAGTTTTCACTCCCCTTTCTCAGTATTAGGAGAGAGGTTTTTTGCCTCCTAAGAAACATGTTGGTTTTTCAGCCTCCCAGATCTACCTGTCCCAAGAGAAAAGGGGGTCGATCTCAGCAGATTTCAGCACCACAGGAATAGAAGGTCAAAACCTGGCAGGTCCTATATTTGCCAGACTGTTTAAGAAACAATAAATATGATTTATTCACAGATTTCAAGCCCAAAGAAACAAAGCAATTATCTTTATTCTTCTTATACAGAAACAAGGCCACAGATATCATCTACCTGTTATTATGCCAAGTTTAAGAATTTTTATTGAATTTTTAATTAAAAAAATCCGATTTTGAAACCCAAAGCTGATGTTTATATTCTTTGGGACCCAAACCAGGGTTTTATTTTCTTTTTCATTTCTATCCTGGTAGAATTTGCTGGAATAGCATCCCCCTGCTAAGCTTTGTACAAATACATAGCAAGCATAACCTGGTCACAATGACCCGATTGCTTAATGCACAAGACAAAGAAAGGAAGGGATGTGATAAAAATGGAGATAGACAAGCTTACAGATGGAAAGACTAAAACACAAAGAGACAGAGAGTCACATTCCAGCATCTGCCATAAGAACTGCATAAACTTGTGCTTAAAAATCCAGCTCCAAACAACTTGTCCCAGACCACTCAGGAAATCAGTGACAAGAGCAATGGATATGCAAGTGCCATGGGAAGAAAACTGCCACAAAGAAAAAAGGCGTTAAAAGTAACTGTATAAGTATCACAAGAACCCCATAGAGTCCCAAGGTGTTCACACTCTGAAAAGGCAATTAGCTGGAGAGCAAGGCAGGTATTCATAATATCTCCTGGAAGCCTTTGGCATTGTTAGGTTTGGCCTCCCATTCCAGCTATGAGCAGAAATAACATCTCAAAATCAAATATAAGTAAACTGTGGCTATGTATGACAGGTAGCAGAAAATTACTGATGTATACACACACACCTAACACTGTTTCCTCTCTACCATGCTTCCATTTATCTGGCAAAACAACTCACCAGTAGCCAAACTTAGAAGTCTATGATTATATATATACTTAAAAAAAAATAAAAATAAAAATAAAAATAACAGCGATGGTGAATGCAACTTCCATTAAGTTCAGTAAGCTCAAACTTCAAGCAAATTGTCCTTCTGTTTCTCTACCATATACTATATGAGGAAAGGTCTAGGGAAATGCTCACTTTTCTGAGGAGCAGATCAGTGGTGCATACAGTATGTACTGCTTGTGTGGTTTATGACTGCAGTACAATTATTACCGGTAAAAATACACCAGGGAATTCCAAGGTGCAAAGATCCTTGTTACATATTTTCTAGATTAGTAGCACTTTTCTGCTCAGCTTTATTAGTATCCACCTAAAAGTGCAAGCTAGGCAAGAAACTGTGGGTGGAATCCAGCTGGCAGAGCATAAATACCTGCACTCCGTCAGGCAAAAAGGTAACTCTCAGAACCATTAAAGGCACCTCTTGCTTTCCACTGGTGAGATAAAGAAATTATTCATGCATGCATTAAGCACTTACAACTAGAATCACACACACATACATCAGAGATAAAACACTTTTGAGTGTTCCAATAAAAATAAAAAAAAAAACACTTATCTCACTGGAGAAACTACGGTAGCTTCCCAGCTTCCCACACTCTCCTCAAAACTATATAACATTTAGCTTGGAGGCTTTTAAGCATGATTCAATCAGTGTAACCCACATTCTCTATACCATCTAGTTGTAGGACTAGTGAACTGTGCTCCTTGTCAGTTTGTCCTATATACGAAAGGGGACAGGTCTGAGTTTAGCTTTCCTTTTCTGACCCTTTAAGACAGATATTTAAGAACACTTCAATCAGAAGCTCCTTCTGCTGAGAACTGTTAGTTTCCTTGGAAAACTAATGAGACTTCACAAATATATTTGTGATATTATCCATTTCACTTCATGCTTGTATATAACTTACTGCAAACAAGTAAACAATTTCAGCCCAGAGCTGAAGAACTAGAGGTCACATCAAAGAGCAGAACAAATTTCAAATAAGAAGAAAAAAAGAAAAAGAAAAAAATAATAAATCACTGAGCAGAAGAACAAATTGGCATTACTCACCTTCACAGCACTGTAATTTCACACAGAGCAACAGGTGACAATTTGTGCTGCAGGAATTAGGGCAACACTATGAATAAATTGAGAATTCTTGTCTCTCTGTTGCATCATACCCCTCCCACCTTTACAGAGATCCTGTTAAATTAAGGCTAGTGGATCAGAGAGAGTGAACTCATAAAAAGGTTATCATCACTTCACAGGCTTGTCTTCAGGGCTCAGAGCTGGCATTGCATGAGATCACATATGAATCAAAACAAACCACAAAAAGGTCTTGCAAGCTGCTCATCCCCCCAGTTATTTCAGACAAAGCCATTTTCTTTTAATTACACCCTTAGTACATATAGAAATATAGCTTATTCTCCATGTAAATACATATCCATGTTCAGTCCCAATTAAATCATACAACAAAAGTTAGGCTGTAGGATTTGCCACTGATGGGTCACAAGCTTCAAGTCTACTAGTGAAACTCTGGGTTTTTTTTCCAGAAGTAAGCTCAGGTGGGAACTTGAATGACTCCTCTTCAAGTTGTAGCAAAAATATTTTGTGATGCAGCCTCTTGCAGCCAGTGAGAAAGGAACTGATTGCTTTGGTACGACTGCTAGATGTCTGGCATGATGGACAAGCAAGGCTGTTGATAGTTCTTATTAGTAAAGACACAACCAGAATTAACACCATTATATCTAACTAGAGGTCAGCACAGATTAGAATAGAAGCCCATACATTTTAGAATCAATTTAAATACTTGTGAACTCCCATTTAATGCAAGGAAGTAGCATATGCCTCCATGGAGAGAGAGGCTGAGATTAAAGAACTAATTCAGAGAAAGTCTGGGGTAGAACAAGGGTTAAATCTCCAAAGTTTTTAAGGTATTAGACAAGAGACAAGATCATCTGGCATTGTGCTTGAGGCTAAGCCTTCTCTTGAGGTTGCCATCTGACTGGGTGGCTGTCTGGCTGGCTGCTCCAGAAAGCAGCAATACTACTTCTCCTTTACATCAACACTGGTGTTTATCTGGTCTCACAGGGAGCTAGCCCAGGCATGATGAGTCAGTGTTCACCTGTGCTGGCCTGTGAGAAGTAATGGCAAAGTATGAGCTATGGGAATACCCCATTCAGCAGCAGCTAGCCATTAGAGCAGCTTAAATGTAGTGCAAGAACTTACTCAAAGTAAAATGGCAGCTCCCAACCTCACAAGTAAAGAGGAATACAACAATTAAGTACTGAGTACCCAGTGAAGTCAGACTTCCTTTAACCATTCAAAAAGATCCTTTTCCCATTGAGAAAGCTGAAAAAAATTGGCAAAGGGATTCAACTATTTACATTTTGGACTCAGGCAATTGTCATCCAGAGTCTTCTATAAATACAGATCCCAAGCAGAAGACCCAGAAGACCTCTTCTGTTCTGGCAGGATACTCAGTGGGTTTCAAGAGCATTTCAGCCTGCAGAGCCATCCACACAGCAAAGGGAAGGTAACATATGGAGGTATATAATTCATCTTTCAGCTAAATAATTGGCCAACTTCTTCCTGAGCAAGGTGGCTTACAAGGTGAAGCTCAGCTACACAAGGAAAGGACTCATGCTGTTACAGAAATTTAACAGTATATGCCTCCTATAATATTCCTTGAAAAGTATGTCTGCATACATTCAAACCTACAAACTTTTCCTCTCCACCATGAGAATATTAAAAAGAGCCTAAAACTTCACTTGCTGCAAGGTAATAAAACTTAGTTTCAGTTTTCTCTAGTTTTCAGTGGTTCAAAGCACTGATTCAGCCTCACCACTGTCCTTTGGTAGGGAAGTGTTCCAGTACCTTTGCTTATTGAAGCATAGAGTAAGTGAGGGAAGGGAAGGAGAAAATGATATGACAGTGCTCACAAACTGCAGTTGGTGAGGTTATTAACACTGGAGCAGACTATGAAGAACTACTGGAAAGCCTAATAAACTGGACAGCATAAGACTTCATTTGTGGTAGGTAAGACCTTGAAGAGGTGCTTTGAGAGAAGCAATTTAAAATTACTAATACACTTTGATTTCTAAACTAGTTGTAGTTTCTTAGAAAAAGCTTAGGTATGCTCCTTAGCAATTTAGCAAGGATGTTTGCTCAATGTGAAGAAATATAAACAAGATATTATTCTGTACTGAGAAGCAAATTAAAATATGGTAAAATATTACAGAGCAAATGCATATATATGTCTCCTATGAGTATATGGCCTCACTTTTACTCCAGAATTCAGTTTCTTAAAACAAACAAGCAAACAAAAAAAACCAAAACAAAACACTGCAAATAAACAACAACACACCCCCTATTTGTTCCTGAAAATACAGAGTTGCAGGAAACGAACTGAAAAGAATTCATGAAAAAGGGTGAGAGGTGAGGGGGAGCCTCTTCCATGGAAGAGGCTAAAAGCCTAGAAGGTTTAGACTACACTTTTTGTGACAGCAACAGAATATAGGAACATTGGGAAAGGGATTTTTTTTTTAAATAGGTCCTTTTTGCCTCTCCAATCATGTTCTCTTTCCTGCTGTGGGATCTGTAAGGCAACTTAAGATCCTATGCAGTATTTGGCAGAAGGGGAGAGCCTATAGTTCTAGACAGAACTATGCTTATTCTTTTACATGTCTTTTTTTGCAAGTGCACACCATAGTTTATGGTGCAGAAGTTTGATGTACTGCAGCTGCCGCTACTGTAGAGCTCAGCTCTTCAGACAAGGAGGACATCCTTTAGAGACCATCAGATTAGGCTGACTGGCTGTTTTGTCCAAAAAGCTATCCTTTGGGCTTTTACAGCAACATGATTTATACTTTTGCATTGTATGTGCTTTGGGTGGTTCTTCCACTTATTATGTATTCATATTTCAAGAGTGAATTTACTTGCAGGATGTGCCAAAGTTTACAGTACCATAAACGTGTAGTTTCTCAAAGAGCTTTGTTTATCTGTGTGGAAAATGGAGTGGAAAGACATCCAACTTCAGAGGTAGTGAATTTCAAAGTTTTTTCTTCCCTTGGGTGCCCTTCATAGAAATCTCTCAGAGACAGTACACCAAACACAAATATTCCTGGGCCACAGGCTGAAACTCATTATGATGAAGAGTTAAAAGGAAGTTGAATAGCAAAGAAATGTGCAATTGAATACAGCTAGCCATTCTCATAATAAGGGGAGAAAGAAGGGGAGGAAAAATAACATAACGTTTCAAACCAAACATTTAAATGCTCAATAAACCTTCTATTGCAACATATAATTAGCCTGTTGAACACATTCCCACAGGATATATTGCACTATATAGTTTAGTGAATATGACTGTAGGTATTCCTTGTTTCTAATGTACCCAAGCTAAACACTATTCTATGGCTTCTAACATGCCAATAACCAACTTGTACTTGTGTTGTAAATCCCATTGTGTATCTCCCACTCAACTCGGACACTGTGCAACTAGTTTCAGTATGTAAGTTCAGCACTGGAATATTTCTTAATAACCACTGTCAACTACATATTTTTGGGCTAGGGAAAGTGTTGCCAGTGTGGCAATTTGTGCTTCCTAAATTCTACCCAGTATGAAGGATCCCCTCCCTCCCTTACTCAGGAGGATGCCTATTGTCATTCTGTAGTAAAGCCAGTCAAAAATTATTCTCAAGCTGTTAAGAATTTCAGCTATCTCCTTAAAAAAAATCTATATCAAAGAAGAGGTGTTATTAGCTAAGAGTGGTAATAACAGGTGGAAAGAGAACAACAGCTGTTTCTTTCTTGTCTTTCATTAACTGTTTGTATTTATAAACAGACTGGTCAGCTCTGCTTACCATTTTTTAGCCATAAAGAGAGTTGATTCAAGGTCTGTCAGTGTGATAGGCCTTGCCTCCATTTAGACTAGAGAACTTTTCAAAGATTCTTTTAATGGAGAATTAGTATTTTAAAATTCACAAGCATATGCACTCTTTAAACTCTATTTTTCTGATTTCTAATGGCTGCCTTGTTAGCAGGGAGGACTATTATATGGTGTACAACATCATATTGCTCACAAAGCTAAAGATCAGTCCAAATGCTGCATGCAGAGGAATATTTACATTCATATAGTGATTCAATAAAACCCAACCAACAAACAAACAATCAAACCCCAACAAAACCAAGCCCCACACATGCACACACATAGAATGACAGCAGCTTATTTCACAAAACAAAAAGGACAGAGAAAGCCAGCTTAATATTTGTTGCTTTAATATTTTAAGAGGTTCACTATTATTTATGCTCTCAAGAAAGGCAAGCACCAGCACTTAACAAGCACCATGCCTTTCTCCCATACTGCATCTCACATCCCAAACCACCCTAGGGTACACTATCATGCAATCCAAAATATGCATGGGTTCTGCACCTTCTCCAGAGACACGTGGCAATAACTATGGCCAAAAGAGGGGACTGAACTGCAGCATTAGTCCTAGGGAAAAAGCTACTCTAATATTTCTGACCTTCCAAAGCATTTTAAACAAAACTAGCAAAAGATACTTGAATTAAAAAAAAAAAAAAAACAAACAACAACAAAACCAAAAAAAAAAACCAAAACAAACTCACCATTCCAGAAACTAAGAGCTATCTCCTAGATCCAAACTATGCCGTTGCTTAAGACATCAGCACTACGGAAGGAACACTTATTCTTGCTCCGGCTTTGAAAAACTCCAGTGTGCTCAGGGTTCAGGTAGGTGCTGTGAGCATGAGGTGAACCTCCCTCTGAGGGGTGCTGAGCAATGCCTGCTGGAATGTGCAGTCTAGCAGATGCCTGGCAACACTTGTTCAAACAGACAGGAGGGAGTGATGGAACTACATTACCCATAATTGCCTTCATCTGGTTTACGATTACACCTGAAACCAGAAGAGGTGGTGTGCGAGTTTCACCTTAGGGAGGAGAGAGGTATGCAGAGGAAAGAAGAAGGAAGTGTGTGCTGCTGTAAGAGTTAGGGTTTCCTACTTTCAAATGCCATGTTGCAGATATACTGAACTGCTGGGAAGTGAGACAAAGGGTGTTTTCCTGATAAAGGTCAAGGTTAGAAATAGTTAGATATATGAGTAATGAATACAGTGACCAAAACTGTGTGAACCTGTATGACTGGTTTGGCCATCACTGTGCATGTGAGAGAATTAGACATCTGGATATGAGGAAGCAAGTGAAGGAGGGGTGGCAACAGCCTGAGAAGTCATCTACAGAGGACGAAAAGCAGAGCCATTTGGGTAGGGGGATGGGGAGAAATTCCTTTTCAGACCCATGAGCTTGAGGAAATAGCAAGTCTTTCCAGACACTGTATTATAGAGGCTTTTTTTCTCACTGATTTCAGCATTTTGTAAGATAAAGTTGGTAAAGATTAGAGAGACAAAGATTATAACATCAGAGAGATAAATGGTCTTTGTGCTAGAAATGTCATGGGGAGTTGGAAAACAAATTATTTGCCTGTGTTGTTGTTACTTGCTATGTGTGGGTTTTGTGGCACTTAGGACCCACAGCTGAAACCCCCTTCGATGAAAAGAAGCTTCACAGGCTTTCTAAGCCTGCCTCCAAAAAGCTGAAGTATATTTCAACCGGAATAAAAAAAAATGAAGGCAGACTCAGTGTTCTTTGTAGGGGAGATAGAATCAATAGTGGTGGGCAATTTCCACCTAATAAGCTACCTGCCATATAAGTAGTTTTGTTTGACCATGGCTGGTAGCAAAGTGAGGTGAAACTTAGCAAATAGTTTCATCTGGAAAAAAAATGAAGCGCCAACACCATTTTGACTAAATAGTCAATACGTTGCAGCAGTTCTCCTTCAGAGAACTGAAGGCTTTCCTTCCTTGCCCTGATCCAGAAAACAGCCTTCCCACCTAACCATACGTGACAAAGGTGAACAAGATGGCCTATCTCCAAATGCTTAACCATCTAGATATACTGTTGAGAGAGCTCTGCCCTGATGTCAGAAGCAGGAGAATAGAGAAACACAGCAGAGTTATTCAGTTTCTACTACCAGTTACAGAAAAATTAAGTCTACTCCCGCTACTTCTCTAAAGGTGTAATTCAGAAATTCGAGACATGGAAAGAGAACATGTAGGACAGGTAAAGCCCTGTCAGACATCAGGAGAAGAAGGGAAACATTTCCAGGTATACTTACTGGCTTACTCGAGCTGTTAAGTAAGGTGATGTTTATTTTTTGTCATAGGTTTCTTTTTCTGTTTTCCTTGTTTGTTTGTTTTGTTTTTGAGGTAGATACTGTCTATCATGTGCCTCTACTAACAGTAATAGCCCAGACCAGTTGAAATTTCTATACTAATATGATATAATAATAAATTAAGATTTGGGGTGTCTTAAATTCTAAATTTCAGCCCCTTTTCTGTCATTTCAGACTACTCCTTAAAATTTTCATTTAAATAGGATACTTTTCCCCAGATTTCATATCTCTGAATGGACCATTAGCTCATAGCAGAAATGTTGGTTCCCAAAAGACCTATTTTCAGAGCCAGATTTTTTTTACAATACTTTCTTTTGATTCAAAGAACAATTAAAAAAATATCAGCAGTATTTTACCTTAAACAGAAAGACTTTTAAGTTTAGGTTGATGATTTTTAACACACCCTTTATAGGGATGAATTAGACCTCAATCAATCTAATATGCTTCTCAACTGTTTCTTAGCTAGAAAATCACTATACTTGTAACTGGGTGGGACCCTGCTGATTCACATAATATCATCTGCAGGATTTCAGTTCATATCTGGGCCTCAGGAAGGGTCTTGAGTATTAACAGAGTCTATCTGGGTTATCTGTACAAATGTGATGAGTTATTAGTTCCCACATTTCTATTAAAGTCTGCGACTTCTGTCTTGTTGCATAACGGAGTTTACCCTGAAGGCATCTCAAATGGGTGTCTGAAAGACAGCACTGCATGCTCTGCTACCTCTCAAAAAATAGATCTGACCAGTCAGCTTCTGTTTCCAGACTCCATTAAAACCCATACTCCACAACAGCTTCTCTTTGAACATCATTTGATGAGACACTGTGGTTTTCTGCAGTTTGACTCATTTTCAAAGCAAAGTCATTCAGAAAACAAACTGACTGTTAGGCCTTAGGAATGTTAAGCAGTATGTGGACAGTTAATTTTGTGTGTTGAATTAACTGCACTGTTTTCATACGGGGTAATCCCACATGCTGTACATGCAGAGAAAAGCAATAGCAGATGCTTACAGGCTCACTTGGCAATATTTTACATACTTTTTGTTTGCTCAGTCCACTTTTTAGATATATTTGTCATTGAAATGAGTGGAACTTAGAAAGGAATATTCTGGGACAGAAGTGGGACCTATGAGGTAAATTTTGAGATGGAAAGTTTGGAAGCTGGGAACGTGTGTAGGAAACCCTGGATGAAAGCTGGACATAATGGGTCAGTGCACGTGAATGCAGCAACTACTGTAGTGACAGAAGAAAAGCTGGCCTGCAGTAGCTAAGGCTGCCACTCCCTTTGAAAGTCAATAAATGCCACCAAAACACATTCTTTGGCTTTTGCAACATTACTGGTAGTGATGACAGGATCCTGGAAAGCTTGGGAACTGTCCTGGGTTGAGCAGTAGCAGTCATTTTTTCTCCTTCTTAGTAGCTGGTGCAGTGTTGTGGTTTTGACTTTCAGCCTGGGAACAGCACTGGTAACACCAATGTTTTTAGTTATTGCTCAAATGTTTAGTCTGGCCAAGGACTTTCTGAGTCTCATGCTCTGCCAGGGAGGAGGGGAAGCCAGCAGGAAGCAGAGACAGGACACCTGACCCAAACTAGCCAAAGAGGTATTCCATGCCACAGCACGTCATGCCCATGATGGAAACTGAGAGTTACCTGGAAGGGCTGGTTCACTGCTTGGTTCACAGTCAGTGAGTGGTATTGTATTCTCTTCCCTTGTTATTTCCCTTATCGTTATTATTATTTGTGGTAGCAGTAGTGATTTATGTTATACCTTAGTTACTGGACTGTTCTTATCTCAACCCGTGGGAGTTACATTGTTTTGATTCTCCTCCCCATCCCTCCAGGAGTGGAGGGAGGGAAGAAGGGGGGGGAGTGAGAGAGCAACTTCGTGGTTGATTTATGGCTGAGCTTAAACCGTGACAGGAATATAAACAGTCACATTCTGGATTGATATAACATATATGGGAAGTCACAGCCACCTCTTCACTTATTTGACTACAGTATGCACTTTCCATTTCGGTGATTTTTTTCTTTTTTGTTTGTTCATTTAAATAACTACATATTTAGCAGCGAGACCTAGCAATATTTGCAGAGGCAAAGGGGTCCCTTATGTTTATAGACAGAACTTACTCTATTTGCCTGCAACAGATTCAATAGCTGGGGCAGAGAGTAGCATAACTTTTTGGACCTGATCTCAGTTTTGCTGCAGTTCTCATCGGAAGAGTTATAAACACCAAGGCTTTAGCATACATTACATATTGTTCTCATCCTGCTTGTTTCAGTTGTTCTTAAAGTTCATGAGAAAACAAATATGATACTGCTGCCCATCAAACCATTAGAAGAGAGCCACCATAAACCCTAGGCTATGTGACAGTCGCCTGTACAATTATTTCCAATGAAAATTAGCTGTGGCCACTACATCATAATTTATGCATGCATGTGTGAGAGGAAATAAAGGTACAATGTGAGGCCATTCTGGATATAAAGAAACCACTCAGAAGTGGTCACACACATATGTTTTTTCTCCCCCACACTCTCCACCATGGAAAAACTTTCATGGCAGAGAATATCCTGGATGAAGATGTTTACATATTGGGTCACAGCTTGCGCATACCTCCAAATGAAATAACATTTAATAGCCAAAAGAGGTGTGAGGGTGAAAACTGGATTTCTGCCACATCTATGCTAGAAAATATTTAATAGTATACTTATGCTGGCAAAGCAGTTTGACTGGTTTTACTGATTCCAGAACCCTCCGTGTAATCTATACCAGCAAAAGCACATCCTCTGCCAGATCTGTGTCCACATTAGGGCTGTTGCCAGTATTAAATGCTGCCAAAAATCACATTCCTAAGGGACATTACTCCAATTAACAAAAGTTTCTAATGCAGAACAGGCTTTACAAACACTAAGAACTAGTCCACCCAGGCAGGCAAAACCACCTTTCCTGATAAATAATGAACCAAAGCAATTGGAAGCTTGTACCTGGTTTCTGAAGGGTGGGATGCAGTTCTGGGCAATGTTAAATGTCAGAAAAACAACTTAAAGCATGTTGTATCCTCAGCACTTTAACACTTTAGTCCAGGTGAAGACTTGTTTGGTTTTTTTTAAATAAATCTGTGGCATCGCATTTTCATGAACACAGAGAACTTGTGGCAACAGTACCACAGTATGGGGAACTACAACCAAAGTCAGCAGCAAAAATATATACTGAAACTGCTGAAGGCAATAGACCAAATTGAAACAACACTGTGCAGCACAGAAGTTAACAAGGAAGATGTAATACTGAGCAGCAGAAGCTATACCTGTATTTATTATATCTACTTACGCTCTGAAAAAGAATTAAATTTGAATCAGTTCTCCATGGTGAGCTGGACCTAGGTGCAAAAAGAAGGTACTTATGTGCATTCATACAACATAAACATAAAGATTCAGAATCTGAGCTCATTGTAGATCTCAAGCAGCCCTGCTGAATTAGATAGTAGGTGAATAGCTTTGACCATATAGGTTGTCAACATGGACCAGTTTTTCAGCAATGAGTATGTTAAGTGCTTGAAAATCTGGCCACTGTTGCCTCACTGGGAATCAGGAGATACCAGATACTCTTGAAAGTCAAGCTTTTTAGATGCCTATATTGAAAGCAGAGTCTGAAAATCAGATTTGAGGTGTAAGGGAAGGGCTGAAAAGTCTATTCTTGCACCCATTACAAATTTAAAACTGTCTCCATATTAGATAGGGATTAAACACTAGCATAAATAATAGGAGTTTCATGTCCTTTACATGAAACTTTAAAGCTGAAAGTAAGTATTTACTAGCTGTGTTTTTTTCCTTTTACTTCAGATCGATAAAAATGCAATTTTGGAAAGGCTTAAACTTTGTGTGTATGTTATACCGTTTTACCCACTTGAATAATTATTTTTCAAATATCTATCCATTACAGTATACTTACAACTTTTTACCTATAAACCAACTATTCATCCCTTTAACACAGACTGTATCTCCACCAATATAGGAACTAATAACCCCGGGAAAACTAGGGCCCAAATTCAGTGTTCTTTTCGTTCTAAAGTGAGAGTTGTTTGTTTCTGTTGTTTGTTTCTTTTTCTCCAGTTGAGAACATTTCCTCAGTTCAGTAAAAAATATTTCTCCTATTTTAAGGTTAGTAATGCTTTAGTCTGTGTTTAATAATACACCCAAATGTAACTGATTTGCTGAACTCTGGTCTAAAAAATAGCTATATAGCAAATTAGCAGTGAAGCCTTTTCTTGTAATAACCTGGCACCCTTAGTCAAAGCATGTTGCTGCTCACTATGATGTTTCCATAAAATGGAGTCTCTTGCAAAAAACCAGAAGACTGCATATTTCTGCAATAACTGAAGCAATAATATAGATCTACTACATTTTTGACCTATCATACCTCATATCTTATGTCTAATACCTTAGCTATTCATTACTCATATTTACTGTGTGGTATTATCAGATAAAGAAATATAAAGATTTCCTTTCAAATGTTGCATATAACTAGAAATATGAGTCAGGGTTTGGATAATGTCTGTAGCATGAAAAACAATGTATGTGTAAAACTACCATAGAATTGCATAACATACATGGACTGATAAAGGTTTATTCATCAATTATTTACACACCATTTTCATAGATTAAAAATGTACAGGTTTTTTGTTGCATTTTTCATCTATTTTCACAGAATCACAAAATCTTTAGAGTTGGAGGGGACCTCTGGAGATCATTCAGTCCAAACCCCCTGCCAAGGTAGGGCTACCTAGGGCAGTTTACAGAGGAACACATCCAGACAGGTTCTGAATGTCTCTAGAAAGGGAGATTCCACAACTCTCCTGGCCAGCCTCTCCCAGGTGCTCTGCCACCCTCAATTGTAAGGAAGCTCTTCCTCGTGTTGAGATGAAACTCCCTTGTGTTTTAGCTTATGGCCACTGCTCCTCATCCTATCACTGGGCACTAGCAAAAAGAGCCTGGCACCATACTCCTGGTGCCCACCTTTGGGATATTTATATGTATTAATGAGATCCCCTCTTAGCCTTCTTTCCACTAGACTAAACAGTCCCAGCTCCTATGGTCTCTATGCATAAGAGAGATGCTCTAGACCCTTGATCATTCTTGTATCACTCTGCTGGACTCTCTGCAGTAGCTCTTTGTGTTTCTTGTACTGAGGAGCTTTCTTGTGTTATTCATCAGGATCAAGCAGAAAGAGAGAATCACATCCAAGTGCAACCCAGGATACCATTGGCCTCCTGGCCATAAGGGCACACTGCCAGCTCATAGTCAACTTGTCATCCACCAATACTTCCAGGTCCTTCTCAGCTGAACTGCTCTCTAGTAGGTCAGCCCCTAATCTGTACTGGTACTTGGGGTTCTTCCTCTCCAGGTGCAGTACCTTACACCTGCCCATGTTGAACTTGATGATAATTTGATCATACTTACTTTTATAGTGACTCCAATCAGTTAACTTCTACTGTGCCTTTGTTACAGATCTGAGATACAGAACTGTGTCTCTGAGCTCCCACTGTGTACTCATTGTCTGGAAAAAGGCACTCTGTTTCTCACTATCAGGTACTTCAAGCAGGGGAAAGATTTTATAACAATGCAAAGCAAACCCAAGGTGAATTAAAAAAAAAAAGACACACCACTGATAGAGAAATTGTTCAGCTGTGTAATCACTCAGGTGTTCAATTAGGTTTCTGAGTCATCAGAATATCGGTTAAACTTGTTGTTGATGATGTAATTCTAATGCATATTTAACTGTGTATTTGAGTGTTTTGCTCATTAGGAATAACATTATCATACTTACATTGCATATGTATATGTTTTTGTCTGAGCTGGAATCTAAGCTCTAGAGTACTTACCTCTCAGCTCCACAAGCAACTGATTCTAGCCAGACACTGTCACCAACCTGATAATACCATCTCACTTTTTAATAACTGAGATATAAGTTTCCAAATGCTTTCAAAGCACCCACCTGATCTGCAAAGCACTATTTCTGGAACCAAAACCTTCTTCATATAACAAAAAATTTCTGGTGCACAATGAGCACACCACTCCTTTCAGGAAAAGCCTGGCACTATCAGCCTTGCAAGGCAAACACAGGATCCAGATTTAATTCCCAAGTGACCTCACATGGCTGATCAGAAGCACATCTAATGTCTCTGAGACCTTTCTAAATGGTCTTTAAGGTTTTATACTGAAAAGGAGGATAATTTCTGACTGCCTCAGGAGCAATAGGGCCAGAACCAGAACCCAAGAGAATTTCAGCTGAAAAGCCACTCACAGACTGGCCAGGAATAGGTGCTGTCACCTGTGGATCCTGGTACTTAAAAGAGATCCACTTATTTGATTATACCAAAAATTGCCTCTGATTAGCATAATGGCTGTAATTAATGCTGGTGTATAAGCAGTGTGTGCTTATACAGCAGCTCTCCACCCACCAGCTGCTGAACACTCCCTATATGTACCAACATTTTCACATTGAGACTGCTAATATTGGAATAATAGTAATGCAAGAAGATAATATTCTGACCTCATTGTCTTTTAATACAATGTCTGTTTGTGTTTTCTCTTTTAAGACTTTCAAAAGTTCTGACTGAAAATTATTTGCCAGCTTAGAAAAAACCTGCAAGGTGTGATATGATTTAAGTACAGGAAATGCTGAGAATGCAGTTATAAAAAAGAAATAATGCCAGATCTTCAGCTGCAATTAATCAAAACAACTCTGCTGAAGCAAAGGGAGTAATTCCAGTTTACATTTTCTGAGGATCCGATTTGTACATTTACCACCAAAGCTGTTAAACATAGAACATCGCTTCAGCACACTATGTCCTTGTTAACTGAAAGCTGTGGAAATAGGAACATGTTTTGTTTCAAGGCCTTTACAGGACCTATTCTGAAAGGCAAGTTCCCGCAATATGCTGAATATTTTGAGTGCCAACTGGCTGAAGGGAGTGCTTACTCGGAAATTTCACAAAGTTCATTCCTGCTGCCTTCATTTTGAATGTAACAATTTATCTTCCTTGACACCTGCAGTAGCAGGATAAGATCAAATAATGAACTGCTTTAAACTTCTTCAAATTGCATGGGTGGTTTCAAGAAATATTTTCTAGCAAAATAACACAACCAATGCTTAACCTGGCATCTTCCAGTGTCATAACAAATCCCTTTGACTTTTAAAACTAATGCAGTTAGGAAGCTGTGATTATTCACAGGTAATGAAATTGCAGTTCTGCACCAAAGCTAATTGTGGTGTTAACAGCTGCAGCTTTGCTGACTTCAGACAACTCTGAGTTGAAACCAGCAGTGACACTGACCTGTGGATGGAAGTTCAAGTAGGAACAGCAAATAAAAATGGCTGTAAAGCCATCTCAAAATGTAACAACAAAAAAACTCAGGAAACACACACACACAAGTTAATTAATCTATAAAGTAAGATGATTTTGAATAACAGTTTGGATCACAGAAGATCCAAGATGATCCCCTCTACAATTGCTGAAAGACAAGTTCAAAAACATATATAAATTGAGTAGTGATGCTGGTACGCTTCAGTAAAACTTCCAGAGTATGGTGGGAACTGCTCATAAATATTTACCTATTTGAAAAAAACTACATTTTTTGCTACTGTCTTCATAGGCTTAGTTTACTGGAATTTTTTACTTAATTCCTATATAAATAACTTTTTTGAATAGGGGCTCATTATCTCACTTTATTAATAATGGACAAATTTAGTCATAGTAAACACTATTCGTTACAATGTTAATCTTTTAAATATGAGGGAAAAAGAGCAACTTGCAAATCTGTAAAATATCCAGAGAGTGATCTTCCCGACAAGCACCTTGAAGTGAATTCTGCATCAGCATCTGCAAGTTGTAACTCATCATTTTTTCCCACTCATAAACATGTAAAATCATACACAAGTTCAGTCATGATTGTTAAATTGTGGATCAAAGCCACAGTTCATTATAATGAAGACAGTACTTAAATATGCCCACAAAAAGCATTCCCTATTGGTGCCACCAAGCCTGATCTTACTGCATTCACTGGTGTTAAAAACAGGTTGTATTGGTGGCTGATTGAAGGTAGTGAATGCTCCATTCATGGCAGTGCTCAAGACCAGATTGGATGAAGCCTTGGGTGATATGGTTTAGTGTGAGGGGCAGGGGGGTTGGAACTAGATGATCTTGAGGTCCTTTCCAATCCTAACTATTCTATGATTCTATGTATTTCTGATCTTAAACAATCTCATTGTGCTGATACTGTCTCACAAAATATGAACTACCTGCCACACTTCACACACTGAGAGACTGAAGCTCATACACGTGACTCCAGTCTCTTACTCTTCTGCAGCTTAGGCCACGTCTCCTGCACTGGCTACGCAGTGCCTTTTCTCTGGTTCTCTTACTGCTATTTATTTGCTAACCAGTTGCACTTGGAGTGTTTGCTTACAGAGAAGAGGAGTGTGCTGGTTTGTGCCATATGGAATGACTTCTTCCAGGACTCATTTCCCTGGTTAAAATAGCATTACTTCGATGCCAAACCCTTTGACTCAGGTCTCAACCTCAAGTTCCCCTTTCCTCCATCCAGAATCTTCCTCATGCATTGAAGCAGATGGATCTTGAAAAGAAACATAATAAATAAATAATAAATAAATAATAATAAAGCTGGGAAATCAGTCAATCAGTTTCAATTATAACCACCCATCCAAAGCATGTCTGCTTAACATGTTTCTATTAAGGCTTACATCATTATAAGTGTGCAGATCTTATATAGTTGGTGCCTTTTCTATTCAGTGTTTGATTGAGTGCTGGATATTGGGAAATCTATTTAGGAGCCAGCACAGAAGTCATAAAATACTGTGATGAATCTGAGTGTCTAGTTTTATTTGTCAGCCATGTTTTCTCTGGAGCTTTCTTCTTCCCTGGAATCTTAGGCATCTCCAAGAATTTCTAACTTCACATCTTTTGGTGGATTTGTCCTAGAATATAACCCTTGGCAAATCATTTCTGCCAAAATATCTGTGGCAGTGCAGAAATTACACTCTTCACAGGTTTTTATCCTTGCTTCTCCTCCAAGGATTCTGTAGCTAAATTTCTTCTAACATAACATATCTAGTGAATGCTCCTCATTGCATACATATCTAAAATTGTATCATGAAAAACCTCCTACTGCAGCCCCATTTTGCTATTTGGATTACAAGGTGTTAATCTTTCCTTTATATCTTATTTGTAGATTTCAGCAACGTGAGTGAACAAAAGTAAGACTTACCTTCTTTTGCAGCAACCTGCATTGGAAAGGTCTACTCTCCCTGGAATTATTCTATATAATTAGTATGAAAGAAGGTGATTTTTAAAACTCACAACGCTTTGAAATCAGTTAAAACAATCATTTTAGATTCTTTCTTTGCACGTCTTCCAGTTTTCCTATTGCAACATGTCCTCATCAGCTCAGAAATTAAAACCAGTGCTCCTCCAAATGCATGCTATCCTTTTGGTCAAATTCCTTATGATGTCATGATTACTCTTCTTTATTTGGCCTGAAAAATAACATCTTATTTGTATCATTGAAATTAAATTTGATAGTTTGGTAAAAAACTACAGGGATATCAGATACAATAGCAGTATTTATACAATCTGAAGCCATGCCAAATTCCAAGTATGGGCATTGTGAGAGCCCGTGCCAACTCCATTTTGATACCTATGCTAAACTTTCCATGGTATTGGTGTCATTGCAGAAGTTTCCATGACAGTTGTTGAGCCTCAAGACTGAATAAAATATTGTAACTTTACCATTCCAACTACTTCTCCACATTGAGTAATCTTTTGGACTTTATATGAACCTTCTTTCATTATCCATTTATGCTTGAATAAAATCAGTTGCTTTTTCCTGGGGAAGTTTGCTGTTTCATCAGCCATAATTGGATACCGTTTACAGGAACCCATAGCAAAAATAGCCCTCACAGACTCAAGATCCATGATTTCTGTTGTCTTATTTTGAGTAACTGGAATTGTGCATTTGTTTTGATCCTTTTCCAGCTGTTATAAAGTACCAGGATCACATCTGCTTGCAAAAAGCAGTTGAATCAAGTTGCACCCAGCTTCTGAGAGGCAGGTATGTCTTCAGCTTGCTCAGTACAGTGATCTCGTGGTGCAAATCTTTGTCTTGCAAGATGATTAATATTATTTATAATTTTGTGCCATTTAAATTAAATCATTTGCCCTTTTTCCTTCTTTCTCCTGTGAATACTGAAAACTTACCAAGTCACCATCATTCTTTGTTGTTCCTTGTAGAGTAAGAGCTTTGGTGCCTCAAACTTCTTTTCTGGTTAGGAGACCAAGGCTAAGTAAATGTTTCTTCTGTGTAGATAATCAGAAGTTATTCACAATTAAAAGCTGCATAACCACAGAAATGGAGTTCATTGTCATAGACTACAAAAAAGAAACCCTGAAAAATCTTCAAATTACAGTGAGCAGAGGAAGGGTTTCATTTCTTAGGGTTGCACAGAAGGAAATGTTTCAGTGTCCTCTGATGCAATGTTTCAGCTGTTTTCCTGGGACTGAGCACTGTTTGTTCTTGTTCTGGATGCTGCTAAGTATAGGCCATTATTACACCCAGAAAAATGTTTCATTTTTTGTTAGAAACAGAATTCTGTTTTCTATTTAAAGCTTTTAAAATATGTTTCAGTTTAAATATATTTAATTTTATCTTCTGAAAAGCATCATACTTTCTAATTATTTTGTTAAACCATTACTTATTACATATCTTAAAATATATAGGACTCCTGACAAATCAAATTGTTCAGTTAAATTCAGGTTTACTTGTTAACTGTTCTTTTAAATTATCTGAAAGACAGCAGAATGATGGAGAGTAAGAAAGTTAGGTTCATACTTGTCCACAGAGGAACACAGAAGAAGTACCTTTGTCTGGTTCTGAAATAACTAGTTGTAACTAGTTTGTTAAAATAGAATTTTAGAGAAAAAAAGGGGGGGGAGGAGAAAAAGGTTAAAAATATGTTGTTCCTTTTCTTTTTCCAAAAAGACTGGCAAATTCACAGAAAAAAAAACTTTTATTTTAAAATATTTTCAATAGCAAAAAGTAATTAAACAGAGTTTTTGACTAAAATCTTTTGATCACTTTTCACACAAGGACCACAAGTTCCACCTTTACTTCAGGCCTGCATATGAAGTTCCCAAATGACACCGGCCAAACTTTCACTAAGTATCAGCTTTTCTGTAATTACCACTTGCCCACACTTCTTTCATTTTTTCTTTTTTTCTTAAGCAGAAAAAGAGATATGTTTGATAAAAGAAAAAAACCTTACTATTTATTTACTGTTGGAGATGTACTGCCAAATGCTTCAGGTTCATTTTAATGAGAAAAAGCAATATAACCAGAATTGAAATAAGTGTGGCTCTAAACATCAGCAAAATACTGATGAATCAGAGAGAAAGTATGCTGCCAAATCATAATTTCAGCAGAATATATTTTTGTTTATTTTAACTGAATACTTTGCTAGAGATAAAACACTATTTTACCAAATCAGAGGACTAAGAAATATAGTTCTATTAAATAAACAGAAATGAATTGTCCTTTCTTCATTCCATCACCAAGAGCAGCATGTTCCTAAAAAGTAAAAAGCCAGGAGCCATGTTTCAGGAGTTATGGTCAAAATAGAAAATCTGGTTACATCCATGAAGTATGAAAGGTGTACTTTTCTCCCTATGCCTTTCCTTCCCCTTCTGATTTCTTTTAAAATTATCCTTTAATCAGTCAGTGTTCATTGTGAAGACCAGCAGTAGCCCGCTTATAAAGGATCAGAAAACTTTACGTTGTTCTATAAGTTCAGAAGTTAATAGAGGCTTAGGTTTTGGTTCTGATTATTTGAATTTTACTGCCATGTTTCTTAAGAAAACAAATGGTAATTTCAGCATGCAGAATGACTTTATGTATACCTTAAGAACTTTCTTGATATCTTTTCTCATTGTGGTTACATTTTCTATAGAGACCTTACTCCAATTAATCATCAGTCATTGAATTCACGCTTTTCTGATGTCAGATATTTAAACAACAAAAGTCTTTAAAATTAAATTTCTACAGTAACAGACACTATTTTTTAAAATTTACTATTCCATAACAGATGTCACATGGAAAGTTGAACAAAAAGTGTGATGAAGTGATTTTTATCCACATCAACTTACTTTCAGATGATCTCAGTCAAGAGATTGTCAAATGTGATCTGTATAGAAATGTCTGAAATCAGGGTTAACAGACATCTTGAAAACAAAAAATCTCTAACATCTTTTACAAACATTTCCACTGATGGAACACCCATGAGTCATATTTTAAAAGCTTTGCAATAAAAAGCTGCTATAACAGGGCTCTGTTCCACACGCACACACAAAATCCATTGCAAACTCACATTAGTTTGATAGTGGAATAATTCTATTCCAGAAGATCTTCTTTTGCCAACTCTTCTTTTCTTTTTTTTTTTTTTTTGTTTGTTTCCCTATGGAAACAGCAGATCTTTCCCCATGAAATACAGGCTGGAAACACAGTGTACTTAAGAACCAGAAAAACATATGCATTTTCATATGGCCTCCTTGTAACAGGATAATATAATTAGAAATAAAAGCATATTTTGCTTTTATTTATATTTCAGTCAATGAACTCACATTTTAAATGAAGGATTTATCCTTATCATTAGATGTTGAATTAAATGTTATTGATGAGGAAAACAGAAGTTAAAAAGTTTATAAACCATTTTCTAGAACTTAGAATTTTCAAAACCTAATGAAGCTTTATTTTAGTTTACATGAATTTCTTTCAAAACTTACTTTCTGGATCACTAATTAATATACTAAAAAAACATGAGTCAGTCTATCACCGGCTTACTAGTTACGATCAGTCAGAAAATTAAGCAAGTAGATGTAAATCAGGCATGTCTGTGCCTTGCAGCTTTTGTTCCAGGAACAGAGCTTTTTAAGAGAGCAGCAGAGGGATTCTGCACATTACAATTGCTTTCAGGTGATGACTTTCAGAGTACTCAATGCACCTGGCATCCTGCCACCTTTGATAAACCATACAATTTGTTATGCAGATCCTTACTATTGAGTTTCTATCAGAAATAGTGCCAACAGAAAGTGAGGAAAGTATTACAGAAAAATATTAGCCTGGTGCTCTTGGATGGGAAGCCTACTGAGAGTTATGAGATAGGTCTTTGGCAGATCCATTCAAGTGCAGTCTTTTTCAGAGACATTATGTGGTGTGTTTTATCTGGGAGGGCAAAACAGATGATCACAACAGTCCTTTCTATCTTTACAATCTATGAAAATCAAGGATCCCATAAACTCCAAACACTAAGACACTGATATGGCTGAGCCTGTGAAGAAGGGAATTTATAGAGCCAAGACTAGCCTAATGTGCTACAGCAATAAAGAGCGGGCCAGGGATGTTTTGTACTGAGAAAACTGTACTAAACACAGATGAAAGGTTTGGGAGAAAGGGCCAAAAGATGAAAGATGTAGAACAGCTTGGTATGGCCATGTGATAACTTCAAATGAGTAAGAGGCATCAAGAGAATGCTTGGTTTGGAGCCTTCTCGTGACAATGTAGTTTTCATGCAATGATTACAGTAAGACAGATTTTAAAATGTATTTTTCTTTTTTAAAAGGACCTGAGAACCCACTGTAAAGCCCATCGGGCTGAAGAGAACAATACACAGCTCTTACAAATACTTGAAGGCTGATTGTTTTTCACCAGTATCATGTTGAACATAATTTATCATTAGCTCCTTGTCATGATTTAAGCCCAGCCGGGAACACAGAACCACTCAGCCACTCTCTCACTCCCTCCCCTTCCTCCCTCCGGTCCCAGAGGGATGGGGAGGAGAATCGAAAGAATGTAACTCCCACAGGTTGAGATAAGAGCAGTCCATTAACTAAGGTATAACACAAAACCACTACTGCTACAACCAATAATAATAATAAGGGAAATAACAAGTGGAGAGAATACAACTGCTCACCAGCCACTGACCAATACCCAGCCTGACAAGAGCAGTGATCTAGCCCTTCTGGGTAACTGCCCCCAGTTTATATACTGGGCATGACATGCTGTGGTATGGAATACCTCTTTGGCTAATTTGGGTCAAGTGTCCTGTCCCTGCTTCCTCCCAGCTTCCCCTCCTCCCTGGCAGAGCATGAAACTCAGAAAGTCCTTGGTCAGAGTAAGCATTACTGAGCACCAACTAAAAACATTGGTGTTATCAGTGCTGTTCCCAGGCTGAAAGTCAAAAACATAGCACTGCACCAGCTACTAAGAACGAGAAAAATGACTGCTACTGCTGAATCCAGGACACTCCCCTACATTATCTTTCTTTGCCAAGCAGTGTGAATGCAGCAGGCACACAAGACTGTTTCTGCACAAGTCATGACATGGCTATGGGCAAAGTGTGTGCTCTGAGGGCTTGTGGCAGCACTGGCTGGCTGAAGTAACCTCACCAGCTTCAGTAGCCAAGGATGACAAGAGCAGAGCCTCTGTTGCCATGATACCCCTTTCATATCAAATTGAAATTATCCATGGGTTTCATAAGTGATGTCACCCAATTATCCAGCTGAAACGTTTTTAAAGCTAAACCTATCAGTTATCAGAGTTTATACATCCTTTTGTTTCTTTTTCAGTCATTGTCTTTGATGTTCAGACTGCACGTTGTCTTAAGGGAGAAAGAAAAACTTTACTCTTGTTCCAGAGCAGCTTTTCTGTGTTTTCTTTTCATAATACTGACTGAAAATAAATCTGTAGGGTTTATATTTGATAGCTGCCAGAAACACCATGAAAAGGTTCTAGTGTTCTTCCAGAAAGCATACAAAACCCGGGGGATACCTGTTTCAGATCTGCATCTGCTCTGATGTCTAATAATAATTATATTCCAGAAGAAACCCAAAGAAAAAAACAGGGGAAGAATGAAGACACTTTGAGTGTTGCCTGGTATGCTCCTTACTTGAGGAGCTGTAACAGGATCTTATAGATATTTGAGACCTGTTAAACCCATGGGCCATCAGGATCTGGAAAGAAGTTGCCTCCTGGAACAGAGGTAAAAATACTTTGTAATCATGTAACTGTGAACAGAAAAAATCTTAACTACAATACTTCCTAACTTCTGAGCCCTCGGTTTTGTGACGTGCACTTTCAGTGAAGGAGTGGGCATGCAGACCACCTCTTTACAGTCTTGATTAGGTGAAGAGAACACAATTTCTTGTGTTTAATGGGGTATTTGTCAGGCATCTGAGGGATGTTAATTGTAACACCTTTTCCTTATGCTAACGACTGTTGGGAGGAAATTATTGCTTTCAGGCTACAAGTAAATGCTCAGGAAACTAGTTAAGATAGCCTTAATGCATGTTTGGTTCCTCGTTATCCAGTAACTAAGGGTGACGAAAGCTTTCTAGTGCTGTTCATAACAAGTGACTGTTATCAATCTTACAGGTCTCTCATGGAAAACCATCAGTCTTAGCAGCAAAATCTGACTTGTGTGTATATATATTTCAATATTCAGTATGACCAACTATTGGCCACCAGTGATCTGCAGACCACAGTTCTGAAATCTGTGCGTTAAATGCTGGCTACAATAAGCAGAGCTGCAAAGCATTGGGATGTCTCTGACCATTACTGACAGTAAAAAAAAAAAAAAAGGTTTGTTTTAAAAAAAGATCATTGTGTGCTTTGTAGAAACAGTTTGTCACTTGGAAATAGGAAATACTGGTCTTGAAAGCTGATTTTAACAAGTTTAGTGTTCCATTAAAATACCCCTTTTTCAACTTGATTAGTACTTGGAAACTTCTCCATTTACAGGAAAAGGATTCCACTCCTATCCTTGTTTTGGTCTTTCATCCTACTATCACACATGTTTTCCAGAGGTCTCAGTGCCAGAAAAAGTCACAGTCGTCAGAGTTGCTCCAGGTTTTGAAGACAGATCTCTCACTGAAGTATAACAATACCATTTTGTATTAGGGGAACTCTGTATTATACACTTTACTGTTTAAAGATCAGACTATGGATAAAGTAAACTTGCTATAAAACCACTTTGTATGCAATTCTTACTTTCCTTTCAAAAACTGCATCAAAGGAAGTAATATACAAAAGGATTTTCAGAAATTAATTAAAATCCAGCTTACTGTTGTCATTGGGGTGCAAAATAGTGCAGGGCTGCTTTACCTTGGAGAAAAGCTTTTGCTGCTCAAGCTGTCTGGCATCCAAAGGAGGAGAGACTGTTCCCAGCCATCTGGCTGGCTACTCAGTCTGCAGCACAGAGCAAGGAGAAAAGTACATTATAATCAGGAGAATGAATATGAATAACAGCTTAAAAATATGCCTGTCCAATATGTCTGTCAATGCAATATATAATTCACAGGCTGCCCCTCCAAAGTGCAGCCTAGATATAAAATGAAAGTGAAAGATGCCACAGTCATTTGTACACTGCACAGCTCATTGCACAGCTACTATTACTTCTTTAGCTCAAAAAATTCAAAAGTGATAATAAACTCTCACAGGATTTAAAGGATCATGTTTTAGAACAGAATCAAGGTTACACACTTAGAAATGTAATATTGTATATTGGGAATATTGCTAGTTTGGAGCAGAATAGGAAGTGAATATGCTATTCACCTGGTGAATTTGTGTTTGTCATATAGGTAATGTACAGAATAACAAGGATTGTTGTGTAATTTTTAGCCCAGAAATAGTACTGTCCTGGGTTAAGGACAAAGGTAGCAAATAATGGTGTCATTCTGGTCCTGAGAAAGAAAATTTGTCAAGCAAAAGTTTGGTGGTAGTTCTGCATAATTCTCATTTTGCTAGCCTCCTAGTAAAAATGCACAGGCTTTACACACTTAATTTTTGTTTTGAAGATCTGTATTCCCTGGACTAATACAACCTTATAAACAGTTCATAAGTTTATAGTGAAAAATCTTCTAGTAATTATTTTTTCTAAGCTTTCACATTTTCAAAACCATGAATTTAGCTTTTGTGTTTGTTGTTTCCAATGTCTGACTTGAATTTAAGAAAGAAAAAATGTGAAGTCTATTTTTCTGTCTTAAGAATAGACTCAAACCCATATATATGAAAAACACTGTGTCAAAAACTTAAGGAAGCTTTGGGATGGGGATGTTTTGAAAAATTGATCTTTAACCAAGTGATTTGTCAAATTCTCAGAAAGGGCTTAGGAAAGATCTGGGTAGAAAACTCGGCTTATTTGGAGAAAAGGTGCAATTCAAATATGTTAGTGACAATCTAGAACAAATTACGTTTGAGAGAGTGATTGCACCCTGTAGCATGCATTTCTTTGGCAGAATAAAAATGATCATACATTTCTGAGGACCAGCACAAGGAGTGAAACACTTCATTATACTTGTTGGTGAACAATTCTGTAAAACATGGTGTGCTTTCACTTCACAGAAAAAAATTAGTGGGATCTGAATGCAGGTTCAAACCTCTACACAACTTTTTCTAAAGGATATAATTCTTTTTGCCTTTTTTGTTTTTCTCCCTCCTTTTCCCCAGAAGGGACTTTGGGAATCTCTTCTAGCAGTATATTACCTAGCATATTACATAGTGTGTGGAGGGCACTAGCCTTGAATCTGAGACCTTTCCTTTAGATTTCCCATGTGACCTTAAATAAGTTATACTTTTTAACATAAGATAAACCTATTTGAAAGTCAGACCTTAATCTTGCTTCTTTATCTACCATCTTTTTGGCATATAAAGTAGGTATAACAAGACTTTTCTACATTACATATAGCACGAAAATACAAATTTAAAAATTTAATGCAGTCAGATACTGAAGGCTTTTTTTAATAGCACTGCTGTGAAGCGTTATACATGTAGTCTGCATATTTGTTCTTGCTGGGACAAATTATTAAATTATACAAACTATAATTATAGACTTGTTAGTCTGTCTTTGAAAGCAAGACACTGCCTGTAAATTGAATTAAGATGCCAACTTGGAATTTAATACATGATAACTACTAAAAAAATTAAGCTATTTTTAATTGTCATGACAAACCTGTTTAATCAGATCATTTTGAAAGATCTAAAAAACAGTATAGGTAATTGTAAATGGAAGATTGAGACTACGAATGCAAACATGAAAGAGTTCATATATCTCCCTTTTATTGTGATCCCAACAGAACAAATTATTTTCTGCCAGACAGGCTATGGAAAACACATGTTTCAGGGGTGTGCAACTGGGAGTGATTTTCCACTGAAATTAATCTATATATGGAAAAGTAAGTACTATGCACAGACTTTCACATACTTACATGTGAACATAGAAAAGTACACATAGGTATGTGTATCCATCTTATGCTAATCAGGAAAAGCTAGTAAAAAGCAAAAAAAAAGGCAACAAAAAAGAAAAAAGAACTAAAAGATTAAAAAGTGACAGGTAAATTAAAAAGATGTTATTTCACAATTCTGGGAAATTGAGCTTTGGCTTATTATTTTGAGTTTGACAGTAATGACTCTGTAACAGAAATATTATCAGTAGCTCTGTTTCTTGGGATATTGCCTAGGACAGAATAATTCTGGAATCCACATTTTGGGGCAGCATTTTCTCACTTTCATTTAGTTTAAATTTATAATTCATTTGGAGTTTACATACTGAAAGAACAGGGCCATATACACATGCACAAACATATGAAGAGTATTTAATAATTAACTCAGCAAGTGGAAGATTACCTGCAATTGACACCCCCTCCCCTTCATAGCTGTGAGACTTAATGCAGATGGTTTATCAGTTTTTCTTGGTGACTGTGATAAAGGACACACACGATCTTGCCTGAAGAGCCCATCCCTAAATGACAAAAGGGTAAAAATAAGGATTTCTGATTGCAAGAACAAAACGTGAAAGAACAAAACATCTTACAGATACACACACCACTTTAGCACTTCACCAGCATTATATGAGGAAATAAAATCCTGTTGTACTGCTCAAATTGTCAACTCTTTAACTCTAAACAGTGGTTTTAAGTCTCTATTTCAGCAATTGCTGATGTGTCTTTATCAAATACTGAATTTCTGTATTCATGTATGAAATAGACTGCAAAATATAATGACAAGCACCAATTTATTAAACAGATGCAGGCGAGGAAGAAGATCTAGATCAAAACAATAAAACCGGTAGCAGAATGACCTATCATTATATGAACTTTCAGCTGCACGATTAGTCACTAGAGTCTAAAATGATATTTCATTTAGGCTGTAAGGAATATTAACTCCAGCATATCAAAGAGAATTTCCTCTGATGTGTTCTGATGTAGATGATAAATACCTAAAAGTCTATCTTAAATTTAACATTCCTATATGATTTGTCCAGGGTCATTTCATTTGCAAATGACAATAGAAGAGTATATAGAGGAAGGAAGTAGGGTGTTAAGATAAAGCAAGAAAAGAGCAGAGGAGGCCTCTAGAATCATGTGCATGGGAGCTGAAGACAAGCTTATTGTGAGGGGGTTTGCTGTGAAGAAATGAGAGCTTGTACTAAAGCATCACTTCGTGTTAATTCAAACATGCCTTGAAAAAGAAATGATATATTATTATATTAATTGGGAATAGTAAAGCTATTGGAGCTGCAGAGAGAACACAATTTGCAGTAGAATGTAAAAAGGCATTTGAGGTGTTTCCCAATGGTAAAAATGAGACATGGAAAGCTAAAAATCACCAAAATACAGAAAAACACTGGAGCTAAGCAGAAGCCAATTCAGAGTCAGCTTTTCTACAGGTTTGACATTTTGGTTCATATTTGATGGTTTTTTTCTGTCTCATATTTTTCATGAATTATAATTTTAGTTTGTGTCACATTGAACCTTTTTATCAGTTGACTAAATGGAGAGATCCATTTATCTCTGATTTTGACCTTTCTAACCTTTCAACTTCTCTAACCAAAAGAACTGTGTTAATTATGCAAAACTTGAAATATCAAAAATGTCACAAAAACCTACAGAAGAGTGAGATGCAAATTGCAAATCTTTGGACAGACATTTATGCATGTCAATCTATCTGGTATTAAGTCAAATGCCAAGCTGATTTTAGTCTTCTTCAAGTATGCACTTTACAGACTTCCATGTCACCCTTCAGCTAAGTTCTCCAGCTCTTTTCCGCTCGTTGCTACTTCCAGTTTTCTTTCCACTAGTCTAACTTTTCAGCCTTTTTCTAGGCTATGCAGCAGGCCATACAATAGGGAAGAAACCACAACGTAAGCTGCTAGAAAGTGATGTGAAATCTGGAAAGGTTCCTCTGCAAATTGGGCAACAAAAAAGGCCCAAAATATGCCCCCATATTGTGCAGTCTGGGAAAACAGGAATGGAGATAAAGGCATAGGTCTACCACCCAGTATGTGAGACTTGACAGGTCTGCCCTGTGTCTGCCACGGGTTCTCCCTTCTTGGCTCCCTGTTCCATTTAAAGTCAGATGGGGAGTCCCACCTACTGGGTGACCTTCTTGAAGCAGGTCGTTAGCTTGATTTAAAATAACTGTCACAGGAATTTATACAGAGCAAAAACACAGCATGGGCCTAAAATTAATAAATTGACTAATCAGACTTGGTGAGAGGACAAATTGCACTAAAAGTAGCTTCCCTACACTTTCATTACCATTTTGCGTTGCTTTTCTGGCATGCTGGTCAAAAATCTGTAAAGCTGATCATAACTTGTCCTCTTTATATGTAATGAAGCTTTTCAACAGGCTGCATGAAGCACCTCCCTGCCTGCTAAAACTATCACAGACTTTAAGATTTGATTCTAAGGTGTGATACTGTTGTCTTTGTACACAAAAGAAAAGAAAGAACTGTCCATCAGCTCTTGACAAGGTCTTAACGCCTACACGTAACAAAGTCAAAATATTCTTAGTCCTCCTGTAGATCCTGAAGGGATTTTCTATTGTTCACTGAGTATAACTGTGAATAGCCAATGGGATGGATCAAAATTTTCCAAGCAGTGTTTTAAATGTGCAGGTGTCACTCTGCCAGTCCTGACTCTAGGATTCCTGAAGTGGGGAGACTCACAGCACAGGCCAAGAAAGGCAAACTTTTGTCTTGGCTGGAGACATCAGAGAAGATTAATTTTTCAAATTGCTTTAGGTTTTCTTAACTATTTAGTCTCTTAGATATGCCTCAGAAAGCTGGCCTAATGAAGTAAACTTCTTCAAATGAAGAATTTTATGTCTAGAAAATGTCACAAACTGCATATTGAAACTGTTTCTGTCACATTCACTGTTACAGGAAGTGTTCTAAACTAAGGTGCATATATAAAAATGTGGTGCTTTATAACCAGATTTGGGAAGCTGTAACATACATGATATCTCAATCTTTATCTGAAGTTGTGGGGAAAAGTCAAAACAAAATGCCAGAAATATGTAATATTGTAAAGAAAGATGAAGAATTGGAGACAGAGCTGAACTAAAAGAGTGATAGAATCCCAGACATTCAGCACCTGGTGGCAGATCTCAGTGGGCTGCCCAGGAAAACACAGCAAGGTCTGTAGTGAATATTTTGGCTTCAGAACCAGAAAGGAGGCTGCCCAGAGAAAGTCAGTCAGGGTCCAGCACCTGACTTCTGCCAAAATACACATTGGAAATGTGGAGGTGATTGCTTAATTAAATACAACAGTGCCATCATTTCCCAATCTCACTACTTCCTGATAAGATTAAATGGTCTAAACCATGATCCTGTGAGAGCTGACTGAAGTAAATCAATCGACTTCTGTGCGAAAAGTCTAGCAAAGGACACAAAGTGACTGTAGCAAAGGGTAGTTGAAAAATCACATATACTGGCATTAGTTTAAGATAACAGTCAGTGGCAAAATAACACAAAAATTTCAGTTCAGTGGCTATCTGTGGCCAAATAAAAGAAGGAGAATATCTTGCTGAGAGGATTTTAAAGGGACTACCTACAAGAAGATGGAGCGGAATTGAGAAAGTGGAGCCAGGCTGTTCATGGTAATGCTTGAGGGAAGGATAAGAGATAATGGACAAAGAAAGAAGAATGACGCAGACTAGATATAAGGAAAAACTTTTACCATGAGGACAGACAGACAGCTGAAACAGGTTGCCTGGTTGAGGAGGGTGTGCTGTCTCCATCTTTTGTTTTTGAGACCACAATAAATCCCAGAACAACCTGGTCTACCCTTATAGCTGCTGTGAGCAAAAGTTGGACTAAGATGCTTCCTGAGGTTCCTTTCCAGACAAATTTTCCATAAGTCTATGCTTATGTTATACTGTGAAAGTAAATAGCTGAAATAATGATTTAGACTGATATAAACCTGCATGAGAAGAAAATAGTTTGAAAATCAATTGGGAGAAGTTACGTTATGACAAAAACAAAAACTGCCTAGTAAAATTCAATTATGTAAAGATCCTACAAGCATTTAAATAACTCAGCTGATGTATAAATATCACACAAGAAGTGAAATACCTCAGCTGATGGGTAATGACTGAATAACAATGTTAGCTTAAATGTTAGTGGTCAGGACGAATAGAATGAGAAGTTAAAAAATCCCCATAACAGAAATGCACTAAATATGCTGCAATGTCAAGTGACCTAGATGATGATTAAGCAAGTCACAATGTACATGTCAAGTTAGTGGCCAGTAAGGAGGGCAGAAGAATGACTGCTGCATAGAATGAAAATGGGATATCTTGGGAGAGTTCTGCATAAAAAGGTAGATATACAGACAATTATAATCAGAATTTCACCCTGGGGTTTTGCTCTAAAAAGCTGAAAATCTTGAGATGCACTCTAGGAGGACTGTCTTTTTGTGAGTAGTCTTGCCCTCAGTGTTATACTGATAAATGCTATGTGACCATGCAGCTTTAGGCTGAAAACAACAGATGATGATGCAAAAGCAAGAGACAAAAACAAAACACAGATATTAAATGGCTCCATTTTATCTGCTATTATGAATATTTTAAAAGGGTTTTATTGTCATGCTAGTACTAATACATAATATTTTCATTTTCAGCAGATTAGTTTTCTTGAACAGAGTAACTTTGCATCAGAAAATGCTCACTGTCCTTCGCACTTTATTACATTTCTGCACAAAGAGCCTGCATGTACAAAATATAGCATTTCATCACAGCTCCAGCTTCCATACTACACTGATCAGTGAGCCTCTTCCCAGCACCAAATCTGCATTTATCTTTCTGGATTGTCTGGAAGCCTATTTTGCAGAAGCATACATGAACGCTTCTTATTTCTGCAATAGTTCTTGATCTAGATGCTTTGGGGTTGTGCTAATATAAGGGAATATAACCTTTTCCCTGACAAAACTTTGTGAATCAGGTATTCAGTAATTATATTGACAACTTGCTCTTCTCAAAAATTTCTTTGTGCAGGACATGATTAGCTCATCTTTTATATCACAGCTAAGGGTGTCATGCCCAGTTGTGCTTAGTGACAGCTTTCCATTACATAAAAAGAAAGACAAAAAAGCAACAATACCTCCCCCCCCCCCAACCCCCCCCAAAAAGTGCAGTTGAAGAACTAGAAAAGAGATCTTCCATTTTCTTGTGTAGTTACCATATGCTTGTTCCTCAGCAGCAGAATAACGAGTCTTCTCTCGCAATACAGAAGTTATGGACTCATAGTAAAGAACTGTGGTTTTCCCCTTGGTTTAGCAAAAGAAAGAAAGATTTTTATTTGTATCAAAAGTTTCAAGATGGTACTGAGCCTGGTGGACAGAGCAATCATAACATATCAAACTGTTAAAACCTAAAAGAGACAAGAAGGAAAGGTTATAGCTGAGGTAGGTAGGGAACAGAAAAGCTGAATACAAAAATGAGAGACGTGAAAGTTCTAGGAAGAACAACTGGTTATTTATGAGGGATCATCTCCTGTCAGAAATCTGCATCATATGAAAACAGTATACTTTATTGCTCCTGATTCTCATATTTTTACATTCCAATCGAATATTTGCGTATATATCTAACTATGAAACACCTGTTGATAATGTCTTCTGCTTGATCAGAAGTGATACAGCTGGAACAATATTCTCAGTGGCTTCAGTCTCATATGGCTTTTGTGACATAACAAATTATACTGTTTGATTTGAGCCAAATCTCTTTTGACACTGGACTCCTGCCTTGAACTACTACTTCATTATACAGCTTTAGATATTTTACACTGGGTTTGGTTTTGGAGGGGTTTTGTTTGTTTGTTTGGTGTTTTTAGGAAAGGTCTTCTAATTATTCTAATTATTTAGTATTAGTTTAAATTCTGATTTTTTTTGTAATTCTATTAATTTTTTTATTGTTTTTATCACTAATAAGATCTCATTCTTAAGAGTGATACCACTTAATTTCTTCAGAGTTATCTAGTCCCTGGGGCTGTGGAGACAAAGAATAAAGGTACATACATTGGTTTAATTACCCTGAAATGTCTGAAATGCCATGCTATGGCATAAAAATGTGCCATAGTCAATTCAGAGCTTCAGTATTTGCATCTATGAAAGAGAGAGCCTTTACAAAATACTTGAACATCTAAAGTAATCCAATTTCAACAAGCTTAAGAGTAGAATGTTCCTCTTGGGATTTCTTTCCTTGTAAAATCGTGCTTCAGTTACATTTTTCAACTTTTTAATATTTGCTTACATCTTGTTTGGTTCAATTTTATTCACTTCCATTATTCCAAGCTGGACCAAAATTTGCCTGTGGTTCACTTTTATTTCTATGTAATTTCTAAAATGCCACGCCCAAACTTATATTTTGGATTTTCCCAATAGAAATCTGTGCACCTGCACAAATCAAATTTTCCTTTAAAGTGTAATATGGATTCCCCCAAACCAGTATTTGATGTCATTTTTTGATGGAAATATCTAGACAAGCATTACTATCACCAGATGTCACTAAGCTGCAATTTCCTTTTGAAAGATTCTACTTAATTGTTTCCCATTTCGTAAAGCATTTATATTTCATTAGTGACGTAGTTTAAACCCCGCTGTAACTCAGAACCACACAGTGCTCTTTCACTTCCCCCCTACCTCCACACGTCTCCCAGAGGGATGGGGGGTAGAATGGAAATAATGTAACTCCCACAGATTGAGATAAGAACAGTCCAGTAACTAAGGTATAACACAAAACCACTGCTGCTGCCACCAATAATAATAATGATAAGGGAAATAACAATGGGAGAGGATACAACCACTCACCACCCGCTAACCAATACCCAGCCCGACTGAGCAGTGATCTCACCCTGCCCAGTAACTCCCCCATTTTATATACTGGGCATGATGTGCTGTGGTATGGAATACCTCTTTGGCTAATTTGGGTCAGGTATTCTATCCCTGCTTCCTCCTGGCTTCCCATCCTCCCTGGCAGAGCATGAGACTCAGAAGGTCCTCGGTCAGAGTAAACATGACTTAGCAACAGCTAAAAACATCGGTTTATCAGGGCTGTTCCCAGGCTGAAAGTCAGAAACACAGCACTGCACCAGAAGGAGAAAAATGACTGCTGCTGCTGAACCCAGGACAGTTAGTTTAGATTTCATCTCCAGATATGACTTTGTCTTCTTCAATCACTTTGCTTATCATCTACATTGTGTGCAAACCATTGCACTGTAAGCTTGTGTACATTGTACAGGGGAGCTTTTTTGTCATTGGGTAAGCTCAGTGTGAGGACAGGTGAAGCCTTTATGTGGGTTTGTTTTATTTTAAAGAGTTCTGTTTCACATAGTCCAAGTAACATAGGATCCTCCATTTGCAGTAGCTTAACAAGCTTTTTTAAACTAAAATACTAAAAACTTTCTCCTCGTTGAGAGTATGTAAAGAAACTATTCATACCTGGCTTTCTGAGAAACTTGCTTTAGGTTTCATATGACCAAAGTATGTATGTGTTGAAACTTTTTAGAGGCAGCAGGAAATAAATATACCAGAGGAGAAATGCAGACATCCCTATGCTTCTCATGTCAAGTTTTTAACAAAAGCCAGATTGGCCCCTACAATCTGTTTCAAAGGGAGTGCACCAGCTTCCGCTTGTCTTTACACATCTGCCTCAGAGGAGCACAGGGCTATATATGCCAAAAAATGCTTCTACCTTGAGACTACTGAGGTAAGGTAAGGTACTATCCTGTTCTGATGAAATAGCTCAAGAATGCCAGCTGTGCCACTGTGCAAATCCCCATCAGATATTTCATACACTCTGGCAGCACCCAGTTTCAGCTATGGAGACCTTATCTCTGACTAGGAGATCAGTGCCACCAGTGACAGCAGGGTAACCAAAGGGCTCACACTGTGTAATGCAAGAGAGGTTCCAGCATTACCTCTTACCTCTCTGTTCTTGGTCTCTGGGCTTCCAGTTATCCTATGTTGTCAACACTCAGATATCTCACTTTCATGCTATGCTTTGCCACCACAAAAAATTTGACATGATCCAGAATACACGGTGGTGTCCCAGCTCATTTAGAAATAAGCATCTGGTTTCAGTGTCTCTCTTGCTAACATTGAAAGTGCATTTGTTTACAGTACAGTAGCTCAGGCTGGCTGAGTGCAATCATTTTAATGCATTGCTTCTGCCTGAAGAACTTTGCCACTGTCCACTGATTTGTTACCTATGTAGTATGGAGTGTGCATTCTTTGCTTGATGAGATTTTAATGTAGCTGTGACTCTTACTAGTGCCCAAAGGTTTGATTTGCCATATTTCTTTTTGATCCGTTTTTCCTGTCTGTGGTATATATACATCTTTTTCAATAAAAGCAAAAATTTCAAACTAATTCTTTTTCACAGCACTAATGTTTTCCCTTCCTGTTTAAGCTTTGAGTTATACCCTGGTTACAAAAAGTTGGTTACCCTTTACACTTCTCCAAAACTTCAGTTAATTCCTCCTCTGTTTCCAAGGATGAAACCAGTTTTGTCACACACATAAATTAGCCTGTTTCAGACAGCACTGGGAACATTTGTAGTTCTTGAAAATTAAGCTTTCCCTATTACTAACCTTCACAAGCATATATATATTTCTTTTAAACCTGACCTTACTAATGAGTGAGTAACTAAAAATGAGCCTTTAATAGCCCAGCTGGTGTCTAGGTAAAGAATGGGTTCAAATAATATTTCTGAACTCCTAAGGGCATTATTTTAACAATCTGCTCCAGAACTAAATGAGGTGACAGTCCAACTTAATCAAACTCTAGTGACCATAACAAACTAAAAAATGTCAGTGTGTTCCAAAAATGTATTTTTAGAAATGAAAATGTAAGAGATCCGGGGAACTCACATTCAACCTTTAAGTTTTCAAGGAACTGGAGTTCATTAAAAAAGAGGTATTTGTGCATATACAGAATTCTGGAGGAGGGAATTTGGTGCCTACTTCTCATTCGTTCTAGCAGTTATTTGTAAGGACTTCCAAATATTTTAGTTCTTTAATTACATTAATTATGAGCATAGATAGACCTCAATATTAGGTAATACATATGAGATAGAGAACATAGTCAAGTTTATTCAAAAACCTGGCTGCTGGTCACAGCTGTAGAGAAATATTTAAAAATCTGTGCCTTATTGTCTCTAAAACACCCCTGAAGAGAAGTCCACTTGCTTTAATTGCTTCCAGATGTAATGTTAGGAATAAGGTATACGTGAAAGACATATATCTAACTTATAACTTGAATATTTTCTTCTTCATGTTGTTGTGCTACACAGTGATGCAATGCTATAAAAGGCCATGTATATTGAATTCCACAAACTACTTGCAGAAAATGAGAGAACTATGAAAATAATGTTTACAAGAAAAAAAAAGTGCTTTTTGAAACAATGTACTAGGATTCTTACTATTTCACAGAGAGCTAGAAAAAAGTGTTAATACAATGAGATATTTAATCTTAAATAGAAGATATCATTTTGGACAGCATATGCAGGTAAAATAGTGTTCTTTAATAAACACAGCACTGATATTGGCACGAGTTTTCTGTTTGAAGAATTGCTAGCTAGAGGACCTGTTACCCGAAAGCTTAATAAAGTTTTTTTTTATTATGCCAAGTGGCCAGTACATGGGTTTCAGAGCAGAAGCACTCATCCTTTCTCTCTCAGAATTTCGACATGGGCTTCACATATTTCATAACAATGAAGAAAAAAGAATACATTTTTACATATTTGTTATGAATACTGAACTCACAGCATGTAAGATCTCTTTACATCAGCAAAGTCCTCACCACTGATTCTGTCTGAAAAGTTTTATCCACTTTATTGCTGATTTTTCTTTTAATAGCACTTAGGCAGTAACCAAAAAGTTTCTGTATTGTCCTTTATGACAAAAAAAAAAAAAATAAAAGAAATACTGCAAGGATGACTAGTCTTCTAAAAGCTGTTCCTAAAACAACAGATTGTTTGGGATTAGGGATATTTTATTGTACTTTTTATGGAGAAAACAAGAATACCAGGACAGTGTTTATACAGTTTAAGCAGCATACTTATGCCTCAAATTGCATTCCTCTGGGGAATCTATCTGTATCTATATTTTGTCTTTGCTCTGGTCTATCTCCATAGCAACATGTTTGTTCCTATGGAGAATCTGGATGAATAATTTCAAATTGAGCCTGAAATTTTTAAAACAAGATTTCTGTTCTCTATAAAATATTTATGGACCAAAGCACTTTCAAAAACCCTCAGAAAATAAACATAATTTTGTCCTTGTTTCTTTTACCATACCCTAGACATAGTTATCTATGAACAAGCCTTTGATCTCTCTTTCCTGTGATGTTCAGACTGGAAGCAGGTTTATCCACATGCCTTCAGCATCTGTTATAAAATCTGTTGGGGAATTTTTCATTCCAATTTGAATGGCTCAGTGTATTCACTGATTATGTTGTTATATACACATATTCCATGGTTTCCCTCAGAACCTGGGATCTTTGCTTTAAAAAAACCCAACAAACAAAAATCTCAGGAGAATGGTGAAAAGAACAGGGCAAGATGACTTTAAGATGACTTTCAAAATAACATGGGTCATTTTAGAAGTGGTCTTTAAATTATAGACAATGTAACTTCCTGATTGTATCTGTAGCTGTTCTGTCTTTGATCTCAGGGAAAGATTCTGTGGCTGAGAACTCTTTATGGCTACAAGATAACAGTGTTAATTTTTTTTTAAAAAGATTATTGATCTTTAGCATTGATGCTAATTAAACAATTGTTTCTTCATGCCTTAAAATGTATGCACCAAGAGCAATCTAAAAAAAAAAAAAAAGAGAGAAGATAAAATATAGTATGTTTTTAATCATGAGTTACTCTAGTAGTAAAATGATCCAGCTAGATTTTCATTCAAATTATTCCAGGAATTCTCATGGAATTGCCAATATTTTCTGACCAGTATGAGCTGTCCTGCATTGCACAATAGGGCTAAGACTGAAAATCCTATATATAGACTAGCATAAAAGGAAGGACCCTTTTGTTTAATTGCTCAGATAGTGTCAGCCTATTGAATCCAGCTCAGATAATACTACTCATCCAACTCACCAGAATTATTGCTGTGAAGTTTGAACAATTCTGCAATATTTTAAGGCAGACACAGCATCTGCATCATCTGGAAGTAATGAAGCTTTCATTCTCTATGCCAGCTATTCAAGTCTTATATCTGATACTCAAAAAGTTTTCACATATGGTCCATTCCAACCTGTTCTTTTTCTGCTTCCCCTGGATTTGTATTTTTTTAGGCATTTCCCATGTGCCTACTTTAAGATCTTTAAATAGGTGGAATATTCTGGTGAAAGTAATGAATACTTTTATTCTGCCTCCAAATTCTTTCCCAGTGATGCCAAATGCACATTATACCTGGCACACCCATACTTTGAAAAGAGTCGTAAATTTAAGAAGCAAAATATGGACTTGTTTTATATAACAGTGAGTCACTTTTGCATTTTAATCATACAGTACAGACAATAAAAGAGAAATGAAGTGTCAATGATTTAATTGGCAGTCATAGGCAAAGGCTGTGTAGAGACAGCAATATCTCTTTTAACTATAAAAACATATTTGTTTATGGGATAGGTGCCCTACCATCAGCCAATGGAGACAGCTTTAAAATTCTACCTGGCTTAAATAAACAGCACATACAATTATGGAAGTGGTTTCTACATATCATTCAGAACAATATCCTTGACATAAAAATAACTGAGAAATAGCTACTGAAGAAAGATGGTGTCATTTATTTTGAGTAAAAGTATGGAAAGAAAGAAATACATTCCTATTCCACAAAATGAAAAAATAAATAAATCTGAAGAAATTAAGCAGCACCTGTGATGATTTATTGTTAATCTAAATTAATTTAGATCGTTATTTAGACAACCTTTTTTAGATCAACTAGAGAAGAAAAAAAAAAAAAGCAGAAACAGAAAAGTGTGGCAGCTCTATCTGCCACCAAGGTTGGATTTCTGTAAGAAAAATTCCATGTAGCATATATGGCTTTTATCATTGTAATGTGTGTACTGAACTAGTCAACCATCTTCAGATTTCAACTTGCAATCCACTTGATTTAAGGGGGAACTAGAGGGAAAATCAGATCCTGCCTGAATCAAATATCCAAAACTGTGTTGCTCTCTGAGGTACATTGAATTCCAGGCCATTTTTGAAAATTTGGGTTCAGTGTATAGCAGACTATATTCATTTGAAGAGTCCACTCTTAATTGTAAATCAGTACTTCTGTTTGAAAAATCTATGTACACCTGCAGAAGGAAAGAACATGTTCATCTGAATTAAATGTACTGAAGACAAATTAAATTATTACTCAGATTCATGCAGTTTTAGTGTTTTCTGTCCTAAAAATTAAGCTGATAAATATATCCTGCAGTATAACATCTGTGTACTATCTCACAGTGAAAATTATGGGCATTCATCAACTCTGTGGAATATAAATAAAAAAAAAAGACAGTGAAGTACTGACAGATTGTTTTTATGTCACATGAATAAAAGGGAGAATTAACAAGGAAGTCAGGAATAAAAACCACTGAAATTTGAGAAGAAAAAACAACAGAGTGATTTCAATAAATTCAAGTGATCAGCAAATCTCATATACAATTTTTTAAAAGCTCATGGATAGATACTTTTTTGAGTTATTAAAAGGCTAAAAAACTTTTCCTGATTAAGGAATATTTGGAGACTAGCCATCTAATAGCAAACAGACATGGATAAATAAGCTCTACTCTTTAAATCCAAAGACTCTCTCTAAGTGTGTGGAGACACCATAGGAAGCCCCTGAGAATACTGTATGTGTTTGGGATCACATAACAACTAAATGACTTTTAACTGTGGTTATACTGGAATACGTGTCTTTCTAAAGGTTGTATGAGAATACGTCAGATAAAAGTTAAACAGTGAACTGAGCAAAAAAAGAACCTTATTACTATTTATTAGTCTTTGGTACTGTATATATTTTATATAGCCTCATCTCATTCTAAATAAACACTACACTTTCCTCATGAAGGACACGGTGGAGTGTCATGTTAGAACAGGTTCTTTTATTTATATCTATGTTAAACAAAGCTAGGCCAGCACTTGGAAGAAAATAAGGAAATACCAAAGGTGTTTTAAAACTTGTAGAAGGCAATTACTGTTCTTCTACATACAAAAGTTTTACTTTTAAAAATTAA
This sequence comes from Melopsittacus undulatus, assembly GCF_012275295.1. Lineage (NCBI taxonomy): Eukaryota > Metazoa > Chordata > Aves > Psittaciformes > Psittaculidae > Melopsittacus > Melopsittacus undulatus. The sequence goes on from NC_047527.1 coordinate 129,427,194, forward strand.
GAATAGTTTTACAGAGCTGGAATAAGGGCATAATATACTATACCATGCAAGAGACAGACTGACATTCACACCCACCAAAATAGTAAATCAGAAGTTAGGGCACAGGCCCAGAATTTGAAGCTTGTTAATACAGAGAGTGCATTAACTAATACATTAGCTTTTCCATCTTGGGCTGGGGAACTTATCCCCAGAACAATGTATCTAAGCCTCTGTATTGCCAGAAAATATTCTCGTTTCAAAAGAGGAAAAAAAAATATACGTGACCTTTTGCTCGCTTTATGGATAGTGAATTAAGAGCTACTGTTATCAGCTACTAGGATAGGTGATAATATTAACGCTAACTTGGGGTAATATTAACAATCAGAAATAGTGCTTTCTGTGGAGCATCCATAAGGAATTGAAAACAACATAGACACTACAAGATGAATTAGCCAAATCTAAATTTGCATGAACTGGACAAAACCCCTTCAGACTTCTCTTTAAAGCTTCTTCATCCCTTCTTGGTTGGCTTTAGCACAGTCTTCTTCTACGAAACATTCTTATCCAACATTCAAAATCATCTTGCTAGCAGTACGGTCTTAAGGGATGAGTATTAATTATAACATTTATATTTCATGCTAATCATAGAAACACTCATTCACATAAAATAAAATTCTTCACATGCACCCTTATATATACACACAAAGATTTTACATGACAGATGCAAACAAAAAGGAATAACGATGTGTTAACAAAATAAGAAAGTTACCTAAATACAACTTATGCCCCTGCCAGCATTCCCTAAAGTCTATCCACTGCATTGAGTAGGCTATGGATCATGCACAACAGTGCTTACTGAGCAGCTCTTCCTGAAAAGGCTTACCTGGAAATCTAAATGTAATTTTTGCTTTTTCTACTTCATCACCTGCTCTGTGGCTCTGGCCTTCTGTCATGTTTCTATTTAGAGAGTAAAAACACTTCTGCTTCGGTGTTTCTCCCCATTTAATGCTGTTGCATAGCAGGGTATGCGTGCTGCATAATTGGAAAGCCTTGGTCACTTAAAATGTGGCTGTAAGCAGCAGTTGCTAAGAAACTGCAACTTAACTGCTTTCAAACACAGTTTTACTAAAGTGCAATTACCCACACCTGCTATTATTATTTATATGAGCTAATGAGTAATTCCTTCTTCACCATACCGGACACGTCCTCTTTTACCTCCCATTGCACTAAGCTCCTTTCCGGCAACTTGTGAGATCATTTCTCATCTCACTTAAACAAACATTTTAAACCACCCCCATATCCCAAATATTCCCCAGGCAGGGAAATGTGTCACAAAACATCTCCGTGTGGCTCAGCATGAGACAGTAGATAAATGCCCAGCTGGTCACTGTCACTTACAAAACCAGTGTCATGAGACAGAGCATCCAAATGAAATTTACACCAAGAGAGACTGCAAAGCTGAATAGGAGGTGGATGGGCATTTTTTAATTGGAAAACAAAAATAAATTATGCAGTAATAAATTATTTAACAAAAAAGTAAGTAGATCATTTAGTAACTCAGTTTCTAGTAAGCCAGCCTCCAATGTTTTGTTAGATGAACAAAAAAAATGCCACTTATAAGGAATATACATACAAGAGGAGTGGGTGTCTCTTGAGTGGAAAACTTTTGTCTTTACCTTTTTTATCATGTAAACATCTACTGGTGCCTCTTGAATAACAAGGGAATCTTTTATAGTGTCTTGGCTGCATTCCACATCAGCACAGACCATTGTTTCCTAAGTAATTTCAACCATGTGAATTAGATGCCTTATTCTTTCTTTGCTTCCTGGAGGTGAATGCAGACATCTTGTAGCTAGTCAAGCAAGGACTTGATGAGAGGAAGCCTTAGCCAGATGATGGGAGTGAACAGTTAAAAAGCAAAGAATTTGTAAAGCATGATGCCTGCCCTTTTCTACGCCATTGGAGGTGAACTAGTATGCAGCAACAAAGAAGAGGAAGGGGATACAACCTTAATAAGAAAAGCAGGGCACTTCTTCACAGGTGGGAAAGCCCAGGCTCACTTCTTTCCTTTCACTCTGCTTCTGCTCAGAGCTAACTAGACAGAAACCAACAAACAGGCTCTGCAGGGAGGCAGATGTACTAGCTCTAGTCCAGGTATGTGTTAAACAGCTGGAAGTCTTCTGGAGAGACCCTTGCTTGTACCTGAAGATTCCAAAATAGTGGAAATGGTACTTACATATGGCCTCAGTCATTCACACAGGTTCACACAAAACAGAGAATGTGAAAACAAAGAGAGAGGGGAAAGGGAGGAAAACCACATCTTACCTAATAAATGCCTACACACTAAGACAGACCTGACACATTCACAAACTCTGTGAAAAGAAGTTATATATTCTAATGCAAATCTTGATGTAAACCAATCTTGTTAGTCATTGAACCACTAGTCATTTAAGTTAAAGTACTTGATTTTTAACATTTGGTGTGCAATCAGGGTACCTGTCTCACTGTTGAACTTGGATGCTTGTTCTGCACGTATATAAGTTCCTGGCATCAGAATGTTCAATACTTCAGCCTATCTGTACGATGGTGAGATGATGCATGCTGCATGCGAACGCAAAGGTAAACAACATGATTTGTAACTGCATGTGACTGCTAATGACAAAGAAACTTTGGGAACAGTATAATAAACAGATGAGGTTATTTGTAAATCTCTCATTTTCTGGTTTTCACTTCCCAAATACATAATAAAATGTGGCTATGTTTTCTTGCACGAAAATGACAGTAAATTTAAAAAAAGTAAATTCTATATCAAAAGGTATCATTGCACAGCTATTTGTGAAAACAAAGATGCATTTTCTTGCCTAAAAGAAAATCTCTGAAGTCTACAGTTCTTTCAAATAGTTTTATCTTCATTGCCAAATATTTTGACATTTCTACATGACTTAAGGATATATTTCAGCAGAATTTCAACATGGCTACTACATAACTGCAGTAAACTAACCTCAGGATTTTGACAAGTCCGTTCTTTTTTCTTTTACATAACATCACAAAGCTCTGGTTTAGAGTGGCATGGGGAAAATAAGCCTGAATTACAATTTCTGAAGATATCATTTGAATGACCGCCTTTAGGCATGAAGTCTCCCACAGCATGCCCCAAATTGCCCAGGAGACTTGTTGAGGCATTACAGTGCCAGAGGAGGTGCATGTCAGGGGACCACCGAGTGTTTCCAAACTCCTCCCAGGTCCAGACACACATTTATCATTCATGTTCTGAATACAACATGAAAGCATTATATTGAATGACATTTTATAATGAATGTGTCAATAGGGATATGATGTTAGTTAAGCTTTAGGGTGTGCTTTTAAAAGTATTTTGAAGGAAACAACAGGGTGGCAGAAGTCCACAGAGCTCCCAGGTTCATTTCTGTATATCCAGATATATCCAGCTTTTTTAAAATTGTTTACCCGTGTGAAATTCCTTCTGCTTTACTTTTGGATGGATTAGAAATTCATTTGTCGTCATACCCTCTTTGCCACCTGAAGCAGAGGCACAACCAATAAATCTACGGATTCAAACTGTAGCCCTTGGCTGCCACCTAAAGGTTTCATATACTTCTTTCGAGGGGTACCATCAGACTCCGTTCCAGTGTTTGGAATGGAAAAATGCTTGCCTAGTATTGTTACAGACAGCTTCTACATTCTTTATTGCTGAGAGGGATTAAAGGGAGGGGACAAAATTGCTCTGGATTTAAAAAGAAAAAAAAAAAAAAAAGGAAAGGAAAACCCAAAACCTATTAAGCCAAGGGTGCTCCAGAAAGAACAATTCCTTCTTTCTGCCTACCCTTTGGATTTGAAAACCAACAAAAAAACTAGGGGAAAAAATATTATATGCTACTTGCAGAAGGGGCCAGTATACCCAGTCACTGTTTGGGTAATTCAACTGGAGCTGCAGACAGGTTGTTTAGGTCTTATGCTCTCCACTGGGGAGAGATTGCTCTCTCTAAGCACTCTTCACAACTCAAGCTACTTGAGAATATCTGGAGCTCAGATGGCAAAGAAGATCCTGGCCACTGACTCCTTTTTCCACCAGCAGGCAGAATTCTGCCTCAACTCTCTATCTAGGTACAACTATCATTTGTTTTCATCAATTAACTCAAAACCATTGTTTCTTATTCACAGTGTCTGTACTAGGTAAGCAATTTACAGGTATTTACAGTTTTACATAGTGAAATTGTATGTTGGAAAAACTTTTTCTAATATATGTATGTATCTAGAACTAATATTATAATAGCAAATTATACATTTTTCTCCTTTTACAGTGGATCTCTTAAAAACTATTTGGTAGGCTACAGAATACAGAATGAGGATCTGAATAAGGAGAAAGAGGGTGATCTGAAGTGATATGGCCACAAAGTACAAATGTAAAACTACCAGAGGATCAACCTATAATTTGAATGAAGTTGTACTCATCTATTAGTGTTAGAATAACAGAATTGCACATGCTTTTTATCTTTTCCATGATGTGTTCATCATATATGTCTTACATTCTGGAGCACAAAGAGCAATCAACAGAACAAATCAAGTAGGAGATATTCCAAGAGAGAAGAAACTATACTCAAAGAATTTCTGGGTAACAAAGAACTGTATTTCTGCTTTGGTTTTGCAGTTTAATCCTGATTTACACATCCAGCTCCATTTTCACTCTCCACAGGATCTGTTCTGGTTTATTTTTGGTTTGCCCTCTCCTCCTACAGGAATGGCACCTCTCATGTTCTTAAAGGGAAGTGTACCGACCAACTGACAATGATGCACCAAAAAATTAACCAAGAGTCTACAGAGAACTAGTGGTTTCCACCCACACATGGGAAGAAACTTAGTGACAGCAGCATTTTGGCCCACATTGTGAAAATGAAAACAAGTAATCAGTAAACTCATAACTGTCTGTTTTCAAGCTGTGATCATAGCGTATTTGCAGTATTCCCTGGGAGACAGTTAATGGCTAAGAGCAAAAGAACTAGTTGTTCTCTTTTGTCCTTTTGAGTAGTCCATGTGTCTATGTCTTCTGTGGCACACACAGTTATATTCGAGTTTACTACCTTGAGCAGATCTCTGAGATCGTAACCTTCCATGGCAGCTATTACTATGATGGTTTGTGCATAGGTAAGGTGCATGTCACTGTTATTTGTACCGCTTACAGTGTTGGCTGTTCTCTCTTTTACTTCAGTCTTGCACCTGTACTTCTCTTCTGAGTATAGTGAAATTTCAGTTTAATTTGATGTAATGCAATCCTTACTTGTTTCAGGACACATCTCTCACAAATTAACAATTTTATGTTCCATTTTCTTCCAAGTTACACAGTTTTGCTACTTACCTGTAGAAATCTGGATACTTAGAAGACTGATAGAATTTAAATTGAGAAAGAATTATAGCAATCATCTTTTCTGACCCCCCAGGTTATATAGGCTATACAACTTCACCCAGCAATTTCTCCAGTAACCTTAATACTTCTGTGTGATATACAGTTTGTCTTTTATACAACCATTGGGTCTTGAATTAAAGACCATCTATGATGAAAACTGGTGCCAAAGAAGTCCAATCAGAAGCATTTTTTTTCAGACACAGTTAGGCTTACTAAATTATTTTGCAACCTTTATTTCCCCTCATCTTCCAGTGTTCTTTAGTGTGTCATGTCACACAAGGATTATTTGTTGGTACAGTATCACATTAACTAAATTTTAAAGGAACAAATTTCTAGTTTGGCTGTCACTTAATTACGTAAAATATTTTCCATTTGAGATAAAAATATAAGGTCTGGCAAATCCTAAGGCAGCTGTGTACTCTTATGAAGTACATGCTTACAGTGTGACCTTAATTTTGGTTCTCAGTTTATTCTGACTCCTTAAATACCATTGAACTATTCCATTACTTCTAGACTGCCTCAACTCAGGCTACAAGTGTCTGTTCCAAACAAAGTGGTGTCTGTTCCTTAGCAATACATAAATCCCATAGTTCCTCTCATGCCTTACCCTGACTTCATTTAACAGTACCAGATGCTTCAGCAAAGGTAGAAATCATCTTTAAAGGACTGCATCATTATGTGGCTGGAGGGAAATTTCTCTGCAGCCCCAGAGAGTGGCTGGTTCTTGCTCTGAAGCATGAAAACCTACCTTTGTTGTGAACTTTTATCCTGGCTAGTGTAAAGGCACATAAAATTTGTATAAGTATCTAATCTGTTTTAAAATCCTACAAAGCTCTTATCTGGAGCCATTGAATTCCACAAGTTACTTATACATTATTTTTAAAAGAATCTTATTTTTATTACAGCATAAAGGAAAAACTAATAACTACAGCTTTACTAGATCCTGGAATTAGACAAGAGAAGGTTTATGTATATGAATAAACAAAAGAAATCAGAAGGAGGGATATCTTTCAGAAGTAGGGATGAGCTCATGTGAGGTGCTGCCCAAGCATACATGCTCCTATGCCAAAATGATAACAATCTAAGAATAAGCAGAATGTGAGGAGACATATATATAGACACATATTTGAAACAGTTGCAAACATCAGTAAGTAATAGAGGTTTTATTATTTCTAAATGTCCCCATCTGCCTCCATTCTTTCTCAATTTCACCATTAAACATTTCTTGATTTATTTTAGCTGTCACATTAGCAGTGAATCTTGAGCAGCAATCTGGTGAGAAAGGAGAGGGAATATGCAGCGAAATACCCCACAGAGAACATCCTGACTGTAATGTGCACACCACCTTTCAAGACTGAAGACAAGGCAGATAAAATCCAGTCAGACAGGCTCAAAACCTTCGATGATTCTGGAAAACATACCCTCCCTGTCCCTGTTCCCCACCCCTCTCACTTCCTCGACTCTGCCATGCGCACACAGAGTTTGCCTGTGGGATTTTTCCACCCATGCACTAGATTGAGCAGCTCAGCTATGGACAGGAGAAATTATTTGTACTCATCAATCACTCAATTACAAACTTCTGCATTTAACTGTAGGACACTTCTGAGCCTGATCTGTAGAGGATATACTGTGCTAAAAATAAACTTTAATTTCTATTAATCGATACTTGCGCTTTTTCTAAAATCACAATTTAACTTTCCCTTTCAACCTCTAACGCTTAAATTTCCTCAATAATTTCTCAGGAGGAACTTTAATCTTTCAGAAGTCCGAAGAAATACTTCCAGCTATTTCTCCACTACATTCTACCTTTTTCTTTCTACCAGCTCCTTGTAAAACATTACATAGGAAACCTCAGGGAAATATGAGTGAGCTAATGGTGACAGGGGCTTACCTGGGAATTTTCCCTGAAAACTTTCCAGAATGTTGTCAGGCCTGCTGTATTATTATGGAATATTTCATCTTCCCCTTTAGTAACCCAATTATCTTAAATCCTGGGGTCAGAGAAGGAGTAAAATCATCATGGAAAGAGGATGAGGGAGAAATTGCAGTGCTGCTTGAGATAGCCGCAGAAGCAGCAACCATGACCTTAGAACTCCATTAGGGAAGTGAGAGAAGCAGAGATGGGGTACAAGGGGAAAGCAAGAGACCTGTAAAGTACCTGAGGATCCATCGAAAGTGACTGAGGGAAAAAAATAATTAAAAAAAACCATGAAAAGAATTAAAAAAAAATAAATCAGGTGAGAAAGGAGGCAGATTGAGAGTAAAAAAAAAAAAAAAGGAGGAAAACCTAAATTTTGAGGAAAAAAAGAATTTAAAAACCTGACATGTAACAGTCACTTGATTGGCACCTAAGCCAGGTCTCAGCAGTAACTGGAAATTGTATAGCTTTCTCAAGTACCAGGAAGAAAGGTAAGAGATAGGCAATAAGAACAGAAGGAAAAGGGCGGCGATAAACTAAAGAAAAACACATGGAGTGCCAGTGTATTGTGGATAGTTTCAGCTTGGAATAATACAAAAAAAACACCATAAAAAAGTATGTGACTGTTGCTGAACTTCACAGTGGCTGCTGCTCATCTGTAGAAAAGAAAATGCTACTTGTCTATGTTCACATATGTTCTTTGAAATTAGTATTTTCAGAGGATTTCAGCAACCTTAGTGTCTATGGATCTACACCTACATCTACCAAGAGGAAACCTGACCTTCACCCATCCTCCATGGAGCTGGAAAACCATACAGTGAGCATCAAAACTGTAATGGCTGGTTTGGTGTGGGCTGCAGTCCTTTGTGAATATAAAACTAAGTAAAACGATATGCTCTTTGCACTCTGTTATTCATTGAAGGAAAACAGGAAAGATAGAAACACAAGGTCTGGTCTACAGTCCATCAGGCAAAAGTTCCACTGAAATAAAGTTAACAAAATAACTTATCCAGCCTACTGCTCTTCTATCGTTCATCTTCCAGAAATCAAGCTGCAGTGTCTGTAAATCTGTGATATAATATCTATAAAATATGAATGACTGCGTTTAGAAGAACCTCAGGTAAATTTTGTACTTTAAAGACAGGCCGCAGGGGAGCTCTTCTGTCTGAAGTCAGAAAGGTTCTCAAAGCATACTGCAGGTTTAATTGTCAAAAAGAAGAAAACATTTCTATCTGAAATACGAGTTCCGTCACATGAAAAATCATAGTGGAAGTACTGAAAAATCCTAGTGAAGAGCATTATTTTAAACTCTGCATGTGACAACAATTAAAATGTTCTTCTTTCAGAATACATCTGTTCAACTGTATATACTGCAGTTTCTTTCAGTAAATACTTCCAGAAAGAGCATTTCAATAAACAACCCTAAGCTTTGACCACTTGTTACAATACATGCTTTTATGCTTTTGAGCATCTTACTTGAATTATACAGATAATTTCTTATGCTTGCTTGTCTCTAGGAAAATCATCCTACTTTTTCTTAAACAGAGGACAAAGACACCTTCACTGAGGCCCCCTCAATGCTAATTTACAGATAAGCTGTCTGAACTACAGATGTCCTAGGAAATTAGTGTCTGTATAGAATCATAGAATCATAGGGTTGGAAAGGACCTTAAGATCATCTAGTTCCAACCCACCTGCCATGGACAGGGACACCTCACACTAAACCATGTCACCCAAGGCTTCGTCCGATCTGGCCTTGAACATTGCCAGGGGTGGAGCATTCACAACCTTCCTGGGCAACCCATTCCAGTGCCTCACCACCCTAACAGTAAAGAATTTCTTCCTTAGATCCAACCTAAACCTCTGCTGTTTAAGTTTCAACCCATTACCCCTTGTCCTGTCACTACAGTCCCTAATGAATAGTCCCTCACCAGCATCCCTGTAGGCCCCCTTCAGATACTGGAAGGCTGCTGTGGGGTCTCCACGCAGCCTTCTCTTCTCCAGTTTGAACAGCCCCAACTTTCTCAGCCTGTCTTCATATGGAGCTTAAAGCTTTGGTTTTGACCTAGTTAACCCTGAACAGACTGATACCTTCTTACTTGAGAAGCCAGTGCTGTCTCTGTGTCAACTGCATGCTAACTGTTTTGGTTGAGAGTCCATCTGTACTGCAGTATTTCTTCTCGCAAGGTTGTGAAACGTCTCAGGTTTATTCTCATAACACGCACTTTCTCAGTGGGCTTCTGGCAAGTACAAAAGCACAGAAGATCAAGATCTGGGATTTCTAGAGGACTACATACTCTATATTTTGGAATACAACTGCTTGTATAAGAAAGGAAGAGAAGTGCGCTGCTGAGTTTTGCAATTAATTCTCTACAGGAAAGCAGAATGGAGGGAATATTGCTGACACTTAGATGGGGGTGGGGGAGGGGGGTAAATATAATTTTATAGTTAAACCCATTCAAGTAAATTGTGAATAAAAACAACACACACAGTATACACAAGTCACTAGGATGAGTGTATGGAAAATCTAAGGTGTTATTCCACCTGTCTCTGCATAACATTGGCCAAACTGTTAGGTTAAGAAGGTAAATGCAAGAAGAAATGTTGCCTGATTGTTTCATGCAGGCCCACTGAAGTCACTGAAGTTACAAACCCAAACAAGACTTGTGAGCCCATAGGAAATGCCCTTGCGAAATCAATGGAAGCCTTCATGAAAAACTCTATTTAGAGTATCAGCCATTTGGAATTACTGTTTTTCCTCAAAATGCACCATTTTCTCTTTGTGCCTTGTGCATTGGGAATTTCAGTAGTGTGGACTGGTAACTATGGTCATTAATGAAAAAAAACTACTATTTTGGGAAGTAAATATTCTGTTTTGAAAGCTGACATTGCCAGTTTTCACCATGAGAACTGAGCCTACAAATGAGAAACAAAGAAGATAGTTGTAATATCTTATATGGAAATACCTCATAACTTTGTCAAAATTACAAAGTTACATTTTGACAAAAATTTTGTGTATTGCATCAGGCAGTTGGAATTTTTATGGATTTTTACAGGATATAAAAAACAGCATAGGTGGGTTGTTCATAATCTGCACTGCTGACGGAGAGGCCTATAACTCTTTGGTAATCTGTTTCTTGGGAACAGCTATTGAATTTGAAGTGTTCCATCACTTTAAATTGATGGATTATGAAAGATTGGCAAAATACACTGACTTCTTTATCTGAAACAGATGCAGTTTAGATTCAACTGTTGTGTAAAAAAAATCCCCATCTATGGCAAATGCAATTGTATCTGACAGACAAGTATGTGATCCTTTTACTTAGTTATATAGCAAAGAAATACAATTTATATGTCAGTGGGATCTAATGAAGCCACCAAATCCAAAACAAGTACTGTATTCAAGCAATGCTTTACATTATTAAAATAGAGAAGTTGAAGGAAAGTGCAATTAAGTATACCAAAATGCTTTCTATGGGGATGAAAGATGCTATAATGTAAGCAATCATGTGACAGGCTAATGAAACCATAACACATTTTTTATTTAAAAAAGAATGTTGTGATATTAGAAGTTGCAAAACACAGTCTGGCAGTGTTCAAGGCCAGGTTGCACAGAGCCCTCATCAACATGGCCTAGTGTGAGGCATCCCTGCCCATGGCAGGGGGGCTGGAACTAGATGATCTTAAGGTCCTTTCCAACCCTAAATATTCTATGAATCTGTGATTCCCTTTGCAATCTCACTTTGGACTCTCCCCCATGAAATGGCACAGCAAAGATGGGTGGGTGTGTTCAACCAAAAAAAGGAACATCTTTTTTGTAAGAAATGCTTTGGGGTGTCTGACCAACTTTACCCTGTTTGCAGATGCAACATTTTCAAAACTGTTTCCTGAAAAGACAGGCTATCACCAACACTTCAATAGACAATTATATTTTGTTTTCAATAAGGCAAACATAAATACTGGAAAGAAACCACAGCGATAACACTTCAGAAAATTTTGTATTCATGTAAGGAAAGAACAGAGAATTATACATTTTCCACCATAAAAATCCAGAGTAAGGCTGGAAAAGGCCCCATGAGGCCCAGCTAGCCCAGTGTTTTAGGGTCAGGCTGCTTGGGGACTTGTTCAGCTGAGTTTCAAATATATCCAAGGACAGAAATTCTACAACCACCTTACTTCAAGCATTCATGGCCCTGTAGATAGAAAATGGAGTGAGACTTAAATCCATTTCCGGTGGTCTTAAACAACTTCTTACAAATCTTTTATGTGACCTTCAGCTTCTTCACTTGCAAAACTAGCAGACTTATTCAAATCTGTATGATGTTGAGATGCAACTTATTGCATTATAAACACTGTGTAAACAATATACTAAAGATGCTATCGCTGCAAAGTAAATATTTTTAAGTCTTTGGGTTTCACTAGGGAAGGAATGAACCTAAATAGAGAGAAACTGCATTTTACATAAACCAGCAGACCACTTTCAACAGCAGCTACAGAAGCCTCAACTCACAGAGGCCTCAACTATTGTTAACTTCAGCTCTTGGTTTTTGTTACTGCTGATACTGGTGACGCTTACTGCTCAGGGTACATAGTTCTCACCCTAGACTAGCATCCTTTTCATTATGTTCACAATATTTAAATTAATGACTAGTGTGTTCATTTTTGTTATCTTATTTTCAGATTTTATAAGAAAGTCACCAATTTATTTTTCTTTCAGAATAGACTGTAGGTATTGCCTTTCTGCCCAGAATGCTGAACCCTTGGTTGGCATTCTTATCAGTAGTACTGCACTTTAGGCCTCCATTTCCCTGTTTGTTATGGTGAACAGCCTATGTTTAGAAATGCATCAACACTACTTAGACTATGAAGGTGAAAACCTCAAAGCAGAGAGATCTCAGTTTCAGCAACATCTGCTTCTGCTGGGATTTTATTTAAAGAGAATTCCTTTAATTCTTCATATCTCGTCCTGGACACTTTTTTTGCAGATACATGTGATCACCATGACTTTGCAACATTGTGAGTGAGGAGACAGATATTACAATGTCAAATTCAGGATTAAGTTGAACGTTTCTCATTTCAAAGAAGAGCACCCAAGTGAGGTCTCACAGGATACATAGCTCACCAATGACATAGCTTGAAATTGTGACCTCTGAAATCATAGAGCTTTTAGGTCACGAATGCCACAAGATTTGGAGTCATGCGATGCTACCCTTTCATATTGCCACCACTGCTTTCTCACATCCCGTATCCCTGTCTGGGCTGTGGCCACTTCAGGAATGACATTCAAATGTCTGAAATGGGGGATTTCTCCAAGATGAAGCAGAAGGGTGATAACAGCAATTAAAAACTCCCACGAGTGTGAGTGTAGGACTCACACTCCATGTGGATGGCTCTACTGCCATCTCTTCCTCAGCGACCTTGAGCAAACACAGTGTGCATTCAGTTTCTGACCTTTGGCATGTAGATGATAAACCATCCTTAGCTCTGTGAGGCTTAGTGCAGGATCTGAAAATGCTTCAGCAGCCTTTCATCCATGAAGACTGAAACAGCATGGTATTTACACTGGTTGTGTTTGCATGACTTACACTGTACCCTGCACTGGCAGACTCGAACGGCTTGTTGATAGACTATTTCGGGAACCTGCATGCACTGACATCTGTTCTATTGTAAGGGGAATGAGGCGGTGGCACGGTGATGGCTAATATAAATAGCCCAGCCGGGTGACAGGACGAGGTGCCGGGGCGCGTTTCACCTGCCGGTAAAACTCCGCCCGCTGATGCCGAAGAAATATAACAAACGGAAGGGCAGGGGAGTCGGGGATCAGCGCTGGGCTGGGCCATGCTGGCGGGCAGGAGAACTTACCTAGGCCTGGCGGGGCTTTCCTGCCCCGCATGGCGAGGTACTTTCCGCCCTGCACCAGGCACGGTTGACCTTTGCGTTACTCCCACTTCGTCCCAAAGGGTGGAAACTCCAAGCAGAAAATACTCGGGCAGGGGGACAGGAATGATAAAAGCAGGGGAGGTATTTTTAGGTAACGTGAAGTAACCGGAGGCGGCGGGGGGTGACAGGGTGGGCTGTGGGCGGGGAGCGGTTTGCTAGCCCGCACCACGGACAGGGCAGGCAGCTGCGGCTGCAGTACAGAGGGCCATAACCGCGGGTAGGGCGGGGGACTACTGGCAGGGCAGCGAGGCCGAGGCGGCTGGCAAAGATGCCATGCCCGCAGCCTTCGCCCGTCCCCCCGCTGCAGCCGTTGTCGCGGCCCGGGGCAGAGGCGGTGCGAACAATGGGCGCCGCCGGCCGCCACCAAACAAAGGCGCGGGCGGGCGCAGTGACTTCACCGCCGGGCCCGCCCCCGCCGAACCTGCCCCGCTGCCGTCTCCTAGCAACCGCGGGGACCCACGGGCCCGGCGCACACCGACTGCGGCGGGGCCCGACGCCTCTGAGGGCGGCCTAGGCGGCAGCGGCGCCAACCGCGCTCCCTTGCCCTTGCCCCGGCCTTGCGGCGCAGCGGCCCCGGCGACGGCTCGGGAAGGCGGCGGACAGCGCCCACCTGGAGGCGCGGCGCCCCGGCGGGGGCAGGCGGGGTGCGGCTGCCGGGGAAGGCGGGTGCAGGCGCAGGGGGGTTGTTTCCCTGAGGGAGGTGCTCGGCGGCCGCCGCTCCCCGCGCGGTGGCAAGTGCCTCCCCGCGGCCGGGCGTCCCTTGCGCGCCGGGCTGGAGGCGGATGGAGGGAGCGGCGCTCAGCGCTCGGCCGGGACCCTGCCGCTGCCTTCGCCGCCCGGGGGCTGCCCTTGGAGGGGCGCAGGGGCGCTGCGGGCGCTGCCCCTGAGATGCAGTGTTACGTGCCAGCCCCGCCGCCCACCCTACCTGTGCTGGGCCCGCTGCCGCTCCTCCCCCGGCCCCGCCGCCGCCCCCGCGGGGGCCGGGACTGAGCTCTCCGCGGCTCCGAGACGCGGCCCCGAGGAGAGGGAGAAGGAGACAGAGCGGGAGCGCTGCCGGCCGCGGCGCACGATGTGGGTGCCGCTGCTGGCGTGCCTCACCGCGGGGATCATCTCCCTGCCCAAGTGTCAGCGCGGCCCCGGACCCCTCCTGGGAGCGGCCCGGCTGCTGGCGGCCGTGCCGGGACTCTGCCAGCACCGTAAGTTGCCGAGCCCCTCGGGCTGCTCGCTGTGCCCGTGGCTGGTCGGGATTGTGGTTGGGGTTGGTTTCCGCGCGGGGGCCGTGCGCTGCCTGAGGCCATGCTCGGGCTCGGCGGCTGTCCTCGGGACACAGCCCTGGCAGCCGGGGCTGCCCTGCGCCGCAGCACGCACTGCCCCGGCCGGCCGGGAGAAGTGGAGCGGAGAGGAGTAGGCGGAGGGTACCTGCGGGGAGAGCCGGGCTGGAGCGGCCGGCACCTGCCCAAACGTCACGCTGCTTGACTACTCGTAGTGGGAGCCCGTGACCTAATGGCACGTACCGAAGGCGTCCAGCCTTGACGGAGCCGTGGCAGCTCCCTGGGAATGGGTTCTGAAGTGCCCAGTCATCCTCCGGAAGCCTCCGAGAGGCAGCGTGCAGGACCCCGGGAGGGGGTCACAAGCTTTGGATGGACGATTCTTAGGGATGAAAGCACACGCGTTTATATCGTTTATATGGCATTTAGTGGCGGGGTTTAAAATGGATAGAGTTACAGGGAGGTGGTCTTCTGTTTAGCTTGGGTAACGTGTAGGCTGACAGTTCCCGAGAGCTGTGGTATGCTGGTGGCAAAGGCTCTGGTACATTTGGGTAACCCCTCAGGTTTTGGAAGGGCTTCCTCAACCCCCGGGCGTCAGCTTTGATGCATGCAGCCTGAGAGGAGTTTGTGCAAATGTACCTTAGATCATGCAGTATTTGATCAGACAGAGCTATCAGGTTAGTCATGTACTTCATAAAGGATCAGAAAAGCACATAATGTTGTCAATCACTTTTCCTTATTTTTTCCCCCTCTTGTGGAATAATTGAGTATTCCAAGTTTAAGCCTGGAGTTAATTTAGAATGTTAACATGTAACCTTTAAAAATAAGACTGACAATGGGAACAGTGTATTAGTTTAAGTTCTTCATTACATATGTGACAAATTCATGCCTAATTCAGTAGGATTTGCCCAGTGCTATTAAAAACAATGGAATAATTTGTTAACTTTCATAGGATAATTTGGTTTGCTTTTTTGGCTTCATATTTTGGATTCAAAACCAAACCAAATGTCAATAGGAAAAATGTAATATTATTAAATTTCTTATGAAACATGGCATCTTGTGTTTGGTGTCCCAGATTCTTTTTTATGCAGTGTAATTGAGTTGAAAGATTAATTGAAACTTTATGGAGAGAATAGTTCTGTGCCTGAGTGGGGTGTTGTGCTTGCTCATGAGCATCAGTCCTGGGTACACACTAGTGCAAGAAATGCATTGGAAGAGAATGTCATAGGGGAAGATGGTGCACGCTACTTTTGTGCCACAGGGTGCTTGCTCTCTCTGTTGTGCTTGATAGTGAAAATAGACACGGTCATGATTTATGTGTTTAATGTAACAACAGCTCCCAGACTGGACAAACTGTAACTCAGACCTTGGTTTTTGCTCTTCATTTGAAACCTCTGCTAATTCATGAAAGCTGAAAGTCACATTGAATTCTTTTCTTCATACGTAATCACTTCACAGACTAGAGTCACAGTTAAAGCAAGAAGAGGGTTTGTTTTGTGCTTCTTTGAATGAACACATTGAATTTTTCATTGTTATTGTTGTTATTGTGTGCTTTTTACTTTTGGTTGTGGTAGCTCTCTCAGCCACTGCAGCACCACCTGGACTCTAATCTTTTGCAGGCTGCTCGGAGCAGACTCTGGGCAGCAGCTCCATGTACAACTATTTGTCAGTACAGCTTTGTTGAAGCAGCCACTCCTCTTTGCTTCTGCACTGACAGTGCTGGGCATGGAGAGGAACATCCTGTTGTTCCCATGCCATCAGCAAGTTCAGTATATTTATGTGCCGAGTTGGCAGAACCTGCATATCTGTTCATGAAATCTCCAGTTCTAAAAGAGACTGGAATTAATATTAAATGTACATGGAATTCATGTTTATTCATTCTTGTTGGAACATTTATGGCTCTTCTAATTGAAAAATGAACGGTTTGATGCTACCTCAGGTATGTGTTCGTCTAACCACAGTTTGAGATGCCAGTTACTGCTCGGGAATAAGTAAAAGTAGAACTTGGCCCTGATTTCGGAGTTATGAGGAGCACAAAAGGAAATCTCGCAACACTGTAAATTTGCAAATCGTAAATTAAGGGTTCTGTAAGCTCAGATAAAAAACTTAGTGTTGCCGCCTTTGACAAAGGATCCCTTGTTCAGTATGTCTCACCAAAGGAAATTTGCAGTTCACTAAGCCAACTATAACAAATACCTGGCAAGAGCTGAGGTAGTTCTATAGGGATTTCTACAGATCCCAAATTTGTATTTGCATGCTAAAACTTTACAAACTCCTAAGGATGTAAACCAGTGAACTTAGTAAGAGGTGGATTCTACAGTGAGCATGTATATGCATTATGTTAACCAGTTGTGTAAATGCTCATTTCAGTGGGGACAGTTAGTTAAGAAACCAAACTGTTGAAACTCTTTAGTTTTTATCTACTGTATAAGCACATGGAATATATTGGGCTTAAATACTGAGCAATGACTTAGTCAATGTTAACAGAGGACATTGGTTCAAATCTCAGCAGTGTCTCAAAAACAATTTTTATGTACATTAAAATTTGAAAAATTAGGTATTTGGTGCTTTCAGAAATATCTAGGTAGTCATTCTTGCATGAAGCTCAGGTAAACAGTTTACATGTGGTGTGCACACAGGAATGCGATGGTGTGAACATCTGTCCCTTATTTAGGAGCTGGAGAACAGTCACACAACAATTCTCTTACACAGTCATGGCTGACAAGTCTCTTGACCATTTAAAAGCTGATATTTTCCATCTTCTTCAGAGTGTCTTTTGGAACAACTGTTTAGTGGATTTGGGAAAGGAGAGGATCTGTGTTCATAGCAGAGAAATCTGTTAATTGATTTATTCCCAACAGCATGACTTATGATGCCGAATGGATTCATCAGTGTTGGTTGTATTATCTGGTCCTTTGGTGTTTTGCCAGTCTTGTCACCTCAGTTTCTCATGTGTGTTCCCTCTAGTTTAGAAAGTTTCACTAAGTCATTACTGTGTTACTTCTCAAAGGAACAGGACAAGTCAGTCAAAGGAAGAACTGCTTTTGAAGAGAGGTGGTCAGGAAATGTCCCTGCACACACATAAAAAAGTCTGAAATAAATGATATATTATTATAGCTTTAACTGGTGGTTAACTGGTGGTTTATCAAATGGTGGTTAATCAAATTCTTTAACTGGTGGTTAACACTCTTCTGTGCTGGTCCATTTCCTTCTGGGGCTCAGTGGAAGAAACTGCGTTGCATGGGATACTCAGCACTGAGAGAGTTCTGCTTTTCCTGAGGCTTGAAGCAACCCAGGAGAAAGAGAAAACCCATTTTTAATTTCCTGAGCCTGCGTGGGTGATATGCTCCCGAGGGGTAATGGACCGTCTTTGGGAAAGCCAACCTGGGTGTTTGAGAGGGCTGTAGGTTGCAGTTCTAAGGAATAGCGAGGGGGAGGTTTGTTTATCTGCACATTGCCCAAGGAGTACATTATGGCAATGGTATGCATAAATTTGCTTTGCAGATTGAACATTTCTCATAATCTGTTGCAGTTTCATGTCTTTTCAGGGGGGTTATGTGGTAATTTATTGGTTTTTTAATTTTATGGGTTTTGCAGGTTGAATGATACTGGTGATTGCATGTATAGTATTTACAATATTTCCATGCTAAAGATGTTTGAGATGGGGTGACATTGGGAAAAGAGAGGAGATGGGCAGTTTGCCAACTAGAAGAGCAATACCTATACTTTTGCTGCTTTGGGAAGTTTTTGTCTCTATGTCACTGAGGTCATGCTGTTGCTGAAGGAAGCTGTGAAGGCAGCCTGAAGATTTTATGTAGTAGGAATTCTCTGTATAGAAGTTTGAAGAGTCAGTAGTTTCTTTTCTGGTCCTTAAGCTTTCAAGTACTGGAACTACAATGACTGAGTAAGCAGGAATGATACTCCAATAGTTAAGAGACCTAAATGAATAAATTTGATTTTGCACTAAAGTAGAATCTAAGTTTAATTTACCTCCCCTCCCCAGAACATCAGAAAAATGTTGTAATGTGAGCTTTATGGAAGCTTTAGAAATTATCCATCAAGTAAGCCCTCATCTGGTTGTACGTTCAACAAGAGCACATTAAAATGTCAGATTATCATCTCCCTTATACTTCACAAGGTACATAAATACTGTAACATTTTTTAATTCTCTAGAAAGAATTCATGCGGACATGTCCGTGCTAATTGTGTCTTGAATCTGGGACAATTTGTAGGAGGTATGAGAAGAAAAACGTAAAATATTATATTTACAAATTGTGTAAGTTGACATGGGCTGCTGATATTTATCAAGACTTACTCAGAAAATCAGATTTATCATCACTGTCTTTGTGAGTTAAGTCATTTGTTGGGAGCTCAGAATCTCAGTTCTTCAGAATAGGCCTGATATAAGAAAGATTAGTGTTGTCACACAAATAAAATCCACACTACATACAATAATTATTTATCACCAATGTACATTTTTAAAACTGCATGTTGCTAAACCATACTTTCGTAGTATTGGGATAGGTGTATTGTAAGCAGTCAACAGGATTTAATTAGTTCTGTCAGGGTAAGAAGGACAAGTGTGGAGTGACTTTGTGTCCTGAGCTTTAAAGTTTTCTCAGTGTTCTTAAAATACATTAATGACACTAGAATCATATGTTGCATGTACAAGACATACATGAACTATCCTGTGCTTTTACTGTAACTGTTAGGGCAGATATCTTGGTATTAATCTGGTTTCTCAAGTTGAATGTACTAAAAACAAAATTCCAGAGAGGTGTATCAATTCCTTTGTGTTAGTAAACTTTTTATGTTTGGATTTGTTTTTGGGGTTTTCTTGGGGAGGAGGGTTCGTTTGTTGTTTTTTTTTTGTTTGGGTGTTTTTTTAATCAAATTCTTACAGCTCCAGTGTTTCTTTTTTAATTTACATCCTCCTTTCAAGCAAAATATTTGTCCAAAGCTCCTATAATGTGTCCATTACTAATTGCTGACTTCTGTCTAACCAGTGGAAAGATGTAATACTTCTTTCTGTTCTGCTTAAATATGCATATTTTATGATGGACAGAGTAGAATATGGTCTGTTATTCTTTCCTAATCACTCAGACTTTATTAAAAAATATTTTTTTTTCTTTTGGCAGTTTACATAAATTGGGCTATTTAGCTTAGCTTTTGGGAAGGAAGTAGAGCTCTAATGAATTAGTTCACTGTCCACTGTAATGGAACCTTTCTTCAAGAAGAAAAGTATGCTGCTTGCCAGCCATTCAGGATTTTCCCTTGTTCTGGTGGCAGAACAAGAATAACCCCTTGAGCAAAATCTAAGTGTTTCAGGATGATCAGAATTTACAGCATTAGAAAGCTGCCAAAAAAGCAGCTTGTAGCTGAGGCTGTATTTGCAAAGCTCATAACTGATTTTTTTCTTCATATGTTTCTATGCTTCTCATGACTTCATTGTCATATGCCTGCGGTGACTTTCTTCCTGCTGCTACCTGTGGTGACAGTAATGAATCTGAAGTATTTATAATTATCAAAAGTTATTAAGACAGAGATTTTAACTAGTTATTGAAGGAATAAAATCCTGTAGCTTTAGGCTGGGGGAATGATGTTCTTGGAGGCTCCATTTCTATTTTTCTTCAGGCCCCGTCTCAGTTAACTGTCTTGAGAGTTGTTAGCAGCTGTATTTCATTGGGTTCAAATCTTGAAAACTTACGTATTTTTGGTATTTTGCTGTTGCTGTAGCTATGTTATGAACACGGCTGCATGATGTATGGTGGCATCACAAAAGTAATCGGAGCCTGATTAAACCAGTCACTGAGTTTTCCAAAATAAATTCTGTTCCTTCTCGGTGTTCAAGGGAATCAGCCTAAATGAATTCCACTTGTTCTATGGTACTTAGGAGTATGATTTCTTTCCATGTCATCACTTCAGGGTGTCAGGGGTTACTGTGCTGAGCACAACTTGCTTCTCTCATATGGGAGCTTCTTGCTGGAAAGCTGAACCAAGATCCCCTCTCCTTGTACGAACAGGACTCCCAAGAAATAAGAGAACTTCAGACAATTTACACTCTGGCACAGAAGATGCAAAATTACCAAAATAAAACTAATGAAATCAGCAAGCATGTTCTTCCAATCTAAGCAAAACTGTTGAATTGCGTCTGCTGTCAAAAAATGTTGTGGCATTACTTCAGAACATTAAATAAAACACTACCTGTTTAAAATCTCGAATTCGCATGTTTGAAGGTTGTGTCTTCCAGAGCATTTAAGCTGCACCTGCAGACCAAAAACGTGTGAATACTTGCTTGCAGAAGCACAAGCAGAAGCCTGCATTCAAACACTATCACATACTGCACCAGCAGTTATGGTTAATATTTTATAGCATGCAGTCATGTTTTGTGTAATCTTTGCCCTCAAATTATGAAAATCTAGGAGGCTTATATAAACCTAAAATGGAGGTTGGCCAGTGTCTCTTCCTAGACAGGTATGGTTGGGTTTTGTTTTTTTGTTTGTTTGTGAACAATGCATGTATCTCTTAGTTGAGAAGTTAATTTCTCAGTGTTCTGTGAGAAGATCTTTGTGTTCTTCCATTTTTGATCTGCATGTTCAAAAGGCTGTGTGGTTTAACTCACCTTTGAGGGACTTTTAATTCAGCTGTTGATCATCAGATTGGATCCTAGGAGTTTTTTGTGCTGTGTTAACACACAGTTAACTAAAATATGACATCTGCTTCTGCATTCAAGGGGCATAAAAGTAGCAAAAAAAATTTAGAAGAAAGCCTCAGAAAGTTTTTACCACATTCCTTTTGTCTCAGGGCCAATAACCATGTTTGGAGATTGAAAACCCTATTGAAAAGCAAATTACTGAAATAATAAATACTAAACACTTTGTATTCTAGAAGGCAATGACATTTTAAAAATAGCCCTGCTGAGTAAATGCTTCTCCCAAACTTGTGCACTACATACATACTACAAGTCCTTAAGGAATAGTGGTTAACCTCTTTGATATCAGTTTTAGCTTTATCATTGCAAGTATAAGCTATGTATTATGTATTCAATGTTTTGTTTTAATCCTGACATGTCTTCCTAGTATATACATGTGCACAGATTTTGGTTTTGGGGCTTTTGGTTTGTTTCAGGAAAATCTTTTGTAGAAGCACAGTTTGGTTATCATTTTGTGTTCAGAATCGAGGGACTGGTTCCATTAGTTTTTCAGCTTTGAGAATCGGAGTCTGAATACAGACTTTGTTTCAACTCGCAATGTGTGCAAATAAAGACATATGAAGCAAGCTGTTTGCATTGCTATGGGCATAGAACCTATGGTTTAGGTGGTCTATGGTAACACTCCTTGGGAAGAAATAGCTCTGAGCTGTTGCCCATCTTCTGCTCTGCTTCTGGGTTTGTGAGTGAAGACGCAGGGCCAGGAAGAAGTAGTGCTCTCAGGACAGAAAGCAACGGTTTGGTGAAGACTAAGTATGCAACAGAAAGGTGAATTAGGGAAGCGGTTTGAGGTTGAGGACCTGCTTTGAGGAGATGGTAGGATATACAGCTTGGGCTTGTCTTTTATTCAAGGTTGAACTTCTTAAGCAGGAATAAAATAGTCATTTGTGTCTACCTTTATATTTGTCATGACCTCATATTTAGGTAAAGAATTTACAGTATACACAGGAATATGTTGATCATTCTAGGTTGTTGATGTGCTACTTGCTAGCAGTGCATAGTATTACACAAGAAATTAAATTAGCAATGAAATACAGCAGTAGCTGTTCCAGGCTTTGCTCAAGCAGCATGACTATATCCAAGCTGGCCAACTCCAGGGGAGATTCTAGCAGCTGGAAATGACTAGAGTATAATTATTCCTATGCCTGTTTGGTCCTAGGAAACAAGGGAATTAACACAGCTCCGCACATCCTGAAGTTGCCTTTAAATTAAGTGATTTAATAAATTTTTAAGCTCTCTAGTTCCATATGCTTTGCATTTTTATTGGTGCAAGGCTGTGTACAGTACCATCAAACCTGTGCCGTAAAAGCTAGTGGCTGTGGGAAACGAGTCTTTTCTAATGATGTAATCAGAATAAGTTGTCCAGTATGTTTTTATTTGCAAAAGGCAGAATACTTCAGTTTCAAAAGCCAAACAGTGGTTGACTCATTGTTTGCAGGCATGGACTGCATCAACAAAATATAACCATCTCCTGTAAAAAGCAGGAAGTTTCATAGAAAGGAGAGGCTACAAAAATTGTGTTGTGAAAAAATTCAAGGTTACATTGCTTGTCTTCATTCTGTATTGCGGCTTGAGAATGAAGTCAGTCTGGAGTAGTCAATAGCTCTGCCTCCCACAGTCAAGGTCATGTTTGAGGCTGTGGTTTGAATGTTACGCTTGTGAGTCCTAGCTGCTATATACCAGTAGCTATTTTGGGTAGTACCTTTTCCAAAATGATGTTATGTGCCCCTTTCTGACCAGAAGAAAACAAACAAACAAACAAACATAAACTATAGTAGAAAAAAATATATAATAAATATTTATACTTTTAAACCTGAGTTTGTATATGCATGAGGCTTCTGTGCTCCAAGTTGTCCTCTTGAGTGGTGTGCAACATCGATATAAGTAATGGGACTTTTCAGAGGAATGAGGCTGAGAAAGGCATATGTAGGCTCAGAGCAGTGTCAGGGGTATCTCCTGGAAGGCTAATGTCTATATTATTTCCTAATTATGGAAGTGTCCATACACTGCCTGGGAACTCCATCTCCACTGCTATTACACAGCAGACTTCTGATAGATTTGCTGTTCTCCAGGATCAGATGCAACTGTCCTGTTCTGCCAGAGTTTTCCCAGTGCTGTGTTGACAGAGGTCTCCCCCTTTTCCTCCTCACCTTTTACCTTTGCCTCATTCAGCTGATATTAGTTCTTTGGGGTGGCATCTCTCAGATCTTGCACAGTGTGAAAGAAAATGCAGGAACACCTTGGTATTTTGCTCCATAGTTTGCAAAGGCAATATTGCATACAATGAGGCAGACTGCAGCGGTACTTTGCATTTTGATGGCTTTTTAAATCTTTTCTGGAGCTCTCAGTAGTGACCCTCATGTTCATAGGGTGTTGTGTTCATATAGTCATACAGATTAATTGGGGAACCCAAGAACCATCAGGGTTAGGAATGGGAGCCCGCATCAGTCATCAGGACTTGTTCGCTAGCGATGCTTTTCAATGCATTTATACAGAAGTGCATGTATAGTTCTTATTTGCTTCATTTATATCTCTTCTCCAGTTACAGTGTATACCAGTATTTATAACAGCATACCAGTATATATATACAAGTATGTATAACAGTATGCCAGTTCCCATTTTTGTTTTTTTAGGAACACTGTAACACTTGACTATTTTTTCTTTCTTAAGAAGTTCTAGGATGGGTTTTGGTTTTGTTTTCTTTTTTGTTGTTCTTCTCATGGAAAGGTGTTTTTACTCACTTGCCAGGTTTACAGGAGTATTTTTCCAGGGCTCAGTGTTTAACAGTGCCTGTCATGGTTTGCACCTTGTTTTTTTACACATCTTTTCCGTAACAACCACATGTGTCTCTTACATGCTTGAGTATACTGCTACCTCTCTTGCTGCTAAACAGTATTTTCAAATCATTGTGCAGCTTAGCTCCTGTCTGAATAGTGAAACTAAAGTGGACAGCCATCAATAGAGAATTGATACCAATTAACAAATCCAGTATGTTATAGAAAAAAGGGGGAGGCAAGAAAAGGTTTCTGGTATTTTTGCTCAAGTAATCTTAGGAATTTATTATAAAGCATAATAGATGTACAGTATTGAAGTTGAAATCTCCTTTTCTGGGCAAGGGTAAGTACTTCTTAAAGCTGATTTTGAGAATTGCCTTGTAACACTTGGGATTACTCGTAGTGCCAAAGGGTGTTTTTAAAGCATAGCATTAGGCACAAAGAATAAAGAGAATTATAGCTTGTTTGAAAAAAAAATTGTGAAAAAACACCTAATTCCAGGATTAGGTTTTAGGATTGGCAGTTAAAGCACAGGCATTCATTTTTTCCCTTGTATAATCTGAGCAAGTAAGTGTCAGACACAATAATCATGGGGGAAAAAATACCCCTCTATAGTATTTCTACAATGCTTTTTATTGTATCTGCATGTTTAGCCAAAGTGAATTGGGAAGCTGTGTGTTACCTGGGACAGTTACTGGCTGTCCCTTCTGCAGGAGCCATGTCGCTAAGCTGCTGAAGACAGAAAGGTGGTGGTAGCTGCTGTATACTATATAAAAGCTCTGCAGCTTTCCTCCTAAGTGGTGCTACGCACAAGTTACTAACGGCCACATTAACAGCCTGGCTGATTGCTGCCCCAGAACAGGATTGGATACAGAATTTAAAGAAAAAAGCTCTGCAGGGGCTAGATAATTTTGTATTGGCTTTCCTTAGTTACTGTTCAACAGTCTGAGTACCACAGAATCATAGAATTGTGGAATGATTAGGGTTGGAAGGGACCTTATAGATCATCTAGTTCCAAAACCCCTGCCATGGGCAGGGACACCTTCCACTAGACCAGAATGCTCAGAGCTCCATCCAACCTGGCCTTGAACACTGCCAGGGATAGGGCAGCCACAGCTTCTCTGGGAACCCTGTGCCAGTGTCTCACCACGTTCATAGTGAAGAATATTTTCCTCATGTCTAATCTAAATCTACCATCTTTCAGCTTAAAGCCATTCCCCCCTACATGCCCTTGTAAAAAGTCTCATTCCAGGTTTCTGCTTAAACCACGACAACCCCCTTTACTGTTCCATGCTCAGGGACTATAAGCTGCTAGTTATATTTTGTCTTTCTCTTTTAAGAAAGCAAATCATACACCGTCCAAAATCAGCACAAATGTGTACCAGCAGTGAAGTTGATATAAATCTGAATTCTTGCCTATACTTGAACTGCTGTCTGTCTGAAAACCTGTTTAACATCCCCTCTCAAACATCAGTGTGCATTATTGCTATTCTATCTCTGAGATAAATAACCCTCTCATGATAAAGTTATTTTCATAATAGTGACGCAGGATATGACTATATAACACATCATATTTGTCTTGCCTTAATCCCTCTTGTTGTTGAGTTTTTAGGAATGCTACACCTGTGATCACTGTAAATAGTTGCAGTCATTGGAGCACAGTTTATTTTGTGGATGAGGCTGGAAAAGCGCTGTTTAACCTGCTCCACTCACTTTTTATTATATGCATATGCCTTTACAGTTCGCACCACAAAATCTGGCCATCATTGAAAATACCTTTTGGCATACATCAGTTAGAACTGAAGCCAGTAGAAACTTGCCCTTAGCTTTGGCTGAACAGTAACTCAGTCTTGACTGGACTGTTTTTGGTGAAGTTTCAGGAAAAATCTCAGTCCTTTTTTGAGACAACTCATAAAAAAAAGTTTCTTCTTTTAGTATATGATTTTAAAAAGAAACTGAGAATTTATACTAAATCAGTTACTGGTTTAGAGTAGGCTTATAACTTTAGAGTAGGCTTATAACTAGATAATAAATATTTGGTGAATGAAAACAAACATGTCCATAAACATTACTGCTATACGGGACTATGTACTTGGGAACTACAGTAGCCATGTAGCCAGAATGTGTCTCGGAGATTAATAAACCTTTTTCAAGTTTTATTCCAAAAAAAATCAGCTTTTTGAGCCAGTGGTACCAAGCTTATCAACTGCCAATCCGTGACTTCATGTTGCGAAAATTGAGCTCTTGAAACAAGAGATATCAGCAAAGAGGTTTGCATCCAGCAATACTGTATAGCTCATTTCTTAAAGCATCTCATCTGCCATGATCACATTGAAAACCCAAACTGGATTTTAAGATCTTTTCTACTGCATTAGCAGTTTTGAAAGATATACCCACCACCTACATTTTACCAGACAGGGTGTATTAACAAACTAAATCAAGCTGCAATAGATTCATTAAACTGACCATACACAAAAAAAAAAAAAAAATAAATAAAAAAATAAGCTGATACAGTTATTTTTCAGACAGTTTTCCAATGCGTCTGGAATTATGGTGCAGTTGTTCCAGCCATAGACACATACCATTTTTGTAATATTTTTTTTTTGTTAGCCCAGGCACATTACAATAAGAGGATAATGTTTTGTTACATGGCCAATGGCATTTAATTTTGAGAAACATGTATTACGCAGATAGTATTATATGTTTTAAGAAAGGAGTCTCAGATGTTACTGCAGGAAATTAATTAGGCTAAACTCATTATTTGGTTTACAGATTATGATGACTAGGAATTAACTTGACTTACTTCTTATCTGTATAGCTAGAAACACAGGTCTTTCATTTTTTCCTGTCAACTATTCGTTCTTATCAGAACAGGCCTGCCTCTTCTGTGGATGTTATCTTAATTGGTATCTTCAAAGTTCATGTCATCTCCTCCCTCTTTTGCCTCATGGTGGTCTTTAGCCACTGCTACACTGCAGATCAGCAGTTCATATCTTTTCTTGTCCTTACCAAATCCATCACTTTCTTTTCCTTGCAATACCTTTCATCTCTGCTGTCTTTGGTATGTAGTTGAAGATGGGAGTGATGTTTCTGTGCCAAGAACAATTACATTCTTTTTATTTGTACTCCTTCAGCAACTTTTCATCCTCTGCCTTTGTGCTTTACCAATACTTTCCAGGAAGGAATCTGTGCAAGCTCTATAACCCTGTGCATGTCTGTACCTGCCTGGAATCTTCATCCTCATTCTTCTCTCCTGTGGTTTGTGGTAATTTTTATTATGGCTTCCAGGGCTGATCTTTCAGACTGCAGAACATAAAGTGCTGTTGCCATCTTCCTAGAAATGCAAAGAAGTTTTATTGTGTCAGTGCTGAATGAGCTTGCTGTCATTCTACATCCAAGTCAAACTTGCCATGTTTATTTTTATAACAAACAAACAAAAAACTTTCACATTTTTGTCTTGTTCTTTTCTCTCTCCTTAGCAACTCCTCCTTTATTTATCCCTATCCACCTCTCTCACCCTTTAATCAATTTTCCCTCTGTTCCAGAACCTTTCTGGGCTGCTTTTCAGCTTACTGTTTCTATCATGTCTGTGATTCTCTCCCTTTCTCATCATTTATTTTCTCACATTGTCTGCATGGCAAAAATTATCAGCAGCAGTTTATATATACCGGAAATACAGGTATGACCTTTGAAATTAATGAAATGGCCACTAACCTGTATGTTATCAGTATAATGCTGCATTTGTGCTAATACTAGGCTTTTCTATCTTGTTAATACTGATAATGGTATATATGGTGTTGATACTAATAGCTTGCAAGCTCTGATTAGTTCCGTGGATCATCAGTTATTCAAAGTGACCTGTTGAGGACTAGCTGTTGATGTGATATGGATTCTCATCTTTGAATCAATAGCTGAAATCAGTTAAAAAAGACATCAAAGATATTTTAGTATGTATTTTCCTAATACAGATTTTCACTGTGAACAGTAGCTCTCATTACTCTAAAAAGAGAAGTGGCTTGCATGATTGCAGGATGGAAAGAAATAATCTGACAGTACATGTTGCAAAAACTTTGGATGAAAAACAAACCTTTCTTCAGACTGTTTTGATATGATGGTATGCACATTATCACCATGGACAAGTTAACAGATGTAGCCTTTCCAGTATGCAGTGTTTCCATTTATTTTGTTTCCAGTATATTTTATAATATGCCATGCTGAATATGCCACAAAGCGGTGTTGTTAAACAGTGCTACTACTGTGCTGTGTGCTGAAGGGTCATGTGTCTTCTGAATAACTCTGGGCAGGCAGCTTGTCTCATGAGGAGGCACACTGATCTATAAGAGCCTTGTGCTGAATGTGCTGAAAGGATAAACTAATGCTGACATTCATAGAATCATAGAATAGTTAGGGTTGAAAAAGCCCTTAAGATCATTAAGTTCCAACCCCCCTGCCATGGGCAGGGACACCTCACACTAAACCATGGCATCCAAGGCTCTGTCTAGGCTGGCCTTTAGCACCACAGGGATGGAGCATTCACAACTTCCTTGGGCAACCCATTCCAGTGCCTCACCACTCTCACAGTAAAGAAGTATCCTTGTATCCAATCTAAACTTCCCCTGTTTTAAGTTTTAACCTGTTACCCCTTTTCCTATCACTACAGTCCCTAATGAAGAGTCCCCTCCCAGCATCTTTAAAGGCCCCTTTCAGATACTGGAAGGCTGCTCTGAGGTCTCCACACAGCCTTCTCCAGGTTGAACAGCCCCAACTTTCTCAGCTTCTCTTCATATGGGAGGTGCTCCAGTCCCCTGATCATCCTCATGGCCCTCCTCTGGACTTGTTCTAACAGTTCCATGTCCTTTTTATGTTGAGGACACCAGAACTGCACACAAAACTCCAAGTGAGGTCTCACGAGAGCAGAGTAGAGGGGCAGGATCACCTCCTTCGACCTGCTGGTCATGCTCCTTTTGATGCAGCCCTGGGTATGGTTGGCTTTCTGTGCTGCAAGCGCACACTGAAGCTGGCTTATGTGAAGTTTCTCATCAACCAACACCCCCAAGTCTTCTGCAGGGCTGCTCTGAATCTCTTCTCCACCCTGTTCAATTCTTCACTCAATTGAAGTTGAGCTGACTGAGTCCTTTTTAAAGGCTATCTCTTCTTGTCAATTTGATTGACAAAGTTTCATTACAAGGAGTACTAACTTAAACAATGACGTATAAAACAAAGATGTGGAAAGCATATAAAGAATTTGCTGATGATTCGAAGCTGGGGTGAGCGGCTAATACACCTGAAGGTTGTGCTGCCATCCAGCAGGACCTTGATAGGCTGGAGAATTGGGCAGAGAGAAACCTAATGAGATTCAGCAAGGTCAAGTGTAGGGTACTGCACTGGGGAGGAAAAACCCTAAGTACCAGTACAGGTTGGAGGTTGATCTTCTAGTGAGTTCAGCTGAGAAGGACCTGGCAGTATTGGTAGATGATAAGGTGACTATAAGCCAGCAGTATGCCCTTGTGGCCAGGAGGCCAAGAATATCCTGGGGTTCACTGGGAATAGTGTGGCCAGCAGGTCAAGCGAGGTGATCCTCCCAGTCTACTCAACCCTCGTGAGACCACATCTAGAATACTGTATCCACTTCTGAGCTCCTCGGTACAAGAAAGAAAATGAGCTACTGGAGAAGGTCCAGCGGACCCTCTCTTATGAGTAAAGACTGCAGGAGCTGAGACTGTTTAGTCTAGAGGAAGGAAGAGTGAGACAAAAACTCATTAATACATATAAAAATCTCAAAGGCGGGTGCCAAGAGGATCATCAGACTCTTTTCAGTGGTGCCCAGTGACAGGACAAGGAGTAGCAGCCATGAACTAAAATACAAGATGTTTCACCTCAATGTGAGGAAGAACTTCCTCACATTGAGGTGAAACTTCTTGTATTTTAGTTTAAGAACTTCCTTACATTGAGGGTGGCAGAGCGCTGGAGCAAGCTGCCCAGGCATCTCCCTCTCTGGAGGAATTCAAAACCCACGTGGACATGTTCCTGTGTAACCTGCTGTAGGTGGCCCTGCCTTGGCAGGGAGGTTGGACTGGATGATCTCTAGAGCTCCCTTCCAACCCTAACGATTCTGTGATTTTGCTGATAAACCTGTTAGTAGGCACATTCTTTTGCAGTTGTTAGTACAGAATGACGTATCTTCAATCTGTGACACATGTAATGTTGGATAAATTTGTATTTCCTTCTGGAAAAACAAAATAAAATCTGGCTCTTCTAGGAAACCATTCATTCCAGAAAATGTAGGGGAGGAATATTTTTAGAAGGTGAGAAAATATTTTGGGTTCCAAATAAGAGTGAATAATGAGTAACTCAGTCAAGTGTAAATTACTTAAAAGAAAATGTCTATGAAGAGATAAGCTACCTGGTAAATTTTTTTTTTCTGTTAGGCACTAAATCGGCAAGGTGCATGCCAAAGATAGGCTTTCACTTCAAAATTATTCTAAATCAGGATCATAAAAATTTGGCCTTGGGAATCTGTACATATAGTTCTGGACTGTGGATAAAAAAAATATGCTGTGAGTATTCTAGTCTACCTCTGTTCTGTTTTACTTCTGTTTGGATACGCTGTCATCACTCTTAATCTGGTGAAGTCATTTTTGAAATCTTGGTTTAAAATCAGGTATTTTACAATTTCCACATATCATCATAAATTATGAATGTTTGGTTTTATGTTTCATTGCAGCAGAAAACAGATGTGCCACTTCAAATGCAGCAACATGCACAAGGTGCCTTTCTTTGGGTCCAGAGTGTGGGTGGTGTGCTCAAGAGGTATGGCATTTTGCTTATTTAAATTTGACTTTATATTTTAGCTGTTTCTGATTTGTGAAGGTAGAAGACATCTAAACTGTGAAAATCATACTGAGAAATAGCAAAAAAAAATCTTTAAATGACCCCTGGAGACAGAACCTGAGAAATCATGTGAAATATACTTTCCAAATGAGAAAATACAATCATTTATTTGGGAAATTGCAGTAAATAATAAAGTGAGACATTTTTAATAAATAAATAAATGAAGTGAGAACTTCTTAATGCATTCCATGTGCTTTGTAGACAGCTTTGGCAGACTTATAGTAGCTTTTAGAGTTCAGTGTCTTTTGGCTTCAAAAGCAAAATTACTTATCAGTAATTTATGTTAAGTTCTCATATATCAGAGGAAGTCTATACATATGCCTGTTGCATTTAGCAAAACGTTTTACTAACAGTGGAGTTAACTTTGACTTCACCATATATTATGATCCTGTCATGAATGGAAAAAAAAGTATACTTTTCTTGTTTTGACACTAGAAACTATCAGTTCTGAGACTTACCACAGAAGATAGATCTTAAGTAGCAAGGATTACCCTGAAATTGTTATTGCCTTCTGAACTATAAGAATATGGGAATCTCAGGTTTTGTCTGACAGAAAAAAAAAACTGTTGAGAAAATAATTTTGAGTGAGGCTGATCCATTTTAAGCACTTCAGAGAGCAAGGTTTTGAAGACTACCACTGACAATTCCTGGCTTATATGCTCTTGAAGGTCACATGCAAATTATCTGTAGTACCTTTCAGGCTAGCAGAGAAGGTAAATAAGTTCCTAGGGTGTGCCTAGAGGCAATAAGAAGTGTAAGCACTGGCATAACTTTATCTGAGATACAGTGTTTTGGAATTATTAATTTAGTCTGCAGCAAGTCTAAGGATAAGTAATGCAAGGATGAATAGAGGGCATGGAGGTCTTGTTTTCCAAGGGGAGCCTTAGGGCATCTGTAGCTGGCACAATGGATTATAATGTGGACCAGTCCATTTAACCACGCAAAGCACAAGGTCCTACACCTGGGTCAGTGCAACCCCAGGCTGGGCAGAGAAGAGATTCAAAGCAGCCCTGTAGAGAAGGACCTGGGGATGGGTCGATGAGAAAATGAACATGAGCCAGCCTCAGTGTGCGCTTGCAGCACAGAAAGCCAACCGTATCCTGGGCTGCATCAAAAGGAATGTGACCAGCAGGTCAAAGGAGGTGATCCTGCCCCTCTACTCTGCTCTCATGAGACCTCACTTGGAGTTTTGTGTGCAGTTCTGGTGCCCTCAACATAAAAAGGACATGAAACTGTTGGAACAAGTCCAGAGGAGGGCCACGAGGATGACCAGGGGACTGGAGCACCTCCCGTATGAAGACAGGCTGAGAAAGTTGGGGCTGTTCAACCTGGAGAAGGCTGTGTGGAGACCTCAGAGCAGCCTTCCAGTATCTGAAGGGGGTCTATAAGGATGCTGGTGAGGGACTCTTCATTAGGGACTGTAGTGATAGGACAAGGGGTAATAGGTTAAAACTTAAACAGGGGAAGTTTAGATTGGATACAAGGATACTTCTTTACTGTGAGAGTGGTGAGGCACTGGAATCGGTTGCCCAGGAAGGCTGTGAATGTTCCATCCCTGGCAGTGTTCAAGGCTAGGTTGGATGAAGCCTTGGATGCCATGGTTTAGTGTGAGGTGTCCCTGCCCATGGCAGGGGGGTTGGAACTTAATGATCTTAAGGGCTTTTCCAATCCTAACTATTCTATGATTCTGTAATTATTGTGGCCTGATAATCTGTCTTACAAAGGGCACAGTTTTATCCTACTACATCTGTATTTATAATGGAGCAGCCCTTGCTAGCTTTCTAGTACTAGTACTTTTCCAGCTGCAGTAGGTCTCCTTTTGACAAGGTGCTCAGATTCAACCAGTTTCACTTCTGGTCTGCTTCTCTTGCTTTACTTCTCACACTTCTCATGTCAATCCTGAGATCTGTTTATGGAAGTCATGGATTTGTCAAACCCTCTTAGACCACACTTTTGATAGCTGGTTCACCTACCAACATCCATGGCTGTGGAATGCTAAAACCCATACTATACAAATCAAAACTTCCCAGAGTAAAGTTACAGGAGCAGATTTTGGTTTAGCATGCCTGCTTCATTTAAACAACATTTTTAATGAGAAAATCAGCCTTGAGGAGCACTTGAGATGCTTCGACTTTATACCCCACACAGTGAACTGCAGAAAATGCAATATATCAGTTGTTAGTGGTAGCAATGAGAGCAGCTAATGTCTTTATACATTTAAAAATGTACCATTTTGATGCGTGCATACATTAAAAAGAGTATTTAAATAGCAGTTAGTTACAAAGCTATTCTCTGTTACGTATGTTTGAAAAGGTTGTGGAAAAAATATATCAGAGATCAACTACAAAAATAAGTTGGAACTTGGAAAATAATATATATGACTGTTGAGTCTCATTCTTCAGGGACTTTCTCTGGTCTTTTCAGTGCTTGGGTGACTATTTATTCTCAATACACAGTTGGCTGTATGCATTTTTTGATTGTTTGTTTTGCCCATTTGCCTCTGAACTATCAGAGATTGTGCATTGTTTGCTCTCCAGCTGTGGCTGGGTTGGACTGATGGTTTGACAGAGTACAAAGGATCTTGTCTTCTTTTTTTTTTCCCTTTCAGGATCATGTCATGTTAACCATCAGATTTATGGTCAGGAAGGAATTTTGCATTGGATCATGCTGGCACAATTTTGGCAAATATGCCCTTTAACTGCAAGAAAGGATATGCTGCTTCCAAGATCATCCTACTACTAATCACTCTAACCACTTTCCTATTGTTTACAGGGGCTTTTCTATTTTGGTGGCATCTTAAACTGTCTAGTCCTGTAGTATATAGACTCCTGTTTCTGGGAGTTGAATGATGTAGTCAGCTGGTCCTTGGTTTTGGTGTAGGGTATGGATTAAAATATCTGTGATAGACAAATTCAAGTTAGATAAATCTAAAGCTATCTTCTGCTGCTACTTTTATATATTAGCCTGAGGAATATTAGGGTGAATGACACTTTCTTGCTATAACTAACTCATAGCATAGCACAGAACATTTTTAGTGATATAATGATAGTACAGATTCCTTTTCTCCAGTCAGCTTGTTCTGATTGTGCAAGATCCTCTTTCTCATACAAAAGTTTTGTCCTTTGTAGAAAAAAGTTATTGTGGCAATTAGGTTTAACTTATAATTTAAATATTTTGTCATTGCCCTTATTGAAAACATATGACTTCCATGAACTTGTTCTACAATTTATGTAATTATAGTAACATTTTTTATTGTTTCAAAGACTATTATTTTGTTCTCCTTTGAAGATATTGCAGTTGCTTTTTCTGTTCAGATTGTTTTGTACTTTTTGTCTCTTATTAAACAGGATTTCATGGCCGACACAACACAGAAGGGACGCTGCGACACTGTTTTCAACTTAATGAAAAGAGGCTGCCAATCAGATTTTGTAGAAAATCCCACAGTTCATGTCACAGTGCCCAGTGACCATGAGACAAACACACAAGTGACACCTGGAAAAGTTTCAGTCCAACTGCGTCCAGGTTGGGTTGTCTCTAACACATTGATGTTATAGTCAATTTAAAATACAGCAATATTAAGTACAGATATTTTATGAAGAAGTGGCTGGAATAATTATTTTGAAGAACAGTACTATAATATCGTATTGTAGGACTGTGATTGTGTTGCTCTCATATTCAGGTACTGTCTTCAGCGAGAAGTGTTTCTGTCATATACTGCTGAAGATCAGAATAATGCAAGCAATAAGTGGAAAAAATATTTTAGGTAGTCTTTTCTGTTTTCCATTATGGTTTCTTGATTTTTTTTCTTTAGCCACTTCATAAATAGTTTTCCCTTATGTATATATAATACAGTATCAACTGTATACCTTACTGAAAACAAATTGAGTTAGAATTTCTGAATTCATAATTTGATAATTGTCATACACTTTCTATAGGTATATCTACATGTATACACTATATGTTATACAAATATTTGGTTACTTTTAAGTGCATTGACTAGACAACCACAAAGACATCATAGCCAATGTATAAGAATGGACTGGATTCCTAAAGGAGACAGGTATTCACTGCCTGTCATTTCACCTGGCTCTAATAGAATCTACAAGTCCCTTCATGGATCTGAGATTTTCTACTTGCCCTCATCTGAGCTCAAGTTAAATCAGTGTATGTTCTCCATCTCTAAAATGGCTGTAGACAACATCAAAAGTGGAAGGTGATATGAAAGGATATGGGGTATGTTTCATATCGTAAAATTTCTTTCCTTTGGCAAATGAGAGTTGGAGAAGAAAATGTCTTTTACAAGGGATCAGTCTTCGGCAGAAAAACATTAAGTGAACAGGAAAAATATCTTACTGATCTTCACTGTATAAAAGATAATTTTTTATCAGTTACAGGAAGACTCTTCATGATTGTAAAGCACAAACAAGCTCTGGCTTACCATCTTTATAATAATAAAACTGAGAAAGTAACTTGAGCACTTCCTCTTCTTTCCCCACTCTCCCTCCAAAGAAATGACCAATACTCTACTTTGTACTGAGAAATGGTGTCAGAAACTGAGCTAGCTCTAGATGTGTCTGTAATCACATTTATTTTCAAAGGCATACTTGATTAATAGGAAAAAAATAATCTTCCAAAATTTGGTTTAATGAACCTTTTTGCCACTAATCGGTGAGATTGTTTGGGGTTCCGTATGCTTTGCAGAAGTTCTTCCATCAGGGAGGCAGAAGACTAAAATCCCTAGAAGTATAACTTTTGATATATGGACATCTTGCCCATATTTTATAGCCCAGGGAAATACACAGATGTACAGCTATAGTCAAGCCTCAAAATAGAAATTTGATACAGTATAATCATGCAGGCAAAGATGGTTTTATCTTGATACTGGGGGGTTTTGTCACTGTTTACATACAGCCAACTTTCAGGATTTACATGGAAAAAAAAATAAAAACTGCACTCAGCATCTCATTATATGCAAACTAGAGACCTGCAAAGGTCATTTACAAAAAGTAGTTCCATTTACACTGGCAAAGAGGAAACGCACAAGTTACAGCACACTGAAATCCTGATATTTTTCAAGTAGATTATGTTCAGATTGCTTGAAAGAAAGCACTTTGCATGTTCAGCTTTTCTGGGTCAGATCTCTGTTGCATGTACTTGAATTATGCTATCTAGCAATATCATGTGCACTAGTAGATGTCGTAGAGAAGTCACATTTCAGGAAAGGCATGTTTCAGTGTTCAGATAGTTTCTACTGATGCCTATGTAATTCTTCTATAATGTCTCCCTTTCTCCTGTTCTTTGCTGTATCTTCACTGCATAATATTCAGTTAAATTCTGCACTCATCATGCAAAGATCGTACTCCTTCATTTCTTCTGTGAGCTTGCAGTTTGGGTGACATAAAATAACGAACAAATTGAAGTCATGCAGTACTGTACCTACACTGCCTGTACTCTAGTCACTTCACTCTTTTTGCAGGTATTACATAATATCAGGCAAGCAAAAATGTAGGGACTACTTTTAGTGACTTCCAAAGCAATAACATTTTTATTTCATACAAGAATGTGATGTGCTTCTGCAGGAGATACAGACATCCTAGCTAAAAGAAGAGTTCTGTTTTGCATACACCAAAAGATGGATTTTCTGTTTTTGTTTTAAATTAAACCCTCTTTTTTGAAAAAAAATATGTTGATTGTACCGAGTTTTCTCATCAAATCTTTGGAAGTAGATTGATATAAGCTTGAAGCATAATTTACTGTGCTATCTTTATGGTACACATGTAGTTTTAGACTTAGATGTGAGACAATTTGCAGGATACACGTACATACTTAAAAGTGTCACCCTTGAAGTGACTGGCCACAGTTTCTATGCCAATCTGTGTCCTTTGTGAGTCTTAACTGCTTTTTGGAGCAATGTCAAAGGAATTGCATGACCATGAATTAAAAGAAAATGGGGAGAAGTCAAACTTTTGCAATAAATTGCTCCTGCAAGGAAAAAAAAAAAAGGCAACATGTTCTACAAAGAGCCCCTTATGGCTTATATTTGAATGATACTTCAAGGTTTCGTTTTCTCTTGGGAGTTTTTCTTGTTTGTTTGTCTTCTGTTTGCTGACATAAAGAGCTTTGTGCTGAGGTTGCTGCAAAACTAAATGTGTTTTTTAAGAGTGTCCATTAAAAATAGTAAATAAACTTATTTGTTTCCTTTGAATTAGGAAGTGAAGCAAACTTTATGTTAAAAGTCCGTCCTCTAGAGAAATACCCTGTGGATCTTTATTATTTAGTTGACGTCTCAGCCTCTATGCACAACAATATAGAAAAACTAAATTCCATTGGATTTGCTTTATCTAAAAAGATGGAGAATATTTCTGTTGATTTTCGACTTGGATTTGGATCCTATGTGGATAAAACTGTGTCACCCTATATTAGCATTCATCCAGGTAGAATCCATAACCAGTGCAGGTATGTAGTGTTTGTATATTTATTGTACCACTGAGAAATTTCTTAAGTACACAAATATGCATTATGCATATTTATTTTTAAAGCTCTTCAGAATCTGTCTGTGTTTCATTATACCTTGGTTCTCCAGCAGAGTTCCTAAGAAAATGCTGAAAGTTATTATATAATGATTACTTCTGAAATATCTGGTGAGTGATTTCAGAAAAACTGTTTCTGTATCAGATAAAATATGCTGGATTGTTTTTTGGGGGTTGGGTTTTGTTTTGGGGTTGTATTTTTTTTTTAGCAAAACAAGCCAAATGACATGCTGTTTGGGCATACTTGAATATGTTTTGCATTTAATTCTATAATCTAATGTTTTGTTCTTAGTTACTTTGCATATGTGTTGCATATGTTGCCTAGATTCATCACAAAGTTTTGTACTTCCTGAGTTAGGTCTTCTGGTGTATGGTTGTGTATTCATCAGCTCTTAAATTGCTACTTCTGTCCATGTGATACAGTTTCTTTCAGCTAATTTAGTGAATAAAAGCAATCCTCTGATCTAATTCCACAGTTGTAATATAAATGAACTCCCATTTTAAATAAGAAAGTTGGTTTGGCTTGTGGTTCTTTTTTCATCCCATGTCTTTTTTTTCCTTTCTTGTGTTCAACACTTACCTAAAGTGAGAGATCACTTCCAAAACCTGTGGGAGAACAAGATTATTCATGAGAAATTCAAATCTGTATAAACCATAATACTTGGAAAAGTGAATATTAACTGTTCATATGTTCTTTATTCTTATTATCTTTCCTGGGAAGGCATGAATTCAAAGTTGTGTGAAGTCCATAAGTATCTTTTTTTATTTCAGTGGTGTTTGAATTGGGCACTAGGAGTGGAACTCATTAGGTTGATATAAATGTGTATAAAGCAGTCATCTAGACTGTGTAGTGAGTGGAGTTCTATTAGCATTTCTAGGACACAATTCGTTTTGCCTAAAAGCAGATGTCTGAGGAAGTATTAATACTTACAGTGCCAGTTTCTCTTCCTTGACTGTAAACTGAGTTGGGGGTGGGCAGGCTGTAGTCTGGATGCCTACACTACTTCTTCAGTGCCATAACACCACTACTATAGATGGATCGCAGAGCAATGACCGAATTAAGTGCTGTGGCACTAGCTTACTTATGTCAAACTATTCATACTTTTCCCTTATGCTTAATTTCAAAGAGTATAATTTACAGCTAAGATGTTACTGAAAGTGGAGTTTACCATCCCTTTAATTGTCACTAATCTCAGCATTCATTTTATATACACTTACTGCTAGTGGATGTAGGAACTTTTATTTTAGTTTTGATCCAGTCACCTGTGTATCAATATATTAAAGGATCTTAATGCTGCAGTGTGATAGCTCTATTTGAAGATAATAAAAAGCAAAGCTATATCACTTGATAGACATTCCAAAAGGGATTGTATACTCTCTGAGATCATACCATTGCTCGCGTTGTGTTTCTTTTTATTCTGGACAGAAATACTACATATGTACTGTTACTATATTAAATTATATTATATACATTTCCATAAGTGCCAAAAAAATATTTTTTTTCATAGTAAATGAGAACTAATTCCTACTGAACTTAATGTGGAGTTATTCTTCTTTAAGTATTTCTTCTACTGTGCATCTATGCACTATGTAAATTAGTAACAGGATTTTATAGGTTAATAGGGATTCAGTATTTACAATTCAAATGGAAAATACAGAATGTGTTAGACTTTTGTTTTTTGGGTTTTTTACAGTGATTATAATTTAGATTGTATGCCTCCTCACGGTTATATTCACGTGCTATCCCTGACCGACAATATAGCAGAATTCAGAAATGCAGTAAATAAACAAAAAATTTCTGGGAATATTGATACACCTGAAGGGGGTTTTGATGCGATGCTCCAAGCAGCTGTGTGCCAGGTAAGGAGCTTATTAACAGAAGACTAAATGGTAGTTCAGACGTGTGTGTATATACATACATATATATATATATATATATATATATATATATATATATATATATATATAGTTAACCAGTGCTCAGTGTTCCTGATTTCAAAACGCCATTTCCAGGCCTGATAATAAGATTTCTTCCTCCTTTTTCATTATTTCCCCGTTAGCTATACATTTCTGTTTCCCATTGATGCTGAAAAAGGAGGGCCTAAAGGAGTATTTGTCAGCATTGATTAATGATGTTCTTCAAACTCTGGCTTTAAACAGCCTAACTGACATAGGATGGACAATGAAAGCAACTGCTTCTTGCTTGAAGAGTATTAATTTCAGTTCACTACAAAATTAGTTTCAAAAATCGTGAAAGCCCTCCTTGTGTTCCTAAGTGAAATGTCAAAATACCATTTGACATTTTTCTGAAAAACCTATTTGAAAACTGAAGGATTGGTTACATATCTGCTTGTGTAGATGAGGAAAACATGCATTTTAATGTTATCTTAGGTTTTAAATAATTTATATTTGGTAACAATATGAAACAAAAATTAACTGTTGTATCTCAATAAAATTTCATCACCATCTCTCCATGCAGTAAAGGATGGGAAAGATCTGCATCAGTAATTCCCAGGCTATAAGCATATTAAATAATAAGAATTTCTTTCTTCTAAAGGGCTATTTTGCATGTTGTTTGTCTTCTTTGCATAGTACTGCAATAGGAATTTTGAAAGTTGGCTGATTCATGGGTTTCCTAATTCTCTACTCTTTCTGTTCTCTTAAAGAAAGTAATTCAGCTCGTGTCCAAATCACAGGCCTAGTGTGTTTCTCATGTCTTGAGATGATGTCAGGACTATTCTTTTATCTTGTCCATCCTCACTTTTTTTTTGAACAGTCAAATGAATCAAGGACAAAAAGTAACTCAAACTATGCTAAAAAATAACAGTTTGGCCTAATTTTATTTTCAAATTTTGATGAGCTGTAAAACAGGTAAATAAAAACTACTCTTCATAGGCACTGTTATCATAGCTGTTATAAAATATCATTCTGAAGCTTTCAAAAAATCCTTAAAATTCAGTGTTTGTCATTGGACACATTCCACACTTATGACATGTGAGCTGTAGAATGTATGTTTCCAAAAACAACAGAATGAAAACATTCATGAGAATGGGGAGGGTTTCCTGCTAACTGAATTGTGAACTAAAATGGATGAGAACAATGTGCAATTCGTAACAACCATCATGAACTATAATTTAGATTAATGTGGACTCATTTTGCCTAGAGCAGAACTTCATAACTTGCTCCATCTTGCTTTAGCCAACACAGACCTGTTACAAGAGGTAGCAGGTTAGGTCGTAAAGCTCCTTTAAATTTTTGGTTGCTGTGATGTAGGTAGGTAGGAGTCTTGAGGTGTCAAGGTGAAATGATAGTAGTCTTAGGAACAAGAAGTTTCTGTGGTGCTGAAGGAGAAATTTGGCTTATTTTAGATACAAACTGCTTATACATAAAACTTAAAATATGTCTTCTTTAGGGAAAATGCTGTCTAGATTTCCTGAGGGAGGTTCATGCCTAATGTATTAGCTGGAAAAGATACCACACCCCTCTGTACTTATTATCCCTACTGTTACGAGATACTTAATCCCCATTCAGAGGTAGGAGGGAATGAGCCTGAGAAGGGAGCTAAATCGCTCTCTGCAAAGCAAAGAAAGACAGAGAGTAAGACAAAGCCTGGCTGAGTATGGGGGCTGTGTTGCTGATACATGTTTCACATGAGATGAAAGATACCTGGACATGTTAATGGTAGAGGTGAGACAGAGTCATAGGATGATCTTAAGGTCCTTTCCAACCCTAACTGTTCTATGATTCTATGATGGAGGAGCAAAAAAAGGAAAAGAGGAAAGTGGAATTAGCGAATAAGATGGAATAATCAAGAAAGAGAATCATGAAAAATAATATGCAGTAATTTGTGTGTGCCTCTAGAGTTTAATTTAAAGGAGCCATTTATTTCTTGCAGGGAAATAAATGTTATGGAGATACAAGTTGGCACCTAACCCAGTTTAGGTATAAGCTTACCCTTCTGCATTTTCACATCACTGAATTCCCGAAACACATTAAATCCACCATTGTGGATGATGCTTTGTTATTAATCCCTGAAGATGGTGGATAGATGTAGTATTTTGCTGCACACTCTTTGATTTGTTGTTCACATTCAATGTCCTTTCTGGAAAGCTGTGTAAGAAAACAAAATTATGGAATGCTGAGAAAATAAAGTAGATATGTATAAAGTAAAAATAAAGCAAGCACCAACTACCTGTACAAGTGAATGCATATTAACTGTTTATAGTGCTTTTTGGAGTATGGGGTATTTTACCAATTTGCATTTGTATGTATGTAACAGTGACACACCCAATGTGGCAGCTGCTAACCACGCCCACTGTGTAATGCATGACTTACGTATGTTTTGAGAGATCTTTCTAAAGAAAGATTTCAAAGCAAAGTGGTAAGTGGATCACTGAGTACAATGGTAGCTTTCAGATGTAGGGCATGATACATATTTCCACAGAAAAACGCTTTATATAGCCTGACTTAAACTCAGTGCTGCTAAGCCGTGTAATATCTGAAACTAGATTTCCACATTCGTTTTTCATGTTGTTAGTTGTTATTATAGAAAATAAGTAGTTAGTTATGCTGGGTTTTGGTTGTTTGTTTGTTGTTTTTTTTAGAGTCATATTGGGTGGCGGAAGGAAGCAAAGAGACTGCTTCTTGTGATGACAGATCAAACTTCTCATCTGGCCCTTGATAGCAAATTAGCAGGGATCGTAATTCCCCATGATGGAAACTGTCATTTGAAAGATAACGTGTACATCAAAGCTACGAGTATGGTAAGGTATATGTCATAGATTCTGCCTTCAGAGAAGCAGTGTAAAATGGCATAAAGGATGGTTTAGATTGCTGTCAAAGCACTGCTCTTGTTTCAGTTATCAGAATAGTATTTTTCTAAGTAGACAAGTTGTGAGATGAAAAATGAATCACTTGGAATTATTGTCATTCTTTCTGTCTGTGATAAAGTATTTTGGAGTCTGAGACAGCAGCACCCAGCAGAGGAGGCTATGTTACTGGTTTTGGTGTTATATTTTTTTATTGCCATCTAATTAACATTACATACATTTTGATAAAATACATGTAGGAAATGCCCTGTGTGGTATTTTGCACAAGAACAAGACGGTAAAATGTAAGAATTGCACAGTCCTGCTAATACGACCAAGGTAGCTGTCATGGTTTATGGTCACAGAATTCTGACCATTGAATTGAATTGCATTGAATTTAAAGGCTTGGTAGGAGTAAAACAGAAGATATACAGCAGCAATGAGTTAATTCAAACATGGTAGACTAGAAAATATTCTTGTGCCACAAAGCTTTGTGATAGTAATGCAGCATTAAATACATTTGAA
The DNA here is from genome assembly GCF_012275295.1 of Melopsittacus undulatus. NCBI lineage: Eukaryota > Metazoa > Chordata > Aves > Psittaciformes > Psittaculidae > Melopsittacus > Melopsittacus undulatus. Next base: position 129,469,955 of record NC_047527.1, read on the forward strand.
TCTCATAGTGTAAAGACAATGTGTGGTAATACATACCTGTGCAAAAATACTGTAGAAAATAATACATCTTTAGCAAATATTTTTAGCTTATGAAATAATTTCTTCAAGAATTTATAAAGTAGTCATAAGTGATTGAAGAAATTATTTTTTCCCTGAAATATTTAATATTTAATAGTTTTGTCTATTTGCTTAAAAAATTATGTCATTTATATAAGAAAAATTAATCACTACTCACTTGCCATGTAATCATCAGAAAGCAGAATTATGAACTGTGGTATCATTGGAGCACATTACAGTTTTATTCTAGCTGCACTTAGTTAAAGTTTATGGCCTGTGTTCAGCCCAAGCCAGCAACGTGCTGGTGAAGGCAGTGAGGGCTGTGTGTAAATTAGACTTGACCTGAACTTAATCCCAGCAACTGGTGCTTACAAGGATGATGAGGCAGCAGGAAGCAGCTGCCATATGGTGTGTGATCACGGCATTTTGGGAGGTTTCTGGGAATCAGTGGGTGTTCCAGGACCTTGCTGAGTGGAGGAGGGAGCTGAGCGTGTGCTAACAGGAAAGTTGTTTGGATTTCAAATTAACTGATGTTCTTGCATACATATACTCCCCCTGTCACCTCCTGGATATTCCCTCTCAGATGTCAGGATTATTTATTTTCCTCTAGCCAATCTGTTCAGTTTCAGTAGTTTCAGAACAAGTCAAATCAGGGCTACTTGGTGATTAAATGAAATGTCATGGAAGGCTGACACTTTTTAAAAAAATAGGTCATATGATGTATTTTTTGCCCTTTTTTCTTTTTCAATGCAATTTTGTTGTTCTATGGCAAAATTAAAGAACCATCTGTAATCACATTTTCCTACCTTGATTTTTAGCTTCTGAGTCTTGAGAACATTTCATTTTGGAATATTTTTATTTCCTCCTTGTGCCAGTTAAGAGGACTTTCCTTTATTTATTTGCATAAGCTCAGCCTTTACATCAGAAATGTTCCCAGTCACTTTTCTGCCTGTTTCTTTCTAACTTTTGCTAAGCAGTCACACAGTGTCAGCAATAAAAGCATAAGACAGGAAAGAAATCTAGTCCATTTTAATTAGATCTGTGCTTGGTCAACTCCCTTTCTGAAATACTTAACATCTATATTAGTTATCTTCACAGCTTAACACAGTGGGTTAAAATAATAAAATCAATGATGTAATTGGAACAAGAAAGATGATATAAAGTACATTTGCCTGAGCCATAGTGGGAAGAGATAAGGTAAAAACATATAAAGTACAAGCTTTTCACAGCAAGCAAAGTGAGGCTTCACAAACAATGAACAGTTTCTTATGTTATCTTTTCATATGCTTAAATGAAAAAGATAAGTGTGGGTCTGCTGGTGTTTGTTTGGTTAGATTTTTTTTAATATCCCTTCTAAAATTAAGAAAAATTTTCTTTCTAACTTAAAGTGAGACTTTAATGTACTGCTAACCAAGCTGGACACTGTAGTGAGTTAGAGATGACAAGTAGAATAAAATTCAGCATTACTTGTAAGCAGACCAGGTAACTTGGAGATCCAGTCTCTACAACCCTTGCACATCTATGCATATAATTTCTTGACTTCAGTAAGCTCCATCTGAGTAAGTTTTGGTTTCATGAGCACTTGGAAAACCATCTCTGATACTACTGATCCCAGAGCCCTGCTTTTAGTTGCCAAGATGTTGAGGGGCCCCTCTGCTGGAATTCAGGCATGTCAAGTCTCGATTGTTAAGGAGGAAGACTGATTTAATTGACCACCATCTCATGATACTTTGATACTGCCCATCCTTCACATGCTGACAGTGCAGGTAGTATTTACAGAATGTCTGGATTCAGTCTCCCTTGTTCTGCAACCACTTGGTGTGTCTGTGATCTAGCCAGCTGCATGTGTCCTGTAGGGTTGTGCAGCACAATGGAGGCCCCACCACTGTGCTCTGTGAAGAAGGAAGGAGGGCTTAGTACAAGTTGCAAGCTACTGAAAATGGCAGCAAAACCACTGCTGCTGCAGTTCAACCACAACTTCTGTGTAGTGGGAATGCATGCTCACTGGATCCTCATGAATGGCACACTCCCCGGTCAAAGCTGGAAGAAGGCCCATTTATTGCTGCGTTACCTTCCTTTCATCATTTATCTTAAAGAATATAATCTCTTACCAAAGGGTGGAAAAGTAGAGAGATATGTGGGCCCTGGCTAAAATCAAGCCGCAGTAAGAAGCTCCTTTGTTCTTTCTATACAAGGCTCATTATAATGGTGTGATATGATGGAAAATGAATTTTGCCTCCTTGCTATCTCAGCTGTCTTGGCATTCAGATTACAATTAGGAGAGCAGTTGACCTGCAGGGTGCCTTGAGTAACAAGTGGTACTCTGGGGAGAAATTAATTGTACAGGGTAACTTGAGTATGGTTTTGTGAGAAAGAGACAATATGCGGCAGATGGTGAAAAATACCAGGAAGAGAGACAGCAGAAGTATGTGGGGGGAAAGAGGTCGAAGGACCTGACATCAGTGGAGGTGTCCAGATGAAATCTTTGTAAGGGGAAACACATTTCAAGTCCCCAGTCACTTCTCTGTGTTTAGTTATGAATTTTAGGTATTGAATTTGCTTCTTGAGAAGTATTCACAGATGTGTAATAAGTAAGCAGTGATTTTCAGATACAGTTTGTTTCAGTGAACTGGAACTGGAGGAATTTCACATAGCCCAGGTGTGAGGTGTGCAAAGCCCACTGGGACCACAGACGTCCTTGTGCTTCCCCAGATCTTGGATGAAAGCATAGGCACCTCTTGTTCTCAAATCCATGTCAGATCTCTCAACGAGAAGTGCAGAAAGGCAGGTCTCTGGCACAGGACATGCCATCATAGGTACCTCACCAAATAGAGAAATGTCATTACTGGGGAGAGACATGAAACTCATGCTACCGTCTTTAAGAACAAGTGTGGTTAAGAAAATGTAGCAGGTCATTGCGGTGAGGAGTGAAGGCATCATTCCCAAGGCAGGTCTTGGACATACAGAGAAGGAGAAAGTTGTCAGCTCTAAGATATGTGCAGAATACTGACATTGCTAGAACGTGACCCAGTGGCTGCATTTAGTTGATGTGTCTGATCCATAGTGCTAAAATACATTTCTGAGAAACAAGATTACTCACTAATTACTCACCTTGCTGTTCCCAAAAGCATACTTAATCTCAGTTTCCTTATGTTGTATTTTCTCCCTGAGTTTTTCACAAGAACCTACCTGTCATTATTAGGAATCTTGTTCTAGATGGATCAGGGACAACATCGTATTTCTTAAGCATCAAGCTCAAAACAATAAAATAGTACTATATGGGTTATTTCTCTCACTGTGCAACTTCCCTATATAGCTGGCAACAGTAAATGACCTGTGACAGTCTGTGTGATTCCCTAGCAACATTTTTTGTCATGATCTTTTTGTCCCACCATCTTTCATAAATAGGCCTAGCATTTTTCTGTACTTTTAGAAGTAAGGATTGGGGTGGTTTTGGAATCCTGCGTTGTGTCCTATGCTAAACCTAAGCCTTTTACCTACTAATCTGCAGTCTTCTCTTTTCTGGTATATTTTGCAGGAGCATCCGTCTCTTGGCCAGCTCTCTGAAAAGTTGATTGACAATAATATCAATGTTATTTTTGCAGTTCAAGGAAGCCAGTTCCACTGGTATAAAGTAGGTTAGAAACCTGATTTCTTTTTCTAATTTTACAAGTACAATAATCATGTTAAAAATTAAAACTGTGCATAAACCATTGTATTTTTCTTAGGATCTGTTGCCTCTGTTGCCTGGTACTGTTGCAAGACAGATAGAATCACAAGCAGCAAATCTCAATGATTTGGTGGTAGAAGCTTATCAGGTATGATGAGAATGATAATGTTGTATGCTGTATATGTTCAGGGATTTTTACCTTTCATAGTCTAAAGCTGGAATTTCTAGGATCTTGGCATCTATCTGAAGCCCACAAAGATAAGTTCCCTGCTTTTCTGAATATCCAGGTTGGTGGGTGGCACTGTCCCACTATGGCTGTCAAATTCACAGGCTGTCAGGGTCTCAAAGCTAAGAGCTAACACTTTTTCCTTTCTAAGGGTACTTATAAATAAGCTGTTTGATTTTCTGCATCTGTTGCCGTGTAACTTCAAAAGAAATATCTGATATATTTGAATTTTGTCATTCCTTAATTCGTAGACCAGACACCACTCTCTAGTCACCATATAAATTCAGTGCAAAAAGATAGTGCAGTAGCAAGAGAGTTTTACAGCATAATTCTTAGAACATGGATAACAGGTAGGAATTCATGAGGAGGTAGTTTGAGTTAACAGTGGGTATTGTGGAAAGCACAAAGCAGGGTAATGACTTGGAGGTTTGAAGCATGGCACCGTGGAAGACTTTTGATACTGGTTTGGGAAGGAACAATGGAAATGGCTCTTGCCTGGAGTTCTCAACTGCAAGTAGCAGTATGGGAAAGAGAACACAATAGTATGGGAAGAACATGAAGTCATTTTCCACAGATGATAGACAGGGAATGGCAGCTTGAAACTGGAAATTGGCATCCTAATAGTGAATGAAAGATAGTCTGGTAAGAGTGGGCATAAACAGCTTTGAAAGTGAAGCCAAGTATGAATGCTGTTAAGGTGTGCAAGGTACACAAACATGCGAGTTCTAGCAGTTGAAAAATCAGTTACAAAGCTATATGCAAGATATCAACATATATCACATTATTTTTAATTAGTTGGACATCAGAGGCTGAAATTATCCATTGTACTAGTTAATCATCTAAATCAGACAATTTGCTTTCAGCAAATTGGCTATAATGAAAAACCCAGTCCCATGTTTATTCCTAGTCAATAGAGTGGTTTTGTGCACATTTTTGTCACTGTCATGTTGGCAACATCATGCAGAAGGTAAAGGCATTCAAAAGCAGAGGAGAAAATTGTGGAGTTGTTCTCATTGATACTGTACTTCATCTTATAAAATCAAGAAATGTCATTTTGAATATGGAGGCTTGCAGGAAATTGCTGGCAAAAAAAAATTTGAAGATCAGTCCTTTTAGATGCCACTTTTACACAGTATCCGAGTTTTTAGAGCACAATGAAGGGCAAACATACAAGGAGAGGAAACAAAAATTTACAAAACAAGGACTTAGTTCAGTGGAAGATTCTGTGGGACTTTCCTGCTCCAACCACCCCCAGCTTGCTCTTGCCTTATTTTCATTTTTTAGACATTGTCTTCCTTCCCATCCTAAACTTCATTGGATTTTATACTTCAAGATTTTTATCATAGTTTAGGGGCTTTTAGTATACAAACACACAGTGAACAGGGCTTGAATGTTTTGCTTTCTTGAAAGCAAAAGTACTTAGATAAGAAAATAAATTAAGTGTTGATGTTCAATGACAGTGGACCTCTTGCACTCTTGTTCTGGCCAGGCAAACCTTAGGCTTAGTTGTGGAAAACCCTAGCTGAAAATCCCTGGCTAAAAAGCCAAAGATGAGTCACTAGTTTTCAAAAAGTTGCCAAGATAAACGTGTTCAGATCCATGTAATTAAATTTCCAGTTGCAGCAGTAAAAGTGTCCTGTTAAACTAATTTTTTATACTAATATGCCAGGAATTTTAATAATCTCTTTGTGCAGTTTTCAGCTCATAGATTTGTACAGAGTTTTAATGAATTTTTAAAAGGTCAAGAAGCAATATTCCTTCTTGGAAGAAAGTAGGATTATAGAGCATGCAGTAAATACAAATTGCAAAGTAGCCAGCTTTTTCATTATTTTATATTTCAGAAAGCCCTAATGGGAATCAACCAATTGTTGACATGTATAGATCTACCTGACCCAAATAAATCAGTAAGAATAACCGCAATAAGCCTCTAGATCACCCTAAGGTTTGTTCAGAGAAAATTTTTCAAGACAGATGCAAAATATCAGAAGTTTAGAAAATACCAAGTCAATTAAGAACCTTTTCTGCTGGATAATGATAGTTGTATGTATGTTTACTGTTTTATTTTAAATGTGTGGCTAAAAGGCAGTATAGCCTCTCAGACAATAAACAGGTTTTGTTGCACATGGTTGTTACAATAGATTTTCAAGTTGCAAAAAATACAGTTTCAAAATGATTTTCAAAAAACTGAAAGCATTTTTTATCTGGAAAACATAATCTTCTTCATCAAAATTACCAGCTCACTGGTTCTGTATATTTGGAATGTAATCGGGTCTTTATATGGGAAACAATGCTTTAATTCATTCCTTTATTCACACAGAAAAGCTTTCTTCATTTTTAGTCAGTCATAGTACTTGGTATTAGTCACTGATGCACATTCTATGTTGAGATACAATGCAACTAAAACTTGTTTTCTGGTTACAGAAACTAATCTCTGAAGTGAAAATTCAAGTGGATAACCAGATCCAAGGACTTGATTTTAATATCACTGCAATCTGTCCTGATGGAAGTAAAAAAACTGCCATGGAAGGATGTAAAAATGTGGGATATAATAAAGAAGTATGTCAATAGTTTTTGTTCAAGCAACTGAAATACTTATTTTTCTGTTTGGTTGGGTTTCAGTGGTTTGAAATTTTATGGGGATTTACTTAAACTGAAAATGGATTTATGTGATTAATGATCACAGACTCTCTATTATTCTCTGGTTTTATTTTTCCTGAATCTTACTTCAATTCTCACTAATCTTGTGGAACTAAGGCTCAAAGCTTTTCTTGAAAGCTAACGTCCATTAAAACGCTCCTCTTTTGTCCTCCACGGAGCACAATGGCCATGTTCATTGTGAGGAAATCTGTATGTAAAGACATTGAAAGATAATCACCCGATGGAAAAGAATCACTGGAATTTTTGTTCCTTGGGTCTGTACTAGACGCCACCTTTTCCTCTCCTTGCTTTAGTAGTCTTCATGCACAGTCAGGGTTGTGGATAACTGGTTTATTTTATAAAACAACTTAATAAAATTACTTAACCCCATTTGGATCAGTGCCATCTATTGAATGAAATGGATTGTAAAACTGGAGCATCATGCACCATGAAAATGAGGGGGAAGATGTCAGGCTAATGTAAGAACATGGTTTTCTTCCCAGAACAACTTCTCTGTGCCTTGATATATTTATTTAATTCCTTGGACGAGTAGAGTAATTAATTTTGCTTGCCAGGAAGAGATTTGTGTTTCTGGAGAGTAGGGTCAAGGAGTTCTTTCCTTCACATGTACATACATCTCAGTTGGTGTGGTTTCACTTGTGTCTGTGTGAGTAAAAATAGCAAAATAAATCAGTAGATTAAATGTGTGCATTTTAAATACGTTCATTTAGATTGATTTTATTCTCTTGTGAATTCTGTCTGCATGACTTGCTACTGATCAGCTTCTACAGTTTAAGGGAGATTTGGTGTGTTTTTCTTAAGTCTTCTCCAGTGTTGTTCCTTATGCATGTCGTAAGAAATAAGGCTGGAATTTGTTCTGTTTAATGAAAAAGAAAATATTTATATCTGTTTCTTTTTAACAAAAAGCCAGGCCAGTTGGTTGTAAAAGATTGCATGTGGTCCTAAACCTCAACTGCTGTTGAAAAGGAGCCACCCTCGAGAGATTAATTTATTTTAACCGTAAATCCTCCTTCAGTATTTGTTTACAGGCAAAATGCTTTTTCTTCATTTTCACATTGCTTGCATTGTCTGATCCTTCTTCCTTCCTTTTCTTACCAAAACACAAAGTGTGTTGTATTCTGAAAGAATACTACGGCCTCTTCAGGGTACAAAACTAACTGGCTATTAGCAAGTGTTCATGGTGTTGTAATTAGTCACAATGTGCTTAATCTTTCTGCTGCTGTGTTCAGACCCATCAAATTTCACAACTCATACTCAAGACATGGTTTGCCCTTCCCTCTCATCTGCCTGTCATTCCTCCAATATTGTGTTGTACATGAAGATGACGTTTTCTAGCAGGGTTCTATGTTAAATTAAAAGCACATTCTCTAGCTACAGCCTGTCCTCCTTGCGTGATGCGCACCTGCTGTATGAATTCATTACTGCATAGCCACATTTTGTCCCAAACCCAAAGCCTACACCAAGAATGCAGGCAACTGAGGGGTTGTGTGTGTAGGGCTGCATTTGAGAAACAAGAAGAAAAGCAAAGGGTGAGACAAAGCCCAAGTGCCCCCTCAATACAACATTAAACATAAGCTTCTGCACAGCATTTTTCTCCTGTTGTCCGTGTAGGCAGCCACAGCCCAGCTCACCACAAAGCTGCCATTGTCCCTAAGGCCTCGGGTACTCTCATGTGGGAGCACAGCGGGAGGGGCAAACAGTGATGAGAAATGAATGGCCTTAGTCTTTGTGGGTAGTTTCAACCTTGTATGTAATCTGTTTCTTAGGTTTTCTCTTTTTTTTTACTTGGAAGTCTTTGTTCTTTGCTGGTAAGGAGTAGAGGTATTTGCTCCTCTTGCGTCTCCTTTCTCACTTTTTCCTCTTGGTTACATTTTCTCTGTGAAAAGGTGAGGATGAATTGTTTTACATCAGCAGGCTAAATAGTCTTAGTGAGAATAACCTGTCATAAGCCCAGAAAAAAAACAATTTTGAAATACAAGATTGCTACCCAGTCAGAACCATCAAAGAGTTTTGGTAGTGAGGCAAACTCTGTGGCAGTCATCTACTCACCAAAATTATTCAGGGTCCTGGAAAGCCAGAGGCTGCTGCTGCAGTGGGTACTACCAGGGTGAGGACCTGGAGCATGGTTGTGATGGCCATGACACAGCCACAGTGTCATGGTCACATGAACACAGCCACATGGCCAGAACGCTGGGTCCACTCTGAAGCAGCACTTGGTCTGCCCAGGACCACAAGAGCAGTAAGACTCTTTTGCATGATCCCCATTGCAGAAATTGGGAAAAATAAGCTGCTGCTAAGGTGTGAACCATTTCTGGATTTTAATTGGAGTAGATAGGGCTGTAAAAAAAACATGGTTTCTATTTTCATAGACTATTTCTGAAGCAACATTCATTATAGATCCTTTTTATAAAGAGTATCTGTTTCTGTTTGTGTATTATCTTGCTCAATCCAGTCCCAATTCTCATCTGAGTATTTCTAAAATATAGCAGAACATACACATTAAATAATAACAGGAGGATGATGATGGTAATTCTATTGCTATTTAACATGTATTAAACTTGTCTTTTGCAGCTGTTATTTCTTAACATGAAAAGTAGACTGCTCTCAGTCTTACATTATTAGGATTTTAACTGTATTTGTGATGCCTATCATTACTAGAGTATCATATTTGACAAATTGTCACTGTATTTTGTCATTATCGGCTACTGCACATTTGTATATAGTGTCAGATTCTGCTTTATTTATGTGTCAAAAATTTCATGCAATTTATAGGAAATAATAATAGTGTAAAATCTGTCTTTGTTTTTTCTTAGGTACTTTTCAATGTATCAGTTACAATGAAAGGATGTGATACAACTGGAGGAAGACAATATGCAATACTTAAACCTATTGGTTTCAATGAAACCGCCATTGTTAATGTGCTGAAAAGCTGTGCCTGTAAGTATGGAGACAGTGCAAGGCACAAAAGAGTATGGACTGATGAAACTTCTTCTGAGGGCAAACAGTCCCCTTGCAGTGACAGTAACTGTAGCTTTAACAGAGATACACTTCCCTCTGAGACTTGCAGACAACACCAGGACCAGCCCATCTGCAGTGGTCAAGGAAATTGCATAGATGGAAAATGTTTCTGCTACAAAAACAAGCTAGGCAAAGTGTTTGGCAAGTACTGTGAAATGGATGACTTTTCCTGCCCATATCACCGGGGAAACTTATGTTCTGGTAAGATGCAGAGTTTATGCCTGTATTTTCTTTTATTTTGGTTTTATATTCTTTTCTGAAGTTTATATATATGCTGCAGCTGAAAACAATCATGTAATGCTGTCAGGTACTAGAACTCTGTGTGCAGGATTAGCGTATGAAATGTCCTGAACAGCCTGGTAGGAATTCTGGAATCCTGGGCTTTCTTTGCCACAGAATTATGCACTGTCTTCTAAACTTCAACCCTGCTTTTTTGGGGATTTATTGAGTTATTTTTAAGTTTAGCTGTTTTAAGATTTAAATCTCATACTTGCTCAGAAATAATGATACTGATATCTTAGATAAAATGGTAACATTATTCCAGAATGTAAGTTGATATATTTCAGCCTGGTGGGAATAGAGATGCTAAGAGATTAGGAAGGAATAGTAACTTCCGGATGAGAATCTGATTTTCTTACACCCTAAATCAGACTTGTGGAAGATACAGAGACACTTGATTCAAATAACTGATAAGTATGGTAACTGTTCAGAAAAGGAGAGCATAAGTGAAACGTAAACAGGGAGAGTCGTTAGAAATTCATATTCGTTTTGTGGCCTGCTTTATGCTTTTTAAAGAAAACATGCAAATGAAAATTGGGTATAAATAAAATACAAAATATGTACTTCAAAGTTAGTGTTTGAAAGGAAATATGTGATTGAATCAGTATCATTAATATATCACTACTGGATTTTTTTTTCCCCTCAGAAGTAATTAAACATTTTGAAATATGTACTGCTGTTCTGCATTCTTTTGTTTCACTGTATATTAACCAGTGATGAATCAAAGGACCAATTTTTTCATCCACAGTTTGATAAATTGAAATTAATACTGTGGACTTCAGTAAAGTTACTTTGGTTTTGCTCTGCTTGTGATTGTGAACTTTACGTAATATGAAGAGAAATAGTGCTACCTTAAATACTTAATTGCAACAAAAGTATTACATTTCATAGAATCATCATAGAATCATAGGTTAGGATTGGAAAGGACCTCAAGGTCATCTAGTTCCACCCCCCCTGCCATGGGCAGGGACACCTCACACTAAACCATATCACCCAAGGCTTCATCCAACCTGGCCTTGAACACTGCAGGTATGGAGCATTCACTACCTCCCTGGGCAACCCATCCAAGTGCATCACCACCCTAACAGTAAAGAATTTCTTCCTTAGATCCAATCTAAACTTCCCCTGTTTAAGTTTTATCCCATTACCCTTTGTACTATCACTATAGTCCCTAATGAAGAGTCCCTCCCCAGCATCCCTATAGGCCCCCTTCAGATACTGGAAGGCTGCTATGAGGTCTCCACGCAGCCTTCTCTTCTCCAGGCTGAACAGCCCCAACTTTCTCAGCCTGTCTTTATATGGGAGGTGCTCCAGTCCCCTGATCATCCTCGTGGACCTCCTCTGGACTTGTTGTATCAGTACCATGTCCTTTTTATGTTGAGGACACCAGAACTGCACACAATACTCCAAGTGAGGTCTCACGAGAGCAGAGTAGAGGGGCAGGATCACCTCCTTTGACCTGCTGGTCACGCTCCTTTTGATGCATCCCAGAATACGGTTGGCTTTCTGGGCTGTGAGTGCACACTGCCGGCTCATGTTCATTTTCTCATTGACTAACACCCCCAAGTCCTTCTCTGCAGGACTACCATGAATTTCCTTCTTTGCCCGAACTGTAGCTGTGCCTGGGATTGCTCTGCCCCAGGTGTAGGACCTTGCACTTGGCATGGTTAAACTTCATGAGGTTGGCATCAGCCCACCTCACAAGTGTGTCATGGTCCCTATGAATGGCATTCCTTCCCTCTAGTGTATCAACAGAACCACACAGCTTGGTGTCATCGGCAAACTTGCTGAGGGCACACTCAATTCCATTGTCCATGTCAGCGACAAAGATGTTAAACAAGATGGGTCCCAACACCGATCCCTGAGGGACACCACTTGTTACTGGTCTCCAGCTGGACATTGAACCGTTGCCCACAACTCTTTGAGTGCGAACATCCAGCCAGTTCTTTATCCACCAAGTGATCCACCTATCAAATTGATGACACTCCAATTTAGAGACAAGGTTGTCATGTGGGACAGTGTCGAACGCTTTGCACAAGTCCAGGTAGATGATGTCAACTTCTCCACCCCTGTCCATCACTTTTGTAGCCCCGTCATAGAAGGCCACCAAATTGGTCAGGCAGGATTTTCCCCTAGCAAAGCCATGCTGGCTGTCACCAAGCACATTTCTCTTTTTCATGTTCCCTAGCATGCCTTCCAAGAGAAACTGCTCCCAGATTTTGCCAGGCACAGAGGTGAGACTGACTGGTCTGTAATTCCCCGGGTCATCCATTTTCCCCTTCTTGAAAATGGGGGTTATATTTCCCTTTTTCCAGTCATCAGGAACTTCACCTGTGTGCCATGATTTTTCAAATATGATGGCCAGTGGCTTTGCAACTTCATTCACCAGCTCCTTCAGGACCCGCGGATGGATTTCATCAGGTCCCATGGACTTGTGTACATTCAGGTTCTTAAGATGGTCTCGAACCAGATCCTCTCCTACAGTGGGCCCAAGGCCTAGTTTTTCACAGTCCCTGCATCCGCCTTCCAAGACTTGGGTGCTGCGGTCAGAGCCTTTGCCAGTGAAGACCGTGGCAAAGAAGTCATTCAGAACCTCAGCCTTCTCCAAATCCTGTGTAGCCAGTTCTCCCCAAAGCTTCCGGAGGGGGCCTACATTTTCCTTAGTCTGTTTTTTAGCCACTACATACCTATAAAATCCCTTCCTATTATCTTTAACATCCTTTGCCAAGTTTAGCTCCTATTGTGCCTTAGCTTTCCTAACTTGGTCCCTAACTACCCGGACAACATCCCTGTATTCATCCCAGGGCACCTGTCCTTGCTTCCACCTTTTATAAGCCTCTTTTTTTCCTTCTAATTTTTCTCAGCAGCTCCTTATCCATCCAAGGGGGTCTCCTGGCCCTCCTGCTGCACTTCCTTCTAGTCGGGATGCAACACTCCTGAGCTTGTAACAGGTGATCCTTGAATATCATCCAACAGTCTTGGGCCCCCTTGCCCTCTAGGGCTATATCCCATGGAACCTTGCTAAGCAGGTTCCTGAAGAGTCCAAAGTCTGCTCTCTTGAAGTCCAGGGCAGTGAGCTTACTGCACGCTCTTCTCACTGTCCTGAGGACCTGAAATTCGACCATCTCATGATCACTGCATCCAAGACTTCCTTGGAGAGTCACATTTCCAACGAGCCCTTCCCTGTTGGTGAGCACAAGGTCAAGCATGGCACCTCTCCTTGTTGGCTCCTGTATTGCTTGCAGAAGGAAGTTGTCTTCCACACAATCGAGGAACCTCCTGGATTGCTTGTGCCGGGCTGTACCATCGCCCCAACAGATGTCAGGGTGGTTGAAGTCCCCCATAAGAACAAGGGCCTGTGAGCGTGAGGCTTTTCCTATTTGTCTGTAGAGTTCTTCATCCACAGGTTCCTCTTGGTCAGGCGGTCTGTAACATATCCCCACAGTAATGTCTCCCGTCACTGTTTTCCCCTTAACCCTGACCCACAGACTTTCTGTTAACTGCTCACCTGTCCCCAGACAGAGTTCCATACTCTCCAGCCTATCCCTAACATAGAGGGCAGCTACCCCTCCCCTCCTACCGGGCCTGTCTTTTCTAAAAAGGCTGTAACCTTCCATTTCAACACTCCAGTCACAGGAGCCATCCTACCATGTTTCTGTGATGCCTTCTATTATATCATAGCCCCATAGAAGTGCCCACATCTCTAATTCCTCTTTTTTGTTCCCCCTGCTACGGGCATTTTTATAGAGGCGTCTGAGCCGAGCTCCAAATGAAGCCGGCCCAGTGGCTGGGGTGGCTACAACATTACTAAATTGCTCAGAGTATTTATTATAGGTGCTGGCAACTGACTGGGTGTGTTGGGATGGAATGATGCTCCCCTCCCCCAGCACAACTAGTTTAAAGCATCCTTGACAAGTCTGGCAAGCCTCCCAGCAAAGCCACTCTTCCCTTTCTTTATCAGAGCAGTTCCACCAGCCCCCAGTAGGTCTGGCCTACAAATGTGGGCCCCATGTTCAAGACACCCCAACCCTTGACTATGACACCACCCTTTTAACCATTTATTAACCTGTCCAATCCTCCTTGCCTTTGGAAGGTCCTCCCCTGACCTGGAGAATTGTCAAAAAGACTATCTGAGCTCCAGAACCCCTGACCACCTCTCCCAGGGCTCTGTAGTCCTTCTTTATACTCCTCAGGCTACTACTATCTATATACCTAGCACCAACATGTGTCACTAGAAGCAGATAATAGTTCATGGGACTTACTAGAGCAGGCAGCCTCTCCGCAACATCCCTGATCTGTGCCCCATGTAGGCAACACACCTCCCTTGCGACCGGGTCAGGCCAACAGATGAGCGCTTCTGTCCCTTTCAAGGCAGAGTCCCCTACTACTACAACCTGTTGCTTTTTCCTGGCGGCACCAGTAGAGATCTTCTGTGCCAGTGCACTAGCCGGCTGTTCCTGGTGCAAGTGCATTTCCTCATCAGCCCCTTGCAGTACAGCAAAGCAGTTCTGGGTGGGGACAGCAGATTTAGGAGGAAGCCCCTTGCTTTTTATTGCTCTCTTCCTTCTTTAGCTGTTTTGTTGTTTTTTTTTTTGTTACTAATTCCCAGCTTCCCGGGTTAAGAGCCTCCTTCTTTCCTCCATGAGTTAGAGGGGAATCTTGAGGCCCCTGCACTGTTTGGTCCTGGAGCAAGCAGTCCTGCTTCCTCTCAGCTTCCCTGACATCTTGCAGCTTACTGACAGCATGCCGTAGCTCAGCCACCTGCTGGAGGAGGACCTCCAGCAGGGAGCAGCGAGCACAGCCCTGCCCATTCTGCACCTTTCCCTCTTTTCACTCTTCTTCCCAACCCACTTTGCAAATTTGCTATCTTAGTCATAAGCAAACCTTCTGAATTTACAAGTTCCTAAAGCCTGAAATACAGGGCCCTTTTTGGCAGAGGAGCCAGGGAGATCTTTGTATAAGGGTTGTTGGAGACTGTCACCTGTATGGAGTTCTGCTATAGGCTACCACAAGGGGAATCTGTTGCCCAGAGTCATGGCTGGGTAGCATGCCTCTTTGTGGGATGTTTTCCAGTGCAAAACCTTGCTCTGATATGTGCCGGGATACATTTCCTCTCTCTATTTTGCCCAGCCCAGGCAAAAAATGGGGCAGCCTGTACCTTGGCCTGACTCCAGGCCAGATCCTATCTGTTAGGTGGCACTGTCTCCCTACAGCTGCACTGTGGATCCCTGGAGCACAAGGGCCATCACAGTCTGTGTGAAACTGAAGTACTGCTGAGGTGTGGTTAAAGAGACCTCATGAGATTTCCTAGGCCTGCCAATGCTTTATGTGATCACTGTTTCTGTATTTCCTAAGGGTGCTCTCACATGCTGTAAAAATGTGGCTAAACATTATCAGCAGGTTACTTATGCACCTGCCTAAATGTGCCAAAACGTGGAAAAAGTGGATTTTACACTAAAGTTCACACTGTTTTGCCTGCAAAATTGTAAAGGCCACCAGAGATTCTTACAGCTTTTGAGTCTTTGATGTTGTCTATTTTAAGTTCTTATTAAATAATCTACAGTTCATAAGCACAGCATATCTACCTGTCCAGCTCAGTCATCTGTCATTTAGAAAGGCAGGAGCCAGTGCTGTCATATATGCTTCTGAAAAGGAAAAAAAAAACCAACCTGGCAGATTCGCATGAACTTGATACTCCTTCCTCTACTGAATCTCTGTTTATTTGATTTGAATGGTTTCTTGCCTAAGAGAAGTTTGTTTAGTTTGGCTGAAGACCATTTTCCTGATCATTATGTAATTTTTAATCCCCAATGCTTTGATTCAAGGAAACAGGGAAAGATTTTAGTAAGAGGTTTTAACAAGACATCAAGGTAGAAGCTTTTGCTCAACTTAACAACAAACAGCAACCATAAATATGTATCATGCTGGTAGTTTCAGTCAAATCATTAACTTAAAAATTTATTAGCAAGCCAAGGTCTAAATTAGCTCTGTTTAACATAAAGCACCAACAACACAAATGTATGCATATAAAAATTGACTTCCTGTGTTTTCATGAAAGCTAATGACTCAGGACTATGCTGTTGTAGGTAATGGTGAATGTGAAGCTGGTAAATGCAAATGCTTCACTGGCTGGGAAGGTGACCGTTGCCAGTGCTCATTACAATCAGGAAAGTACTGCCTGAATTCAAATGGCCAGATTTGCAGTGGAAGAGGAAAATGTGTATGTGGAAAGTGTGAGTGCACAGATCCAAGAAGCTTTGGCCGTTTGTGTGAATATTGCCCTACTTGTAACAAAGCCTGTGAAGAAAACTGGTAAGCTTCTTGTGCTAGACTTGACTTTTTAACTCTGAAGTGTTGAAACTAGAATTATTTCTGCTTGGCTAGATTTGTGCTACCTGTCTTAGATATTTAGCTTAGGAAATGGAAATAATTTATGCTTGTGACTTTATGTAACTGAGGGGTTCACACTGGCAATTAAGAGAACTGCATGTCTGTATCTGTGTTCACCTGTCTGTGTCCTATTTTCAGCTTTCTGAAGTCAAAGGAAGTGTGTCCTATGAGTATTGTTATTTCATACTTTTATTAAATGATTGTTCTTCATATGAAATCTTCTGGGCAGGAAATGAAGCCTGTGAACCTGGAGTTTTAAAATGGACAGTAGAAAGTCACCAAGTGCCGTAATTCTCCAAATTTGTTTTTTGCACATTCCTTGTGCTTCTCAGGTGAAAGAAGGAGGTGTGAGTGTTGAACAGGAGCAGAGCTGGTCTTACACAAAGATCAACATTCTCTGCTACTCGGTTTTAGTCTTTGTGGTGCTAGTTTTAAAATACGTCATTTTTTTCTTACCCTTGTAAAAAAAAGGGACAGTGTGAAGGTTGAAATGAGCAGTCCAAGGAGAAGAGAGGCTAAACCAAGCCCTCAGTGGCTTTAAGCCAGCACCACTGAATGGTGGGCCATGTCTGAAAAGGTGACTGCTAAGACTTCACTGTATAAAATGTGCTTAGTCAGATGTGTTTAGTGTGCCTTTAATAAATTCAGAACATGTCATAGTCAGGGCTTTTGCAGGATAACTGGTGGTGTCCATCTTCAGCAAGACTATACAGTGAAGATGGTAGTTAAGACTGACAGTGCTGGCTCGCACTATGCTGCTGACCCCTTGAACTGCCCAGCAGTGGGAGCTTAGATGGCTTTGTCTTAACATAGCATCCAGAAAAAAACTAACAAAGCTGTGTTTCCTATACCTATGTCTATCTTTCAGTTCCAGCATGCATCTCAATGATATTTCCCCTGGAAAACTCACATCTCAAAATGCAGAGCAGAGGCCAGATGAAGGTGGCTCGAAGCATGTTTTACTTTACAACTTCTGACTAGTTCATTCAGAGAAACATCACAGGGATAAAATGCTGAGAGAGGCATCACATTTCAGAAAGAAATAAATAAATGTTGCAATGGTTTTAATAACAGCTCAAAAGCATTATGTACAAGCATACCATCTCTGTAAGGGGAGTGCAGAGAAAGACATAGGTTTTTAATTACAACTTTATTTTACAGGAATTGTGTTCAGTGCCATCATTTTAACAATGCATCCCAAGCAAAACTTGACCAGTGCACAACCTCATGCTCTTACCTGCTGCATTATATTGACCAAACTTCAGGTATGTAACGTTTTCCAGGTAACTTTAATTACATGATAATCTGTTGTGATTAGTAATAGAATTTACCACTGTTATAGTGTTTTTCAAAAATGTGTCGTAGTATCACAATAACAAAAGAAGAAAACAGGAAAAGAGAAAAATTACTCATAGCTTTAGGGAAAGTAGAAGATAAATAATAACAGGAAATGTGATTGGCAAGCATTGCTAAATCAGATTTCCCAGCTCCTTGAGGAGTCACATCCATTAATAATGAATCCTGCTTGAGCAATGCTTAAAGAAATATTTATAAAAATGTGCTATGGTATATATATTTATTGCTTTAGATATGCTTACATTATTTGACATCACCAGAAATGAGGAAAAATGAAGTAGAATGCTTACCTCATGTTCAGTAATGTTTAAATATTCCTTTCAAGTATAAAATACTTTATAGTTATGAGGTCTGTGGAAGAATACGTTTTCTTTCGTAAAATCTCTTAGAGCTTAATCAGTACATGCTGTGACAATAATGCAGGTAAATGGTTACCTTTTGTGACTTCACATAGTTGTACCTCTTTTTCTCTTTCGAGGAAATTAACTGTGAATACTTTTCTCATAACTTTAGAATTAATTAATAAGTTTACTGTGTGAAAGAGGTCTACCAGTGAGGAGAGCGCTGGACAAGGATTCAGTAAACCATATTTTCAGTCATATTTCACCAATGATCTACACTCTGATCTTGTGAAGGTTAAACTGGCTTGGCCCTGTATGTCTCTCACGCTTCATTCTCTGCTTCAGCTGTAAACTCAGTGATTTACAAAGAATTTATGGTGGTCAACACAATGAAGCCTGAGTCTCAGTTTCGTAGATTAAAGGAATAATAGTTCCACCTTTTTTCTACAGCAGATCTTAATCAGAATTCTCTTTTTTGATATGCCCACTTTAAAAGCTTGTATATGGCAACTTTTCGCCTTCACTTCTCTTAAGTTATTTTCCCTTAACTTCTATCAAGATAGTGTTACATTTATGTGACATTACTAGGCAGTGGTTGATATACCTGTTATTTGAGGAATGTGCCTATTCCACACATTAGACTTTACACTTGTGTTTTCCTTTCATTGCAGAATGTTTCCCTGGACGAAGCTACTTTAGAGTCTTTTCCATAATCTTTATAGTTACCTTTCTGATTGGGTTGCTTGTTGTCCTTATCATCAGGCAAATAATTCTGCAGGGGAGTAGCAATAAAATTAAATCTTCAGCTGATTACAGAATATCTGCAACAAAGAAGGTAATTTATTTTAATACTCAGTAATCTTTTTCTTGCATATACAAATTAGCTAATCATTGACAAAAACTGTATCTTCTCCTTCAAGGATAAGATGTTTTTGCCTACTGTTTGTACAAGAACAGTAACATACAGACGTGACAAACCAGAGGAAATAAATATCAACATCAGCAAGTTACGATTAAATGAAACTTTCAAGTGTGAATTCTGAAGAGAGTGTGTTTTCTGCAAATGTCTGTTTCCATCACACTCAACTTTTTAAAGTTATCTTCTGTACTCCGTCGGAGTTGTGACTGTTGCCATATGGTTTTGTGTCCTGCGATGCTGAATACTGTAACAAAGTCACATGTAAGCATATTCACATAATGTGATTATGTTTGAAACTATAGCTGCTGTATTTTTTTAATGGTTTATTTTTTTGGGGGAAAGAGAAATGTGCGTTACTACTGTTCAGGAACTTTAGTTTGATGTAGCACTTTAGCATATTCTAATTTATTTAGTTTTGGCCTAGAATGTAGATATGAACAGGTCTGACAAATCACTGATCTCATTCTACATGTACCTAGTACTGTTGTGCTCTGTGGGAATGGACAAAAGCTGTGACTGAAATATTAACATTGCTGTATAGTATAACAATAGATGAAATTATTCAAATGCTCTTAAGTAGAGTAAATGGTACTTTTATAGTTCTCTCAGTTGACAAATTCCACTGATTTGTCTGCTTTAGCCTCTTACCTTTTCCTCGTTACTTAAAAATAATTGGATTGAATGAGTTACTGGTGTGGGTATACAGTTGTGTGTATACACACATACACACACACAGAGGTAAATTATATATAAAGGTTTTTATATGTATGATGTCACTTAAGCATAATTTATATCTGGTAAAGAGTAATTTTTAGCTTTTTTATTTGTTTCAACATAAACCCTTTTATACAAATTTTAAGGTATTTGGAAACTGAGTGGCTACAGAAAGCAAGAGCTCTTCTGTCCAACAACATAGTGTACATGATGATCACTGCCAGCTGACTTCAGCTCTGGAGTCAGCAGCATTTCCATTGCAAATAGATAAATTATACCAGAGCTGTGCTTGTTTGCTAGCTACATGTCAGTGTTTTGCTAAATGAAGGCTTTGTTCTTTTTTGTATGATGTCAGACATAAGTCTGATTTTACACACGTGCTATTCTTTCTATGTAAATTACTGGACAGAATTAGGTTTTGTGAATTCTGATGTAACCACTTCCATTTTTATGACTATTCATTTGTGACATAAGAAATGTGCACAGTGTGATGTGGAAAAAACCTGCAATTTGGAAGGAGGTGGAGAAAACAGGAGTTTTTTTTTTCTCAGGAGAGCGCATTAAATGACTTCATAAATGTGGGATCAGATTCTGCCTTCAGAAATGGGCAAATCTCTTCTAAACACAGTGGGACCAATATAAGCTTATCTGAGAGCAGAATTTGATCTACACAGTCCAGCAGAAGCGTTTTCTTACCCCTGAAACTGGCTACAGTGGTAGAAGACGAGTTACTGTTATAAGCTAGTTGGAAGAGTCAGCCTGATTTACTAACTTTATGCTGCCAAACCCTATGAAAATATTCAAGTTCTAATGCACTAAAATCTTGCTGGCAAAAAGGAAAATCATCTCAGAAGACAGTATGCAGTGTATCATTTCAGCAACATTAATTACTGTTACTGAATATTGGTCTGCACTTGTCATAGATAAGAATTACAGAAACAAAGCAGGACCACTTTATATGCAGTTTGTAGAGATTAGTATATATTCCTATTTCTTGTTCTGTATTTCTTATGTAAATTCACACTGAAATATGAGGAGTATACATGTGAAAGGAAGGCAGGACGCAGAACAAATGATAAGTGCTGTGTGAGTGTTCATGGTTTCTTGGGTCATGCATGAAGTGGAATTGAGAAAAATAATATAGAGACAATGGGCCTGACATTAAATTGACATAAAATCTTAGATCTTAGGGGTTGTTTTCTTTTTAAATGTAAACTGGACGATTCAATGTACTAAAGCAGTCTTCATAGTAGTCCCTGAGCTTTCTACCAAACAGGTGAAAGTGTCTCTTATAAAGAAAAGGGTTTTTCTTACACTGACCCCAATTTTAGTGACAGTTTAATTGTAATATATTTATTATAGATTAATCCTGTAATCTATCATGTATACCTTAAACTTTCATTTTCTTTTAAAACCTGTAGAACCATTTTCCTCCTCTGTAAATTAACAGATTCCAAACCATTGGTTTCAGTGGGATAAAGAGAGAAGATTGATAAAGGTTTATCTGCTATTGCCCATATCACAATTCATTAGTATTTTTGAGTAGGAAACACAGTTTCACTTAATAAAACAAGCAAAAATAAACTGAAAGCTTAGTGGAGAATATCTGAGTATATAATGAAAATTGTGATTGTGTTCTTTAAACAGTGTGGTAGTTTTCTTTGTAACAAAAACAATTCTTCAGAATGTATTTCCCATAATGGCCTTTAAAGCATTTACTGAAGTGACAGCTAATGTTTTTTCTTTAGACATTTTTTTTTTTGCTGTTAGAAGGTGTCAAGTTATAAGGGTAGGGGACAGTGAATGTTCTTTGTGGAGGAAGACTTAAGTTGTAACACCCATCTTCCAGATAACATCAAATGGATACTACTTTTCTTGTGTAGCACTTAGTTGGCATTGCAGTGCTGCCTGTGAAAGGGCACGGACAGTATTTACTTATCAGACACCTGCCTGAATATTTAAAATGCTCTGGTCAAACAGAGCAGGCTTACAGGATGAATTGCACTGTAAACTGCTTGCTGTCCTGAGATTAAAAAGAAAGTATAGTAACAAAAAAAAAAAGCTTTTTTTTTGCATCTCCCTCATGGTTTTGCTGTATTGTGGAGGAGGTCAGGGAAAACGAATAAGCTGTTGCTAATGTGACAGGTCAAGGCTTTTAGAAGGCCCATGAGGAGCTTATACAGGGCAGGATCCTTTGGAGGAGGCTTTGTTTCTAGGGATGGAATCTATCCATGAGAAACTCTGGCTTTGCTTGGTACTTGTTTCCCTCTGCCTTTGACCATGTTTTTCAGAAGAGCTGCTGCAGGAGATGAATAGCCCAACAAAAGCCTCACTATTTAGGGAGCTGTGTTCCCTCAGCACATGACCTTAAATGAGAAAGCAGCCTGTAATTCACAAGGAATTTCCTCAGCTATTGCAGAAGGACTCTGCTTCCTATAGTGCTTAATATGGGAGATATTAAAGACTAATTAGTTCATATTCGTTTTCAATGTATTGTGCGTCAAAGATGCTTATAAACCTGGCGGGGGGGGAAGGGGGGGAGAATATCTAGCCTGAGAATAGAATGTTCCAAACTTCTTAAATAAAACTTCTTATACTGGGCTTCTTAAAAAAAAACAAAAAACAACCAAAAAAAACCAACAAAAAAAAACCTCAAATAATTCAACTGCATGCCTATTCCCAAAAATACACCAGCAGATGCTCTTGCATCTTATAATTGTTGTTTGTAATGGGAGTTGTTTTTAGGTTTGCTTCCACAAACAGAGCATGTGTATGATTCTTCAACAGCAGATTTGTTAATGCCAAGATCCATATGTATACTTTCCAAATTCTAATACAATTTTTTTTACCTTTAAATGGTTATTTTTCTAACATTTCAGAATGACATGTTTATACAATTAAGAAGTATACATTTTACTTCTGATTTTTTTAAAGACTTCACAATGAAGAAATACCATGAACTGATTATTTCTAAGCATAAGTACATTAATAACATTGCTACAGAATTGTGTGGGAAAAGGAGCTGTTTCATCCAGAAAACGTGCACATGGTATGCAAGGAATTTTCATTGTGCCCAGCTGAAATTCCCTTACATTCACAAGGAATGTTGAAAGAGAACCTTAAAAAGGAAGGACATTTGTATAAGCATAGTTTACATTTTATCCATTATTTTCATCTGGATTTACTTTTTCCTCTCTGTAGTGTCATGAAAACCTGCTATGTAAGGTATTATTCAGACAACAGTGGAAAAAATTATTTTCCCAGTCTGACCATATATAATACTTGTTTCCTGCTTAGTGTGCTTACCTAAATGTACATCTGTTGAAAACCGTGGGAGGGAATGTGTGAAGCAGCTTCCAACAGCCCTTAGTCCTAAAGTGGCCATAAAGCTTAGTGATGCCCAGGGCGGAGAGATACAAGAGCACTGCTGCCTGCACAAGGCCTTGAAGAAGGACAGCATCCTCAGCAGGCGCTATGTGTCATGCAGTTCCCACAGCATCCCTACAGAGGTGGTGCTCCAAGAGCAGTTCTCCATTTTCCAGGGCAGGAAGCCTCTTCAAAAGTAGGTTGGCTCAGCAGAGGTGGTGCAGTTTGTGTCCAAGGTGCTTGGCCATACTTTGAAACTGCATTTCGTGCAGCCTGCAACCCTCAGCACTGCAGGCTTTAGCATCTTTACTCATCAAAAAATGCTTATATTCAACCTAGCAAGGGACTGCCTGTGCCAGTACGTACTGTAAACCTGGATGCTGATGATTGACGTTAAAGCTTCTGGGAAGTCTTTGGGCATCTGCCCACTGATTTCTCACCAGATCCAGGATCTCCACCAGCCAACCTTAAGGAATGTAAGCTGTAACTGGAAAAAGGCACTTCACATAGAGGCATTTGTGCTGAGTCAGTGCTGAGTGACACTTCCTCTGCTCTGACTGCGAGTGACGTGTACTGACAGTGCTCAGGCTGTTTGTAAGAGAGGGGAAAGATTTATTTGCTAAGCAGATTAGAGGAGTAGTTGAGAAGAACACCACCTTTTAATGATACTGCTCCAATGTACAGACATCTCACGGATCTTGCAGAGAATTGAAATTCATGGAGGGGGAAAAAAGTTCAAAATTAGCCAGCGTGGATGCATCTCCATAGTGAGCCAAATCAGTGGGTTTCACTGAGTGTAAGCCAGCTCAGAATGGTTGGCCTTTCTGGGGTGGGAGGTGGAGGGGAGAAAAAGAAAAAACCTAAAATTGGTAGATTCTTAGCTTTATAAATGCTGATCTGGATTACATGTTCTCTTTGTTTCCTTTTCTGCACACACTTTAAAAAAAAGGTACCTACTTAATAAAATAAAAATAAATCAGACATTTGTTAAAATAATAGCTTCTACCTGAATCCCAGCATCCTGATACCTGTATTTTGGCTGTTTCAGATTATTTTGAAGGGACATGTTGAAAGAGGAAGGATTCTTTTGGGAAGGCATTAGTGTTCGATGAATTCACTGTGCTAACATCTTCACTTTTACCTACTACTGCTTCAAAAATAAAGTATTTTTTAATGTCTTATTTAGCAATTGTGTGACAGCTATTAATAATACTACAGTTTTTAAATTTCTGTTTAACATATACTACCTTTTGTAAAAGAAGTATATACAGATAATGTTTCTCTAGAGTTTATGCATAGAGAATGTTAGTAAGGGAAGAGGTTTTTAATAAATTTATAACTTCTTACTGGTCATCTTACATTTTAAATGATACTTTTAAATCACTACTTTTGTCAATTGGAAATATACTGAATATTTTATTATTTAAATAGTATAATTTTATAGCTGTTTATTAATTTCAGTTGACTACTAACTTCTATTTTATTATTTATTAATGACTTGACACTGTAGGATATTGAGATGTTTATTTTTCTATCAGAGCTGTAACAACTATGACATTGCATTATTATAATGCAACATTATTGTACTTGCTCTCTAAAAAAATAAAATCAATATTTAATCCATATGGATTTTTCATATTTGTAATGCTTATTATGTCTGTAATAAGGAACAGATGCTGCCCTCCTTTTAAAAATAGAAGGCACCTTCATTGAAGAGCAAATGTCTGCAAAGGGAAGGAAATGATTACAACTGTTTTTGAAGGGAATAATACTGTGTTGGGTGAGATAAAACACAACACCATGTTTATCATATGTAGGCAAACAGATGAATGCATGTTCAGGATGAACTTTGAGAAGGTAAGAAGGGACACAGTAGCCATTAGCAATTTGGAGGTGCAGCTGGTTTGCCTTGCCCAGTACAGTGGAAGCATGAATGCACAAGGAGGTGTTAGTACTTGGTAGAAGACAAGATAATTTTTGTAGAAATATAATCTATAGACTGACAAGTGGTTATGATAGCCTTTCTTCTGCTTTGCTCTGTTGGGTGGTAGAGGAGCTGGTTTTGTACTTTTAACATGCTCCAGTTTTTGCTCTAGGCATGAGAGAGCAAACTAAAGTAACAACTGATATTTGCTCAGTCATCACGTCACTTACTGTACAGGACTTAACTATACAACAGAAACACCTTGGAAGAGCTGTACAGCAAAACCGGAAAAAAAAAAAAGTCAATATCACAAGGACATCCATTCACCTCTGTTGCTTCTTCTGTCAAAGCAAGACACATAATCCCAGTAGATGCCTGATGAGGTTAAGGCTGAGAATTTCCTTTCACAGAGGCAGGAGTCACCAGCCTTCACTGGCACACTGAGCAAGCACATGCAACCAGCCCTTGACATACAGATATACTTTGAAAGTCCTTGACTGAGAAAACATTAATGTTGTCACCAACTCAGAGTAAACATAAACCTTGATCTGAATTTCACACGCACAATTTGAGCTACAGACATAGGGCTTCATTTTGCCATCTGATAGTAATCTCAAAACTAAGGTTACTGTTAACATTTAAGTTTCCTACAGACCAAGTTTCGGGGCACCAAGCTGTGTTCCATACCCTATATGTTGTGGAATGACAGTAAGCAATCTAGATGAAATTCTTTCTTTCTTCCTATGTCTTGAAATCCAGATAATAAATCTTGCCTATATAACTTAAAATGTCCACATAATTATAGAACTAAGTTTTGACATGAGTGGCATTTTATTTCATCAGTTTTTATTTACATCCACAAAGTTGTCGATGAGGGCACAACAATGCCCTAATTTGACTCCAACATAACACAACTGCTATTTTGTTGCAGATACCATTGACAAGAAAAGGCTTGCTGCTCAGTCTCTCCAAAGAGGAAAGATACCTAAGTTACAGTCTTTAAAGCCGGCAGAAGAAAGAGATCCAGGTTTCAGCCACTTTTTTGACATCAGACATGTAGGTGCGCACTATTACAGAATTTCTCTCCCTGCATGATTCCCTTTCTTGTACATGAAGAATTTGATCCAATACACAGAGAAGATGGCATTAGGGGCAGCTGGCTTAAGTGAAGATCTGAATATGCTTGGTGATCACTAAAAGGCAACAAAAATTTTGTTAACTGACTGATTTCAACTAGTAAGGGGTTAATCTGAAAAGTGAGGGCTTTCTTCTGCACTCAGGTCTACAACAAAGAGAAGAACCTTGGAAATGCATTTCTGCTACCCTGGGTTTAAAACTAAATGGCTTAAATCTGTTGTATGAATTAAATAAAAAATACAGTTTTACAGAAAACTACATGGTCTGAAGCTGTATTTAGAGCACAGGTATTCTCAGTGTGGTGTAGCGGCTTCTGGCTGCTCATCTTCTGCTTGGGAGCCTTAGACTGATCCAAGTTGGGTTGGACTGTGCAGCATTCATATTGCCTAGAGGTAGGCTGCCAGTCTGATTTATTAGAACTAAAGAGGCCACAACATTACCATTTCCTGACCCCTTGTCCCAGTAAAACAGTGGTGGGTGGCAGAAAGCAGTGTCTTCCTTTTTCCAAACTCTTCTATCATCTACTCAGCCCAGAGCATAATATGGCCTCTGATTATTTTCTTGGCCTTGAACTGCATGATTCATGAAGGACGGTTACTGTTTAATAAAGATGATGTGTATGCAAACTGATAAAACTAAATGATTAACCACAAAAGTATAATATTGCCAAGTTATGTCACATATGCTTCCTGAAATCAGTGCATGTGATGTATTTCTTTCAGCTTTCCAGCTTGCCAAGTTCCCCTTCTGGGGCCCTAAGCCTGCTGTTTATGCCTCAGCAATCTGGAGAGCTCAGGACCTGTTCCTGTGTGGGGTTCCTCTGCTCTCAGAATTGCTCACAGGAGCAGCCTTTCCCACAAACTCCTTCTGACTCTGGCCTTTGACCGTTTCCTTAACACATCCATTCTGAAAGCATCACCGGGGCTGTAAGATTTGTGGCTGAACTGCTGACAGGACACATGTCAGTGGATGTGTTCTCCACAGAATTTTTAGGCACACTTTCACTTTGCTCTGGACAAAGCAGGAATTTCAAAGATTTGCTACAGCTTAAATATGGTGCTCACTAGATTACCCTTGTCTTCAGAAGTGTTTAAGGTTGGCTTCTGTCCTTGAATCACTCTGCGGCTGCACCCAGGCCTCTGTGAAAAAAAAAAAAAAGCTAAAATAAATACTTCCCATATTTCTCAGTTTCTGGTACATCTCTCTGGATCTAAATTGGGCTATCAAAGAAAATTATCTTCACTGTGCCTTTCCTGAAGATTGCAGGCCAGTTGAATCAGAGAGCTTCATCAGGAAACAGCTCATGAGAAGAGCTTTTTTATTTTGGGGCAGACAATAACAAGTCTGTAGTACAGAGCTAAACAGAGCATCTCTGAGCCTGGTCAGATGCAGTCACACTCCTCTGCTCCTTTCCAAAGTTAAGAAGTCAGGGCTATTTCTTGGTGAACTAGTCAGTCCTCACATACCTAAAGGGATGCTCCTGCTGTAAGCTTTGTATGATACCCTCACAGCTTCTGTAAGCTGTATGCAACATACAAACCCCAGAGACACATTTCCCTGTGGCATTTCACAACACAGACTCAAGTTGATGCAGACACTCAAATCCTCGTTTATTACCACCAAGCCCTTTTTATCCCCTTGTTTGGTACTTTCCCAACCTGCACATACATACAACATTCAATCTCATTGGCCCCTGTAAAACTCTCCAGGTAAATAGTCCAATCACAATGTTGCAGACCCACATTCTCTGGCCTCCAACTGAGATTCCTGCCACAGCTACATCCTGGCCCATCTCCCAGAGGCTTGCTTGCTTACCTTCCCTGTCCTTCAACGTTCCAACTCCTTGCCCCAGAGCTTGTCAAGCACCAAGGCCTCAGAGCTCTTTCCCAAACTCTTTTTCATGCAAATCTTATCACCTTCACTCCCCACATTTCCCATCCAGTACCACCATTCTGGTGGCAGTTTTTATCATTTGTAAATATTTCTTTATGTATACCTTTATGTGTGTGTGTCTGCATGTTCCATCCAAATAAACTTTTCCTAAACATTAAGAAGTCCATCTCTGACTGCTAAATAGCCTGTCAGACCAAATTTTATAAATACATGTACTATATATACAGATACAGTCTTACAAAACTTTTTGTATATATTTAAAATGGGACACCTCACATAATTTCTCATGCATAGCAGGATTTACCTTTAAAAAATCCTACACATATCCTGTTTTCTGTTAATGGCTATGCTGCAACCACAAACTGAAGAGTTCCCCAATAGAAGACAGACACATCAACTTACACGAGGATTCCTTTTTCACAAATAGGTTCTAATCAAGAAAAGGAGCGTGACCACCCACAAGGACCCCGACACACTTGTGAGGTGGGCTGATGCCAGCCTTATGAAGTTTAACCATGTCAAGTGCAAGGTCCTACACCTGGGTCGGAGCAATCCCAGGCACAGCTACAGGTTGGGCAAAGAAGTGATTCAGAGCAGCCCTGCGGAGAAGGACTTGGGGGTGTTAGTCAATGAGAAAATGAACATGAGCCAGCAGTGTGCGCTCACAGCCCAGAAAGCCAACCGTATCCTGGGCTGCATCAAAAGAAGTGTGACCAGCAGGTCGAAGGAGGTGATCCTGCCCTTCTACTCTGCTCTCGTGAGACCTCACTTGGAGTACTGTGTGCAGTTCTGGTGTCCTCAACATAAAAAGGACATGGTACTGTTAGAACAAGTCCAGAGCAGGGCCACGAGGATGATCAGGGGACTGGAGCACCTCCTGTGTGAAGACAGGCTGAGAAAGTTGGGGCTGTTCAGCCTGGAGAAGAGAAGGCTGTGTGGGGACCTCAGAGCAGCCTTGCAGTATCTGAAGGGGACCTACAGGGATGCTGGTAACAGACTGTTCATTAGGGACTGTAGTGATAGGACAAGGGGTAACGGGTTAAAACTGAAACAGGAGAAGTTTAGATTGGATATAGGGGAGAATACTTCTTTACTGTTAGGGTGGTGAGGTACTGGAATGGGTTGCCCAGGGAGGTTGTGAATGCTCCATCCCTGGCAGTGTTCAAGGCCAGGTTGGACAGAGCCTTGGGTGACATGGGTGAGGCATCCTTGTCCATGGCAGGGGGGTTGGAACTTAATGATCTTAAGGTCCTTTCCAACCCAAATTACTCCATGATTCTGTGTCAAAAAGTAGTAAATAATTTGTTAGCCAATTTATTCCTCACACTTTTGTAAGTTAAGTCTTGCTTTTTAAAAAGGAAAGAATCCTTAGGTCACAAGAAAGAAAAGATAATGTGTCAGATATATCATTTTGCGAAGCAAGAAAGTGGCATTCCCAGAAGGACTATTTATCATCATACAACAGAGTGAGATGTTCCATGCTGCCTAAAATGAAATCTGAGTAGATTAATTTCCAGGGGAGAAGGGAAAAAGAAAAAAAAGAAAAAAGAAAAAAAAAAGGAGGGGGGAATAAATAACTAAATGAAAAAAAAAAATAGCAACCTTTGCTTTTGTCCAAGGTTCAATTCTGTGAAATTGCTGGGCCCTTGTAGTTCAGCTGAAGGCCATACTAGGAGGGAACAATGCGAGCATCTTTGAGTATTAAGTTCATAAGATCCCCTTTGAGATTAGATAAATAACAGATTAAGAATGTTAATGTAATGTGTTATATTCCTTCTTTGAAAAAAAAAATGCAAAATCTTACCTGATTATGAAGCTAAAACTTAAGAACTTTTTATTTGTTGTCTTAGCTGATACTCCCTTTTGGATCACAAGGAATTTATGCTAGCAGCCATTGTGGAATATTCTTACATTTTCCACTTATCTCCTTTTCACTCATCCAAAACCTGTTTGGATTTGAACTACCTGAAAATAATGCAGTGCATAATAGATTGTAAATTCCTGTGCTACCCAGGAATTTTGCTTGTCTGGATTTTCCTCAAGTGTGTTAATGGACTCAGTTATTTGTGGAGTGGGGAGGGAGAAGGAAGGAAAATTTAACCAATGACTGCCTGCATCACTTGAAATATCTTGAAGTGTGTTATGAGGTTAATTGCTATCATTTAAGCTTTATGATACATCTGATTACCAAGTTCCTATGGAATTCAACCGCTTTTACCTTGCCAAATTTTACTCCTTACTTTGCCAGTGCCCAGTTCCTGATGCTTCCCTAGGCCAGTGAAGGTGCTTGCCAACAAAGTTGAGTCTGCAATGTCTTTTGAACCAGCGAGATAAGGGAATTGTTATTCCTGAAAAGCTTCAGCGAAGAAAACAGTAGTATAATTTTGCTCTGATTACAAACCTGGGTAAATGAAGTTTTATAGGATGTAAGATTTATAGTCAAGTCACCAGCATTGCAAACCTGAAATCTTGCTAATTTTATGGGCTATTGATTGCATGAGAGACTTACTTAATCTTTTTGAGATGTCCCTTGGCAGATACTTCATTTCCCAAGGACGCCTTCCTACAGGATGATAAAATAGGATTTCATTTACAGTATTCACAAGGTGGCACTGAGCCTTCCCTCCCTTAGGGATATAGAATTGACAAGTACTCTCAATGTTCTGACAGGAGTATTGCCTTTTCATACCAGTCTCCCATGAGAATAGCCAGATTCTTTCAGACCTATAGTCCATTTAGCTGGGTGTAGCTCTCTCCAATAGTGGAGATGAACTGCCATGGGAAGCATAAGCACACTCCAAGTGTATACTACTTCTCCAAGTTTCCCTCAGCCTCCAATCATTTTTCAGTGGAGGGAATTTCCTACATCTGATTAGTTTGTTTAATCAGTAATTCTCACTTTCGGATAAGTGTCATTGAACTTACTTAAAAAAAGAAAAACTTCACTGAGTTTGGAAATGCTGCATGAAGAACTGTTTCCTTTTGTTCCTAACATAGCACTTTGCTCAGTGGCCCTGCATTCAGAGTGGACTCTAAGCCCCAGCCATTCTCTTCTGTAGAAATTGTCATATTTCCCTAGGTCACCTTTCCCAGAGTGCAGAGTCTAGCATAGCCAGTCATTCTTTATACTGAAGCCTTTCTCTGTCTTCGATCATCTTTTCTGCCCTTTTCTGATCCTCTCCTGCCTCCTTTCCTTCCTTAGGGGTAAGAGAGTAGAGCTATTTTTAAGATTCAGAATATAGATGAACCACTTATTTTCACAGGGACATACTGATGTCTTTTCCTGTTCCTTTTATAATACTTCCTAACGTTTGCATAACTTCATCTGATACAGAATTTTCATATCTTTCTCCTTAACAGAGGTCTTACATTGAATTACTGTCCTATCATGTTTAGGTCTGAAACCGCTGAATGAAGGAAAACTGATCAATCACAGCTGTCTTGAATCCAAACTCTAGCAATTTGGTTCCCCTTTGGTTCAAGCAGAAGTTTTCTTCTTCATAGCTTCTACTTAGTTGGCAAGTAGCACCATTCCTAGTGAGGCAGAAATCTCCTCCAGATACCACCCTCCTAGCATTGTATCTCTGCCTTTCTACTTATCTTTCCAGCCCTGAACAGGGTACAGTCAATGTTTCAGAGAAAGTCCCCAACAATGTCCTGATCTCCAGCTTATTTTCAGAGTAATTTTTTTTCCTCCAGAATTTCCTATCTTCCTTCTTCTTTATGTGGTTGATGCTCACTTAACTACTACTGGTTGCAACCCACTGCCTCTGAGCTTTACCAGCTTTGCACTAAGTAAGCAAACAGTATGTTTGCCTATATGTCTGAACACCTCTTTGCTGGATGAGAGCTCTTCTTTTCCTTCCTGTTGGACATCCTAATTCCAGAAGAGCACTCTCATTAAGAGAGGGCACATATATATAAATCATCTAAGAGAAACCTGTTACTGCAGTCATGTTTGCTTTCACTTGCCAATATGACATTCCTGGATATATTCTCTGTTAGCCTAGGTCTTAGCAGTAGCTAATTGCTTTTTTGAGGACTAAACTGTTCAGCAACTGCAGTATGTCTTCATACTCTTATCTCCCCTGATATCCATACACACATATGCTGTCTTCCCCGAAGGGGAACCACCCATGTAAGTTTCCCTCTCTCCTTGCAGAAAAAGTGCTTCTAGTGTTCTTCTTTCCTTTCACCTTTCTGAAAGCGTGCAAGAGCAATTCCTAACACAGCCTCTTTTGCTAGCTGCCCCTTCTTCCACTAACCTCCTACAGCAC
This sequence comes from Melopsittacus undulatus, assembly GCF_012275295.1. Lineage (NCBI taxonomy): Eukaryota > Metazoa > Chordata > Aves > Psittaciformes > Psittaculidae > Melopsittacus > Melopsittacus undulatus. The sequence goes on from NC_047527.1 coordinate 129,502,180, forward strand.
AAAAAACAGGGAGATAGCAACCTCTTCTGCTCCTGTTTCCCTACCAGAGCAGAAAATCTTGTCCAGCCACTTACTTCTAAATTGCTGCTCACTCCATGCTAGACCTGGCCTTAACAGAGTAAGGCATGCAAGGCATCCTGACCTTGCCTCTAGCTTTATACCTGCGGCTGGCTGGCTCCCACTCACCCCCCCTCCAAACTCTTCCCAGAGTGGGTTGGTGTCCTGGAATGCCCTTGGTTGGCTACTTACTCAGCTAATTACCACCTTGGCTCTTTACAGAGGGTTCTTCAGAAAGGGAACATTTCTTAATGAGGTAATTGTATTGGTCCTATAACCTGCAGAGTTTCAAAAGAGTTGTGGAAACAATTTTTATTTAAGGAGATTATAAGATTTACAACTGAAGGGACTTCAGTACTTTTAATTTTCCTGTTACAGAACAAAGCTATTTAGCTCCTAGCTCAGCCTATTACTTCTTTTTAGCTTTTCTACCTACTAGCCAGTCCACAACAGTAGGAAAGATACCTATAACATTACAATTACCTGGAGAATCTGCTTCCTCCTGGATAAATTTCCATGTCCATTTGCCATGGTTCATAGCACAGACCCTTCAGTGTCTTAAGCCTGGTTTGCTATGCATTGATTCTGCATCCTTTGGGATCTATCCCTTTCCTATCTTCAGAATTTCTGCTTAAGTATTTCTGAGGGTAAGGGAGAAACAACAAAAAAAAACAACCTTAACCTGTGGTTGGGTAACTTAGACTCAAAACTCAGTAAATCTTAGAGAAAGGGCCTAGAAATCTGAGGAGGTTTCAAGGTTTGGGGCCAGAGTTGAGGGATTTTGTCTGAGTCACATAAAAGATGAAGTTTTTACATATGGGCCTTAAACTGCCGTGCTGTAAATGGCATCTTCAGACCATTTGACACATGAGGCTTCCTTCATTATAACCTGAATTGTTAATTAGACACAACTATGGCAATGGGATTTTTTCTAAGGGTTGTTACTAAGATAAAACTTAAAATGAGACAGAAACAAGGGTGCATCTGAAAACAGTTAAAGCAAGGATCAATTATAAATGGCCCCTAGTATAGTGACTACAACCTTAAAAATGTTCTTTAGGGGGCAGGAATTCAGCATTTCACTCCTAGGCTTTGTTCAAAGTTTGAAGTTTTGAACTTAAAAATTTTGGCAGAGATTCCTCCAACTTTTGGCACAGCACAGGCCCAAATGAACTCCTACATTTGTTGAATACCAAGAAGTGGAAATTCAAAAAACAAGAATAGACTACTGGGATAACTCTGAAAGTAAGAGTCAGCACAGTGGAAATCTATTAAGATATTTTCCACAGTATGAATCTCTAAGGTTTTTCCACATGGGATGAGTATTTGGATTAAGGTAGACATCTTGACATGCTGGAGAAATGGGCCAACAGGAGTCTCATGAAATTCAGCCAGAGCAAATGCCAAGTCCTGCACCTGGGACAGATTAACCCTTTGCAGTGATGCAGGCTAGGGGCTGCCAGGTTGGATAGCAGCTCTGCTGTAAAGTGACCCTTTGTGGACACAAACTGAATGGGAGACAGCAGGGAACCCTGTCACCAAAGCCAGCCAACAGCATCCTGGGCTGTATTAATAGGTGCATAGCAAGTAAAATGATGGAAGAGATTGTCCACCTTTACTTAGCACTCATTAGACTGTATTTAGATGTTACATCCACTTTTGGGACCTCAGTACAAGAAAGACATCAAGAACCTCAAGCAAGTCCAGTAGAGGGCCACTGAGATGGTTGGATTTGCAGCACTTGCACTGTAAGAAGAGAACAAGGGAGCTAAACTTGTTCAACCTGGGAAGAGATGGCTTCAGGGGACTAAAGAGCAGCCTGTCAGCACCGGTGGGGAGGTTATTACAAAGATGGAGCCAGACTCTTCACCAAGGTTCATGGTCAGGTAACAGACATCAGCTGAAACACGAGACTGGATACAAGGGGAAATACTCATTCTGAGAGTAATTAAGCATTGGAAGAGGTTGCTTAGAGAACCTGTGGGGTGTCTGTCCTACAGGTGTCTGCCAAGCTGGGCAAAATCCTGAACAAGCCAGTCTGATGCAGTCTTGATTCTCCTTTGAGCAGAAAGAAGGTTTGCATAGAGACCTTGCAAGGTCTCTTCCAGCCTGAATAGGCCTGTAAGTCTGTAATAAATGTGGCTCCTGATTAACTTCCCAGAAGAAACTGTTACTCCCTTCTGTATTAACTGCATTTACATCAAGAGGCTTGCTGTATGCAAGTGGTAAGTGCTACTGTTAGCAACAGTAGAATCTGCTGGGAAGGAAAAGTTGATTTTCAAACTCCTTTACAAAGCAGAGAGATCTTCACTGTAGAAATAGCTATATAAGGAAATTCAATACAGGGAAATTCACAGCATATGTTGATTTTCTAACATGCATTTCTCATCTGGCTATGGAAGATTTTGTCATCTAAAGCAAGGGATCATATTCTGCTCTAAGACATATACAAATCCCCTTAGCTTCAATCGGAATAGCATATATATATCTGAGGGCATGGTTTGACCCATGGTCAATAGTTTCCTAAAGGCTTTTTCCTACTTTTTTTTTCTTGCAGTATTCATATTTTTCCTTTCCAAAGGCTCTGATGTCATTCCTGTTGCTGCAGTTATGGAGTTCAATTTAGTGGGAACATCTTTGAAGTCTAATTAGATTTCTTGAGAAAGACCATGAGCAATCTGAAATACAAGTTCACAAGATCGCTTCAGGCCAAAAGTGTCACACAGTAATATTAGACCAAATATTATGCAATTGTTCTCTTCCCACTCATTAGTTTGGTTTAAAAAGCTTGTGGAATGTATATATTTCAGAGAAGTGCCAATGTTCATCATATAGTCCATTCTCACATTTTCCGTGGAAAATATCCCTTCTTCCAATCTTCCTCTTCCCACATTAAGCTTAAGTTTGTCCATTACACCAGGGTAACATCATACACATCCCCAGAGTTGCAAAGCATCACTGCAATTCAGAAGTACTGCAAAGTGTAGTTAATTTATAGGGAATTTATAGGGATACATTTCACATGTATGAGAAATATCACAACAGACTGACATCCACCATGTGTCAGCAAAGCATGGGGTACCAGTGTAGAAAACTTTCTATACAGTGTCAGCATTGGCCAGAAGTGGAAACTGCCACAAAGCATAAGAAAATAACAACACAGGAAAAATGTGCTTAGGCCTTTTCTCACTGGGCTGGCTCCATGGGCAGGACAGTTCCTGTGACTTTCCCAAGGAAAGCCTCACATGGACACAAGATCTGTTCCAACTGCAGTGTCCAAGGCCAGGTACAGATTGCATCCATAGAGCTGGCAAGATAAAATACTATAAAATAAACACAGCTGGCATCTGTGCCTTCTTTCTAGATATGCATAAGTGATTATGCTGAATTACTCACATATTACTATAGAAACTTGAAAATCAAACCTTACAGCTATTCTGAGCAAGTCCTGGCCTCGTCCATCTGCTATGCTGTTTGCAGGTCTGATTTGCTTTTGGAGGCAGGAGCAGAAGGCAGGAAGAGCAGGGTATGTATGAAATTGTACATGTGCATGCCCTTTACATAAGTGGCCCCTCACAAGGTGCACTGAAAAGTGCTGGGGAGTGGGGAGAGACTCTTTATCTCATCTAGCATCTCATTGCTTCCCTCATGCCCAAGAAGGAAGTGCTTCTGCTTTGCAGCACAGAAGGTAACACAGCATCTACTGCTCTTACTCTACAGCAATATCTTGTTTACAATCACAGCATTTTCAGCCAAGAAGATCCTGAAGTGTATTTACAAACTCTAAGTTAAAATTTACTCTTGGTAACTTACTGTTAAGCCACATTCTGTCTTCAGTGAGATAACGACAGCAGAGTTTGTGCCAGGCTTGTCCTGAGTTGTGCTATCTCCATGGGCTGAGCTCAGCCCTGCTCATCTTGAAACATCACAGCTGCCTAAAGCAGCCAGCACTGCTGTGCATGAGGAGGGCATGCTGTAAGGAAGGGCTTTCCTGGATGGATTGCTGTAGGAATTTAACTGGAGGGATTGTAATGCCACAAGATGAAATATCAGTGACACTGTGGCTTTAACAAGTCTGAGCAAGAGCAAGTCACCTTGGTGCTGGTGGCAAGTGCTTGATTCATGTCTCCTCAGCACTGTCCCCTCTTCTAGGCCAGGGACAGGGACCTCCCAAACCGTCGCTTTCCTCGGAGGTTTCTCACTGAGGCACCAAGCAGGCACAACCCTATTAAGCTATTAGGAGACTGTAGCCCAGGGTTGTATGGCCACAAGTCATTACTAACAAGCACTGTACAGACAAGGAAAAAACAGCTGAGTTTTCCATGTAAAAACCTTGAACTGATACAATGGAAACAAAAAAAATGGGTATGCATACTGCTCAGGGTCATACAGAAATGTTTTTTCCTTTTTCATTTGTTTGTTTGTTTGTTTGTTTTCCCCCCTCTGGACATCTATAATATTGCCTGGACTATTGGGATGCAGCAGTAACATTATTCCTATTAAATTGGGATGCTAAGGGGAAAATTCTCATAAATTTTTGAGGCAAAAACAAGTGCAGGGATGGCTATAACTGAAAGAGAGATTTATGCCTGATAGCTTATTAAAAGAAATAGAGTTTAGCAGAGAAAAGTCTGATTATGAGAAAGCTGAACCCACTGTCACATATTTTATTTCACCTCAGAAACAAATTGCAGGCTCCAAGCTATTTTAAATATTAAAGAGAAATATAACAGAGAGATTCTATTAAAAAAGCAAAATGTACTGCCACTCATGATAAGGCACTCTAATACTACAGGAAAAAAAAAAAGGAAGGGACACTAGATATATGTATATTTTTGCTAATGGCTTTCTTTTCCTATCAATAATGGACTTATTGACAGTTAAATGTGTCAATAATATTTTAAAGTGCAGTAATGTTAATATTTCAAAGAAAGAAAACTGAAGACTCCTCAATCTGGTGTTAATTTCCCTTTTTGTTAAATAAGTCAGGAATGAGACTAAAGAAAAATAGTATTAACTTAATTTTTTGTATCTGTGCCTTCCCTGATGATTTCATATTTCTTTTTAAACTTGCTTAACAAATAAGGAGAAAGGAGGCAGTCCTAGATTAAGACACAAACTAAATATTTTCCATTAAAATGCATTTTCAGCTTCATTTGTAGAGGATGCATTTCTATAGCTCCAATAAAACACCCTTCAAAATAAATGCTGAACCAATGCATATTCATTTAATCTCCCTTAAGCTTCAAGATATAATACCTGTAGGAACTGGAACTAACAAAAAAAAATGGAGTTGCAATTAACTTTATAATGTTTAATGTTAAAAGAAAACATACTTTCTTTCAGTTACTTTATGGTCACGTGTTTACAGAAACACGTCATCAACTTATTGTCTTCTGTTGTCCCACATTTTCAAGCATGAGTGCAACAGCTACATCTGACAAAAAAGTCCTTTGCAAGGACTCCTGTCTAATTCTGCAAGACTTAGAGAGGTGATCAATGGCCCACACCTTGATTTCTTAAAAAAAAAAAAAACAACAAAACAAAACAACAAAAAGCAACAGAAAACCGAAACCACAAAAAAAAACACACCATTTTTATTTTTTTTTGTTGTTGTTTTACAACTTAATCCTGCAATAGATGCCAGTTCTGATGATTGCATTGTTCACTTTTCATCAGGGTAGTAAAAGAGAAGGGCAGGACTTTCATAGTAGACCTCTTACCTCAGTAATACTGCTTTCTTCATTTTTACAGGTAACTCAGTGTTGTGACCCAGAAAGGTAGCCACCTTAAGCCAGCTCATACTGACTTCCTTCACACTATTTTGTCACTGATGTCAGAAAAGCCCTTTGTGCCTCCAGCCAGGACATATGGGCTGTTCACATGTAAACTGTGCAGCACAATTATATCCAACAAAGTTGTCACACATTTAAGTTTCCACATGACAGATTAGCACACCATATAAAATACTAACTAACACAAATATATTGCCCAACACTTCTGTTCTATAATATGTTCCAATTCTTAGTCCATAGCCACAGTCCTTTTCTTTGGCAGTGTTAGGAGACCTACCATATGTTTCTTCTATGATTCTATGCTTCTATTCTATGATTCTTCTAGTGGACACACAGCCATGAAAGTTACATTCACCTGTTACTTTTTTAACAGCTAATGACTCCGAGAGGTAAGAAAAACCTAACTATTAAAACACTAATCCATTCTAATGTTACTCTAAAAGCCATTTATAAAACTGGCTTTATGACAGAATGAATCAGGCCTCAAAGCTATGCACTGTAAACCATGGTTGTAACCAAATATAAGTTTTAATTCACGCATTGGTGTTTGTGGGTTCCAGCATCAGTAAAGCTCTGAGTATAAAATAGTGGCCCACAGTGTATTTATACTATAGGCTCTATTACAATTGCTTTAAATTCTTTATGAGAAATAAACACTGAATGTACAGAATGGAAGGCTTTTATCCATACAGCTTTAATATCAAAGACACCCCCTGGGTTGGACCTCTATGCCCTATCACTTTCCCCCCCCACTTTCTGTAGCAGCTGGTTTATAAACCAGGATGGGAATGAAAGCAGCAGAGCAGTGCCAGGGAGCCAGGGCAAGAAAGGGCTATTTCAGGAGAAGCCACACAGGGAATCCCAACCCAGCCTGAGGATCTGGGCCCTGCAACTAGTGCCCCATTGTCACAGCTCCCCTGCTCAGCAGCCTCAGCACCCACACAAGTCAGCCTCTGCCCTCTTTATTACTGTATCATATTCCTCTTTGCTTCTTTTTCTGCATTTTAAATGCTCTGAGGAGTAAGAATTAGGATCCCTAAGTCATATGCCTTCTATAGGAGAGCCAACTTGTGTGCTAGACACTGGTGGTGTGCCAGGACTTCTCGCTACAGAAAAGCAAACTTTTTCTTTATGCTCATGCCTCAGGTTTCTGTAGGAGTCTTTGGTAACACTAAGTACAGCCTTTTTTACATTTCTATCCAGCGGTTTTAGATCTCAGTGGTACTACTCCATTTCCCTGTCAAGGGGATCCCTCCTCCACACATGAACCAGCCAGTTATTTATACAAATACTGTTTATTCTTCTGGTTTTGAATTATGCCTATTAAAGAATTTGCTGCAAGAGCGGCATCCCTGGGATTTGGAATTGGCAACATGCCACCGTTTTCACATGCAAACCCTTGGAGCTACTATTAGCCTTTCCATTGTGGCTTTCTGCTTCTACAGCCTTCACGGGTATCATTATTCATTTAATTCTTCCTTTTTTTTTTTTTTGATGTGCATCTGAAAATAGGCATCTGATTGTGCCTTTCAACCTTTGAAGCAAGTAAGAAAACATGAGTCATGGCTCTGATGATGTTTGGTTGTTCTCCATACACCAGAAAGAAGCCTCCCCATCTTTCCCCAATAACCCCAGCACCCTTTCTGATGCATCTGTTTATTTGGTTGGCAGACCAATGGCTTAAGCAATGCATGTACCACCCAGCAGGTTGGTGTGCCAACAGGCCAGCAACAACCAGCTTTCAGAAAGAGTAAGGAGACACTGCTGTTTTTGTGTCTTAAGTGCTCAGGTACCATTTTATTCAACCACACACTGGGAGAAATTTGTACATTTAAGAAATGTAGGCTGCTGTCATCTTTCAGAAGTTATTACAGGCAAGTGGCCAACAGAAAAAAAACATGTGACTATGAACATCTCTCTCTCTCTTCCACTTTTTTAAAACTGTTCTGGGTTGGTTTTTGTTGGTTTTTTTTTTAATAACACAATAAAAGTTAAGTCAGTAGTTCTTAAGCTGTCTTTTTTCTGTGGTTTTGGGCAAATAATGGTGCCCACCCACTTTGCAGCTGTCACCAGGTTTATATGTACCCACAAAAAAACAGTCAAAATCACAGCTGAAAATGGAGCTGGGGAGGAGAGGTTCCATATAAGCAACAGGCTGCAAGTAAAGCATATCAATAAGATGCTGTTGCTGCGTGTTATTATTGTACTACAGAGGTTATCTGCCTTATGCAACCACATGTTTCTTGAAGTGCTACATGGGTAACTAGTAACGTATCTCACTGGAGGCAGACATCATGTCACAACCTTCCATGCTATGACTTACAGAAATCTTCACACCACTTTTCCTCAAGGGAGGAAAAGAGGTGAGATCCAAAGAATGTCAGCAAGAAAAAAAAAGTAGTAACACTACACTCTACACCATGAAACAGATTCCTTGAAACAAAATGGCAATGAGCTTCCAAAAAATTCAACTGGGAAATTAGGCACACATTCATAATTTCAATTGTTTTGATCTATTCGTTGTAATTTATTTTTATTACAAACAAAATTTGATCAGGAAGCCTAATTTCACTTTGCAAGATCTTTATAATTCTACATTTTCAGCCATTTTACATTTTTTTCTTTTTTTTTTAACGAATCTGAAGATAGTGGAAATGCGTAAACAGGAAGGAAAGTAAAGTTCAGGGTTTTGTCAGCTGCTCAAACAGTTTTGACTAATTGATCTATTAAAGTAATGTTTGTGGGACATCATAAATTGCACAATGAAAGATTGTACTTCCTACTTGGTGTATGACTTTGGTTTTCTAGTTTAATTTATTACACTGTATATAACTACCTTGCACCTGAGTTGATTTTTTTATTCACTTGCATCTGAAGAGCAACTCAGTTTTGCAACAGTTAAATAGAGCAATTCTGCCATCCAGTGGCTAGCTAGGTTATGTCATTTCTTCTCCTTTCACATGACCATTTGCTATTTCTTATTCAAAAATATGTAATTACTCTAATGTACAATGTCAATTCCATTGCAGCATTCTGTTAATTTATGTAATAAAAATTTTAATTCTATTCACACTTTTTCTTCTAATAACTGAACTCAAACTGAAGCCCTGAAAGAGAAGAAAGATGTGGCTATATATCCATATATCCTTCTGGATCAGTAAGAGATAAGTACAAGTTACTACATATCCTCTCATCAAATGTCATGGACTACTGAAAATAGTGAGGCAAGAAAAACACAGCTTGTCTGCAGTGTCCATGGCAGAACCTTTGATGAAGTGTTGCCAAAATAACAACCACAAATGAGTTTAAATTATGATGTTCATGAAACATCTCAGTCGAAAGAAAAGTCAGATGGGCAGACAATAAGACAATCCTATACTGTGATTATAGTCTTACATGATCAGTCGCATTCATTTCACATCCATAATTTTTAAAGCAATTCTCTGGAGCACAAAGTGAGATCTGGTCTTTGTTGCCTAAGCCTGTACTGAGCAGAATGGTAAATGTGCCCATGAGTTACAACTTCAAAAGGTCTCATTTCCAAACCAAATTCTACTGTGATCACTTCTGAAGAAGACAGGCTTTCCTAATCACAAAGTTTTGTTGGTGAACCACAAGCCTGGTCTTGGGGAAGGCCTCATTGCACAAATTGTCTGGCATCCACAGGAAGCGTCCAATTTGGACAAAAGCAACACGTGGAAAGGAAAACCCAAGGAAGCAAGAAGTTGCCCAGGGAAGGGGAATTGCAAGGGAGGAGGCTCAGACATGTACAATACTACACAGTTGTGATTGTGCTGAAGAAGGGAAACAGATACTGATAGGCTCTTCTGGCTCCTTTTTCTGCTCCTGTGTTTTTAGGCCTGCCACTGCCCTGAAACAATAAAATTGTGCAGATGAACTTACACATCCCAGGGATTGTCACCTGGAGAAAAAGCACAGCGTTAAAGTAGCGTGGGGGCCTCATGCTGTGGGTACAGCTCTGGCATGGAAAATTCACAGTCCCTGCATAAAGTTACAGCTTGGTTCTTGTACAAGAGCCTGTGCTCTCATGACGCTGGCAGAAAAGGGGAGGGGAATGCCCAACCGCCCCTCTTAACAGATAGACTGACTGCTTGTTTTCACTTGGGTTTAACTGCAGCTTTTCTGCTTCCTGGGCTTTGCACAAAGTCCAGCTGTGGAGTCCTTCCAGGAGCAGCATAAACACATGTTGTGACCCCGCACAAAGAACCCTACTCCAGGTACAGCAGCCAATCCAGCTCCCCTTCTGGCATGTCCTCCCCATATCTCTTCTCCACTACATTCCCAACACAGGTGTGACTCACTATATCCCAGTGTGATTCCTCTCGGATTAAGTATTTCCCAACATATTTTCTTGAACACTAGCAGCAACTTCTCCCATACCAAGCAGGGCGTCTAGGGAAATCCATTTTTAATGTTGCCCTGCTTTTTGGGGGCATAAATCACTGCACATCACTGACTGCCACACTATGATATGAGCAACTAGATAACACACTGATAATCCTTTTGTTACAGAGACACAGGAAGATTCTTCCACATGAAAACTCTTTGATCTAAACGGAATTGTACCTTGGCCTGAAGTTTAGAAGGTGGCTACAGATTTAGAGAGTGTCTTAACTTCCAGAGGGCCAATCTGAGAGTGACTTGAAACAACTTTTCTTCTGGCAAGAATCCAGAATTTTCAAGGCTTCTTAAAAATGAGGCAGCAAAATCTGCCTGGTCGCTTTTCAAGATGATCTTTGAGATATTTTGCTGCTGATGCGCATAACTCACATTTATAAAACAGTGTTTGTTCACAACATACTTCCACACCCGGAAAGAACATGCATACTATTGCTTTTATTTTAGATATTACCAGTTCTTCATAAATGAGAGATTATACAATATACTGTAATTTATAGTACAAATTATACATAATATACTATATTACACGTAGATTCTTTATATTATGCTATGTTATGCTGCATAATGTATATATATGTTATATTTATTGTATTATTTATAATTTATACAAACCTGTTCTCAGAAAAGAGACTAATATCAGCTAAATGCAGTTATCTGTTTTTTTTTCTTTTATACATTAATAGAAAAAAATAATGCATTAAAAAAAAATGCAAAACCCAGCATGAAGATGTCAAGAAGGATGGAGAAGCAAGAGCTTCCCAAGCTGTACTTTTCTCACCTCCTCAGCTGCAAAACTCTGAGGAGACCAAATTACAATTTTGAGTATTGAGTGGTGGGATGAGGAAATCCTCCCCAGCCATATCCCAAGGCAGGTGAAGAATTCGCTGCTCTGGAGCCCTTTGAAGAGGGAAAGTGCTGACAGTCATCACTATCTCACTCCTACTGAGCATGTATCCACTTGGAAGAGCTCTGCTACCCCTTCTGCATGGATCCTAGTGATCAAAACCAGCTGAAGTTGGGCCCAAGTGTGGATACAGGTTTGTGGCTGAGATGAGCATTGCTGTGATGACCATGGTTCAGATCAAAGGAGAAACAACTTTCGTTTGAGCCCTTTTGAAGAAATATCATAGAACTTTTACAGAATATTTTTTACTGGACAGATGACCTCAGGTGAGCTGGAAAAGCTTAACTCTTTCTTACAGCCTAAATGAGTTTTTTATGGGTTGATAGCAAACTGCAGTCATCATGTTTAGCACCAGGAGAAGAAAGCAGTATTATTGCTTTAACATGGCTAATACCCTGGTCATGTTGTTAATAATAAGCCAAATGAAGAGAAGTGCTGGTAAGGATATTTTTCTATTCTCACCATACTGCTAGAATCATTGGCACAGCTTTTTTAATCAAATCTGAGTAGGGAGGAGATAAGGCCATGATGAGTACCTAGAGCAAGTCTCCCTCACAGAAGCTGCTACAGCAGCTTTCCAATTTGCATGAACTCCTGAACATTAGATTTGGTGGAGGAGATTTTTTCAAGGGCATATAAGGGGGTTTGGAAATTTTCTTGTGGTATCTATCAACGAGAAGAAACTCAAAGCTGGTCCCTCAGTGATACTGGGTGTTTTGGAGCAGCTAATTCATCTAAGTTTCTTAACTGTAGTGAAGCCTCAGTGATTCCAAAGCATCTTTTGAGATGAGACTTTTGCAATATTTCACAGGAGTGTGTCAACCACACCCCAGAAACCCAGTGTTATCCCACCCACTGTGTTCAGACTCCTGTGTGGTGGATTTTCATGGTTTCCTCATGAAGTCCCTCCACTCCTTTCCCATTCATTTTTACCTTCCTAAGCCTTGCTGCCTATGTCCCTTCTCCTGAGGGAGTTCTTGGCTCTGCAGGCATGAATCCTGTTGAAGTTAGTTTATCTCTGATAGTTTTGATATGCCCGGACTATGTTCCAGGATCTCTTCCGTAAAGGAAGAAATACATGATTAGTCAGGCTTATACTTTTTAGGACTGCCTCTGTGGCTTATCTATAGCAGAAGATAACAGCCAAGCATGACCTCTTCTTAGGACACATTTATTAGCATAGTATAAAATGGCCATTTTCATTGTAAAAAGCTATTACCATGATATCAAGTTTGTAAGGAAACCCTGTCAAAGGCAATCATCAGAGATAATTTTCTGTCTTCTTCCAGCTATGAATTCTTCTGCAGCAGTAGCAATTTGGTTGTGTTTTGCTGAGGACAACGGAAATGCATTAGTGTATTTTCTGAACTTCTGTTCAAGCGGCACAAAGATGCCCTAACCAACATCCAGCCTTTTCATGTCAGATGCAATACAAAGAGCTGTATGACTTAAATCTTTTAACACAGAGTAGGAAAAAGAAGTGCTTAATTTTAGGGAGAAGAAATAAGGAAATTAGGGCAGGACTTGAACAATGAACTTGAACAAGCAATGAACTTGTGACAGAGATACCCAAGAAAAAGCATGGGTCTAAGGTCAGCTGCAGTGACATGGCTTTGCTGGCAGTGAATAGGTATGCTCCTGCCTGCCTCAGGATGGATTAAATGTCTAGTGCAAGCACATGTGGAGCTTATTCTCATGTAATTGCTGCTGCTTCTTGCACAGATTTCCAGAGTTGAAGGTAGTCTGTAGCACTGGAAGACCTGCCTCTCCTTTCCCACTGACAATTTATGAGCAATAAAGAAAAATACTGCCATTCATACTGGATCATGGAATCACAGAATGGTTTGTGTTGGAAGGGACTTTAAAGCTCATCTAGTTTCAAGTCCCCTGCTATGGACAGGGACACCTTCCCCTAGACCAGGTTGCTCAAAGCTTTGCCCAACCTGTCCTTGAACACTGCCGGGGAATAGTATGGTACAGTATATATGGGACCGATAGTATGGTCTACAGTTCCTGTAAAAAATGCACTTGCAGGTATCAGTGATAATGCTGACAAATGTGTCTGCTCCCAAGTATAAAGGTAATGTTTTCAAATGTTTGCCACCTAGAACACATAGATCAATGAGCACTTGAAAGAAAATATGTTTCATGAAGAGTTCTTCTTTATCAAGTGCCTTATTCAACAACGTATTGCCTTCCAGCCTGATAAGCTGTTTTGGAAAGTTGAATAAATTGTTGGTAAGTTGTTTTGGAAAGAACCTTGACAATAGAATTTTTCTCCTTTCCATTTAGATAAAGCACAATAAGAGGTTTGGGGAAATAATCAGGGCTTGGAGACAAACCAAATTCATGCTCTCTCATCAAAGCAAACCAGAAAATTAAAAAAAAAAAAATTGGGAGGGATATTTTGGGACAGGACATTTTTCCTCATTGAAAAAAAAAATGAGTGTTATATTTGAGAAGAAAAAGGAAAAGAGAAGTCTCTTTCTAAAAAGCAAGAAAAAAAATGTAAGAAGTTGTAATTCACAACTGAAGAAAATCAAAATATCCTGCTTTTGAAATCCCAGTTTTGATCTTTTCCCTTTTTTTCTCTGGCCAGAAGCACATGCCGGATTTGGTAAAAGCCTACAAACTGTTTTGGCCAGGAGGAAGCTGCATTTTTCATGGAAGAGAAGGGTTGTTTTCAATTTGGATCCAACTCTCCGTTGTAGGAGCTGTGCTAGCCAGCTCTGCTGGTAAGAGGAACATGTGAACTACACCTCCTCCTCACTGCTGGTATCTCCAGCTGTACCCTGGAGCTAGTAATACAAGAAGACAGAGTCTTAGAGGCCAATCTTTGCTTCCAGCTTCTTCATTTGTATTTTAAGGTCAATCAGCAGATGAAGAGTCCAGAGACGTGATTGGGCTCTAGGACCTCAATGCCACCCAGCAAGGGTTCAAACCTTGGAGACAAAGTGCAAAACTTGGTCCTCATGCTGCTGGGCTGTGAAATTTGCTTTATAACCAGCTTTATCAAAGAGAACAAGTCCTTTTATGGTTTGGGGGTACTGGAAGGCTTTGGGAAAACTCAAAGCTTCAAACGCCATCGATACATGTTCAATACAAAAGTACAAATCATCAGAATGGATGAAAAGTTTAACTTCATTTTTGGTGTTCCTATTAAAAGGTAATGCCATTCATATTTTCAGCTCACAGTTTCTGTTTATTGCAGTGGGTTTCTTCATACAGCACTAGAAATTCTAACTGAAGATGTGTTTATTTTCCAAACTTTCCCCAATATGTGGGCTCGGCAATTATCTCCTCTTAGAGCTTCCATTTTTTTTTTCCATTCTGCTCATCCAACAAAAGCTAGGCTACTTCTGTATATACTCTATATGATAGTTCAGTGAATTACTTGATCAATTTTTACAGCCCGAAATCCAGTCAGTGTGAAAAAGTAGTTAACTCTCATTTTTACATTACCTAATCCGCACATCTGGAGTTCTTAACTCAGTATTTTCAATATTCAAAACTCAGTAATTTCAATTTTCAATAACTTATATTTTCAATATAAGCCTTCTATTATGGTAAACCTTCTGTTTCCTGCTTTATTTCTGAGAATGCCTCAGAAGCCTTCCAGTTGGTGCTAGACAACCGATTTGACCAAATGATCTCTTCTTTCTTTAAATTTGTCCATACTTTAATGTCTAATTCAAAACACCCTATACTTTTGTTTCCTCATTAAGTGCTGTATCAGATCAGATAACATTCAGCAACTACTATCTCAAGGTGAGCAAGGTCATAGTATAGTGAAATCAGATCATAGTATTTTCTAATACCTTTTGGTCAATTTAATAAGCTTTCAAAAATGTAATGAAAAATTTATGGAACAGCTCAAGCTAGACAAACTGATGTAAAGCATCTGAAGCATCCTCTGCCTGCAATGGCAAACACATAAACTGACAAGACTACTCATATTAAAAGGCTCATTTTAAAAGCCTGCCAGACCAATCAGCTGCCACTGCCCTTGAAGCTATGCGGCTCTCCCCTCTGCACACCAGTAGTGCTCCTGCCCTCTTTCCTTCAGCTGTAATGTCCACCTCTTCCCAGTATTAACCCCCTACATGCTTGTTTGATTATGTGGTCTCCCTTTAAAATAAAAAATCCTCAAAAAATTATTTATAGACGCATCAGTAAGGATATGACAAAGTACGTAAGAAATGTTTGTATATGCTCATTACATAACAGAATATATTCCACAGTATTAATAACCTTAGCCTCTTTCATTAATCACATAGGGGGCAGTATCCTCTAATACCTCTAGTGCTGTAAACTGGACCACTCTGAGGGTGCAAGTTGATTCAACAACTTTTTTTCCCAGTAATATAGGAGACATTGGTATTTGACTGAAATGCACCATGTCATGGAATTTGTTACAAAGATACAATTTAAAAATGCTTTGTGTGGTGATTTAGAGGCAGTTGTCTCTTCAGATGCAACTTCAGCGGCAGGATAGCAAATCGAAGGAGGTGATCCTGCCCCTCTACTCTGCTCCCGTGAGACCTCACTTGGAGTATTGTGTACAGTTCTGGTGTCCTCAACATAAAAAGGACATGGAACTGTTGGAACAAGTCCAGAGGAGGGCCACGAGGATGATCAGGGGACTGGAGCACCTCCCATATGAAGACAGGCTGAGAAAGCTGGGGCTGTTCAACCTGGAGAAGAGAAGGCTGCATGGCGACCTCTTAGCAGCCTTGCAGTATCTGAAGGGGGCCTACAGGGATGCTGGTGACAGACTGTTCATTAGGGACTGTAGTGATAGGACAAGGGGTAATGGGTTGAAACTTAAACAGCAGAGGTTTAGATTGGATCTAAGGAAGAATTTCTTTACTGTTAGGGTGGTTGGCACGGAAAGGACTCAGTCAGAGACCAATATGATCAGACAAAAAGCCATTTATTGCAAAGCATTAACTCCTTATATACTATTGCTTAAACACACTTACAGCAATTTGGCATATCATGGTTGGGTACTTGTCTTGAGGACCCTTAGTGACTAACATATAATTGGTTAAGCACAGGTGTGAGAACTTGACCTCGAACACTTGCCAAAAGTCCACAGTTCTCATAACTCAGTGAATCCCAGCTTCTTCTTATCTTGCTTGCTTAGGCTTCCTCGGGCCTCCCACAGCCTTGCTGTATCCCTTGGAGTTATTCAGAGCTCATGTACCAAATATCCATTTCTCCTGTGAGAACACTGTCTCCACAGGTGGTGATGCACTGGAATGGGTTGCCCAGGGAGGTTGTGAATGCTCCATAGCTGGCAGTGTTCAAGGCCAGGTTGGATGAAGCCTTGGGTGATATGGTTTAGTGTGAGGTGCCCCTGCCCATGGCAGGGGGGTTGGAACTAGACTTGATTTCAGTAAAGCTTTTGATACTGTCTCCCACAGCATCTGCATATATAACCTAAGGAAGTGTGGGCTTGATGATCAGGTAGTGAGGTGGATCAAGAACTGGTTGAAAGGAAGAAGGCAGAGAGTTGTGGTCAATGGGGCAGAATCTAGCTGGAGATATGTGACTAGTGGAGTCCCTCAGGGGTCAGTGCTGGGACCAGTACTGTTTAATGTTTTCATCAATGACCTGGATGAGGGACCTGAGTGTACCCTCAGCAAGTTCACTGATGACACTAAACTGGGAGGAGTGGCTGACACACCAGAAGGCTGTGTTGCCATTCAGCGAGACCTGGACAGGCTGGGGAGTTGGGCAGGGAGAAACTTGATGAAATTCAACAAGGGCAAGTGTAGAGTCTTGCATGTGGGGAAGAACAACCCCATGTACCAGTACAGGTTGGGGGTTGACCTGCGCAGAGCCACAAAGATGATGGAGTGGAACATCTCCCTTATGAGGAGAGGCTGAGGGACCTGGGTCTCTTTAGCTTGGAGGAGACTGAGGGGTGACCTCATCAGTGTTTACAAATATGTAGAGGGTGGGTGTCAGGATGATGGAGCTAGGCTTTTTTTCAGTGATATCCAGTGATAGGACAAGGGGCAATGGGTGTAAACTGGAGCATAGGAGGTTCCACGTTAACATCAGGAAGAACTTCTTTACTGTAAGAGTGACAGAGCACTAGAACAGGTTGCCCAGCGGGGTTGTGAAGTCTCCTACATTGGAGATATTCAAGGTCCGTCTGGACAAGTTCCTGTTTGATGTACTCTAGGTTACCCTGCTCTTGCAGGGGGGGTGGACTAGATGATCTTTCGACGTCCCTTCCAACCCTTGGGATTCTGTGATTCAGTGATCTTAAGGTCCTTTCCAACCCTAATTATTCTATGATTCTATGACAGAGCTACCCCGGTGCTTTCAGTGAGGTGATTCCCAGACTGACCTTAGCAGAGCTGGTTTTCTGTTCTCTGAGAAATACATTAGCAGAACGGCAACCGTGACTATACAGGCTTGGATCATTTAAATTATGAAGGAAGACCCTTGTTTGGTTGGTTGATTTTAAAGAATATTCTGTATTTTTCTGTTCCACTTCAACTAATGTCAGCATAATGAAAAATCCTTTCTAATTAATATAATTATGGAATTATACCATGAACTGTTGCACAAACTGGAAAGCACTTCTAACTGGACATCGGGTTGCAAATGGAAGCTATACTTTTCCAAAGCGATCTTCCTTTAGAGAATTAACTGAGCTCTGCAATCTAGGAATATTATAAGCATTTTTTCTTACAGCATTTTGGCTTTTCTACTTGTACTCCTGGTTGGGTCCTTCAATTCTGAGATAAGCATATACAAAAAATAAACTTTGTTAACAACAGAGCCAACTTGAGCAAACCTCCAAAAATGCTGGATATTGAGACTGGGATAAAATCAAATACACTATTTTGTGTGATCCAGTTCCATTATCTAAGACTGGAATGGTGCATCAGAAATAAATCAGCATTTCAGTGAAGCTAACAGCAGTAAATACTTAACTTTCAGGAAAAGCACTAACTGCTTTAAGATTTCTGGGCCACTGGTTTTGATTTATTTGAAGTTTGTTGGTGGTTTTTCCTCCCTTGGCTATGCAGGGGTTTTATTAGTTTCCTGAAAGTGTGCAGTGTACCTGTAAGTTTTCAGAATTGACCACCTCCCCTTCACACAACTTACACGGTAGAGCCTGTTTTCCACAATTTTTATCTTATTTCAAGCATCAAGCATATAATAAATACAAAGTCAGAAAGCCCTATGATTTTTACAGGTCTAGTGAAGTCTCAAGTAATTAACCTGCAGAGTAGGGCATGAAATGCTAAAAAATAAATGTTCCACGTGACAGGAATTGCACACAGTAAGTGGAGCAAACTATGTTTTAATGCTTTATATGAATGGTTCTGCCTTGTTTTCCCAATGGTAAATGAATATTTTATTATTTTTGTCTGAGTTCTTCCCTGTGAGCTGGTCAGGTGCTGGCACAGGTTGCCCAGAGAAGTTGTGGATGCCACATCCCTGGCAGTGTTCAAGGCCAGGATGGACAGAGCTTGGAGCAACCTAGTGTAGTGGAAAGTGTCACTGCCTCTTAAATACATGAGTTTAAAGCTTAGCTAAAAAGCCAAACTGTCCTGTTTCATTTACATGTCAAGGCACCTCCATTAACAGGAGGTGATTTAATTTCAAAGTAGCACTTACTTATAAGTAGCACTAGTGTTTAGATCTGTCACAGTGCCTCCAGTAACTACAAGTTATAGCTAAATCCACAGTCATGCATAAGTATTTTGTTTTGGACCCTAAAAATCCATCTGGAAAGGATCTTGAAGCATGAGAAAATTTCTAACCAGCAGGGAAATATTCACCCAAACTTTGTATGACATTAAGTCAACTTTACATAAAGTCAACTTGCAATCCAGCCATGTTTAGGGCAGGATAATAGTTTTGGGGAACAGCTGCCTCCACAAAGAAAAACAGATCCAGGGGAAAATTTTGACTTCATATTGAACTTTTTTCCTTTGGGCAAATATCCATTCTGATCACCTTTGCTTACCCAGCTGTTGCTTCACAATATTTATTCGAATCTGCACCTTCTCCAGTTTGACTTGCCTTTCTCCGTGTCATGTGCAAATGCATTAGGGAATGGCAGGTACTCTAGAATTAACACATCTTCCTCACATAAAAAATCAGTGGTCTAATCAAGAAAAGTTACGAATTTTAGAAAGATCTCACTGTTTTATCCTGTTCTCCCTTTGCCAAAGAATTTGCTGTATTTAAAGTTCATATAATGCTGGAGTAAAAACTGGTTCTAAAATATGTCTGGCTGCAAGACATGCAAACCCTGTCACAGCTTCCAGCTGTCTTCCTCTTCTTTAGGCCTTCCATCATTACATGTTCTATAAAAAGCAAATATTAAATGACTGGCTCTTGCACGCCTCTGAGGGGAGAAATTAAATATATATATATATATATATATAATGGAACTGAAAAATGGAAAAAGGAGATCTCAGTGGCTCACAGACATTTTTTGAAAACATCTAATGCCTATTAGGTAAAAATAATAAATCTGCCTCCGATGATATTTGATTTTTCATTATTTCATGCATTTTCATTATTTTCATGCATTTCAGAAATCCTCTGCCTAAAAACCCTGTCACTTTAAAGTTGTTATGACACTGAAGTGAACCTTACTCTCTTACAGGTAAGATCCTGCCAACTGGAAATAACAAGGAAATTAGCCACTCGGATGATTTGAAAAAGGAATGAAAAAAAGGTTAATGCATTTCGGAAAACTCCAGCTGAAATGCCACACTGATGGGAAAAATATTTCAAGTGTTATACAGATGACAAATTTGGCTGGAATTCGGTTCTGTGAAGATAGGTCAGAAGGACAACTGAGAACTGGCACTTTTTTTAAGGAGGAAATTATGCCATTTTTTGATACCTTCTAGGGAAACATGAAACAATTCCAGCTTTCCTGGGCATGGTTTTCCCAGGTGCTCATGGAAATAACAGAAAAACTCATCTTTACTGTGCATTTAAGACTCTCATTTCTTAAGCACAGAGATGTCAGAATATGTACAAGTTTGACAAAGATTTAACTTTTGTGGCAGGTCATTTTATCAGCATTTCATTTATAATTTGCATGCCACTTCTACCCAGCAAACATTCACACAATATCACTAAGGCTGAAAATGCTCTGTATTGTATGGAAAATACACTTTTTGTATTAAATGGGTGGCAACTTATCAATATTATGTATAACCACCTGGAAAACAGTATGATTTGTGTAAGAAGAAATACATTATTTTTCACTGCTAGCTCTGGATGCTTTGTTCTGTTTTTGAGAAATTATGCTAATTTCCGAAATATAAAACTGAAAGATTGATCTCTCCACCTCCCAAAGCACATCACTGTGCTTCCTCCTGGACAAGATCATTGTGGCCTACAACAGACAACGATTCGGGAAGTGTCTAAAATTTCTTTTTACAAAGGAAATATCTGAGACAATAGACAAACTTACACCTGAAGTTTTTACATTCTTTTGTCACCTTTTACACCCTTGCATCACCATGTTGTAATAATATAGACTCTGTTCTTCTTACAGTGCTCTAAGTGTGTTTCGCCTGGGCTGACTTACAATGCAGCAAAATTCAATGCAATGTGAGGATTATTCCTTGAGTTCTCTGCCTGCTGGTATACATCGACCTAGTCTCTTCTATCTTCTACACAGCTAAGAAGCTGTGCAGCTTGCCCAGCCCCTCCTGGGGCAAACAATTGTTTGGATTAGTTAACACTAGAAAGGAATGTGTCCTACTCATTGCAAAGTCTTGCTATGACTTCACTACATTACGGTGCGTGGCAAAAGGTAAACTAAAATTAAACCCACTCCCTGTTTCCTGGTTCCTAACCTTTTATCTCGTGAAAACATTAAACATAAACCACCCTCTGATATGCAGTGCTAGTGCATTTTGCAATGGAGCTGTAAAACAGAGAAGTTTTACAGACAAGAAACCTGACTTCAAGTTTTCTCTCTGGCTCCAGGGAAGTTCATGCTCCATTCATACAAAATCAGTCTACAGGGGAGAGATCAGCACTAAGCAAATGAAGGTGTGAGGGTACTTCACCTCTTTCATGAGGATCACAAATTCTAAGTGATCGGAACAAACAGGAACTGTGTTTTTATTTTAGCTGACTCGTCCAACAGATCAGTAGTACTCTCCATGTCTATTTATACCCCCTTTGGTGGAAGAAGGGATTTTATCCCTCTCTCTGTTAGTGGTTATATCAAGTTACCTCCCTGCTACTACATAAACTTCCAGTCTGTTTGCTAGTAATTTATTACCAGAAGTTTAAAGCGTAATTTGATTCCTGCCACATTAAATGCAGATGAGTTTTCATAGCAAAGTTCAACTAAACACTGGTCAAACTGGTCACCAAATATATCTCATCTGCATATGCCACACCAGCCCATAATGCTCAAGGGCCTTGCCGTGAGAATGACATAATATCCCAGAAATTCACTTGTCTATTTCAAATTATACTTTTACCACAGCTTTCCAGATTTTGATGCCAGATTTTATGGCTGGAGTTCAATTCTAGCACTCAGCATGACTTGGCTAGGTTTACTTTACTATGATTGACTTAACTGATTGTCTATTCAGATACTGTTCCCTAGCTTCTTGATACAAAACAAGGGAGATAAATAACACATTTTGCTGCTTCACTAGGCAGTTGAAGCCCAGTCAATAATGTAAGTAATGCTTACAAAAACATTTTAGTCTCAGATGACAGTCATTATCAAAACTCAAGATAATACTAACTTAGGGGTGTTAATAATGGTACCAAGAATAAAATTGTTCCCCCTGTGAGAGAGGACAATGGATGAATACCAAGCATGATCAGAGAGGGGAGGGAAACATCTGGATTTTCCTTTGATGGCCAAGGATTTTTTTTTTCTCTGCAAGCTCTTACAGATCCAAGTTTGGGCCTCAGATTACCTTTTCACACTAGTGGCACACAGAGCAGCACGAAGGACACCTGTTCTTGTGACCTTTGGGAGGCACAAGGCAGGGACAAGGACAACTGAGCCTTGCCAGTAGCTGCCCAAAAAGGCTGGTGAGGCCAGTAGTAACAGAAAGTAGTTACTTTCGGTTGAGGATAGCAGGGATAAAGAATGGCCCCAAGAACTGGAGCAGGAGGTAAGCTAGTTGCCACATCACCTTTCTATGACTTTATTACTACACAGCATGCAAGAGAGGGCATATTTTTATAGTCGGTGGTAAACTAGAATTACCTCAGTACATCATTTTAAGTTGTTTAATTAGATTGCCTTCACATTTTCATCACTTTTCAGATAGAGCCCAGACTGAAAATGCCAGCTGCAGCATATTCAGGCTGAGCATGTTTGCACAAGTATGTGTTCCCTGCACACTGATGATTCACCAACTCCTTCAGCTTTTTCTTACAGTGCTTCCACTCTGTACACTCACTGCTTTACTATTATGCCAGGGTTGTTACTGAGCAAAGAAACAGTGCTGACTTCAGCTACTGAGATCCTTATCTTCTCTCTTAAATACATCGTTCAACATATGGGAGAGGAAACGAGGGATGGAAGGTGACTTTTCATAAAATGCAATGGTAGCTTTTCCACAGTCTTCAACACACACAATGCCTTACAAAATGTCTGAGCTTTAAACAGAAGATATATCCTGTTGGAGCCTTCCAGATTTGCCAAGGCTTTTCTGACCTGCCTGGTATGGTTCTGTGCTTTCTTTAGAAAGGTCAGCAGCTTCTCTCATACACCATAACATTCATAGAATCATAGAATAGTTAGGGTTGGAAAGGACCTTAAGAATGTCTAGTTCCAACCCCCCTGCCATGGGCAGAGACATCTCACACTAGACCATATCACCCAAGGCTTCATCCAACCTGGACTTGAACACTGCAGGGATGGAGCATTCACTACCTCCCTGGGCAACCCATTCCAGTACCTCACCACCCTCACAGTAAAGAATTTCTTCCTTATAACCAGTCTGAACCTCTGCTGTTTAAGTTTCAACCCATTACCCCTTGTCCTATCACTGCAGTCCCTAATGAATAGTCTGTCACCAGCATCCCTGTAGGCCCC
The DNA here is from genome assembly GCF_012275295.1 of Melopsittacus undulatus. Classification (NCBI taxonomy): domain Eukaryota; kingdom Metazoa; phylum Chordata; class Aves; order Psittaciformes; family Psittaculidae; genus Melopsittacus; species Melopsittacus undulatus. The sequence goes on from NC_047527.1 coordinate 129,525,431, forward strand.
CTTCAGATACTGCAAGGCTGCTATGAGGTCTCCATGCAGCCTTCTCTTCTCCAGGCTGAAGAGCCCCAGCTTTCTCAGCCTGTCTTCATACGGGAGGTGCTCCAGTCCCCTGATCATCCTCGTGGACCTCCTCTGGACTTGTTCTAACAGTTCCATGTCCTTTTTGTGTTGAAGACACCAGAACTGCACACAATACTCCAAGTTAGGTTGCACAAGAGCAGAGTAGAGGGGCAGGATCACCTCCTTTGACCTGCTGGTCACGCTCCTTTTGATGCAACCCAGAATACAGTTGGCTTTCTGGGCTGTGAGTGCACACTGCTGGCTCATGTTCATTTTCTCATTGACCAACACACCCAAGTCCTTCTCCGCAGGGCTGCCCTGAATTTCCTTTTTGCCCAACCTGTAGCTGTGCCTGGGATTGCTCCAACCCAGGTGTAGGACTTTACACTTGGCATGGTTAGCAAAATCTCATCTGAAAAAGTGAGACTCATTAATAAGTTCTTCTGCTCAATGGGAAAGTTAATCTTGATTTTAACATGTCTGCCAATACCACAGAAATGCTAGATCATCCCTTGTGGGCAACTGCCATTCCCAATTAAAAATGTATACGTCTGTGCTCTAACCCACACATTTTGCCCTCTCAGAAGAAAATTTTATTGGATTTTTTTTTTAATGCCTGATATTTAGTATCAGGTATACATGAGACTTTTCTGTCTATAGAACCTGAGCATTTCACCCTTTCTTTGTATCTTTGTAGTTTCACGGCATGTCTGTGGATCAGGAATAGTATACTTCATTCTGTTCCATAAATAGATAAATATTTAACAACTTCAATAGAATCTTCTCTGTGTTTTTGGTTTGGGTTTGTTTTTTTTATTCTGTAAATGGGAGGAGAAAATTACCTGCCTAAGATCACACAAGTTAGTCATAGGAGAGCTAAAAAAGCAAGTAAATCCTAACTTGCTAGAACATCTCACTTCCAACAATTGTTTTCTAAAAGATTTAGAACAAAGTTCCTATTGTTACAAGCCCAGAGGAGTGATACAGTGTCCTGGTTTTGCTGGGACAAGCTTTCTTTCTAATAGCTGGTGCAGTGCTGTGTTTTGGCTTTAGTATGAGACTAATGTTGGTAACACACTGATAGTTTAGCTGTTGCTCAGTAGTGCTTACCATAATCAAGGACCTTCCAGTCTCTCATGCTCTGACAGTGAGGAGAGGCACGGGAAGCTGGGAGGAAGCAGAGGCATGACACCTGACCCAAACTAGCCAAAGGGATATTCCATATCACAGCACATCATGCCCAGTTTATAAACTGAGAGGAATCATCCGGAAGGCCCAGATTGCTGCTTGGGTTGGGCTGGGTATCGGTCAGTGGGTAGTGAGCAATTGTATTGTGCATCACTTGGGTTTTTTTTGGGGGGGTGGAGTTTATTCCTTCCTCTCTCTATTTAGAAGAGGTTATGCTACACTGGTGTAGATAAGGTCTTGCCTGTGATACAGCAGTCTTTCTTTTTCAATAAAGATTTTTATGAAATTACCAAATTTTATCCAATACAGTAACATTCCCAGCTTTCTATAAAATAGACCATCAAAGCAGGAGAAATTAATATACATGGTTTAAAACCTGTGGATTTCAGTCTCTTTTCATATCTGTAACCATTGACACAACAAGCCACACAACTTTTCTGCATGTAAAATATCACTAAACACAAGTCCTTAATATTTAAGAAAGTCACCCTTGGTGATTCTTTTTTTGTGTTCTTATTTCTAGCTTATGTTTTGTTTGGGGGTCTTTTTGTTTTGGTTTGCTGGTTTCGTTTTTTTTTATCATAGATTTGTTTATTTTTAATAACCTTGTGATTGTGGTTAATAGTTCTTTGAAGTTCATGTATTTTCTAGTTCAGTCAATTATGGCTGGTATTAATGATATTTACTACATGTAGTTTTGCTTTTCCTGTCACTGACTGCTTTTGGACAGATGGACTAAACACATGGGTGTATATTGCCTGTTTGGAATTAGAATACTTTTCAGATTTATCAAGTATTATTTTCCAAATCTGTACAAATATTTTTGGACAAAAGAAATAGTATTTCTCCTCTAAATTGCATGATATTTTATCACAATTTCTCTCCCCATGCTACAGATTCTAAGGGCATTATTGTAAACTGTCATTTTCTGTGTGTTGCTTTTCTGCCTTCTTTTATTGAGGAGAGTCTTCTCTGCTTGAAACATGTGTATTTTAGATCAGAACTTTTACTTCTGCAAAAATGTCAGACTGTGTTAATTTATATTTTATTTAAGCACAGAGTAGTTGGCTGTAATTAGATTAAGAGTCTATTTTCTCAGTAGGTTAAATGAGCAATCTTTTTCCAAGAGACTATTTCTTATTCCTCCTTTTGCTTATTTTCCTTTTTAATCTGTTTGGTTATGGTTTGGGTTTCTATTTTACCCCTCTTTGGAGATGCTCATTAACCTGCACGAGTATAACATCACTCCCAAAGGAAGAAATGGGGGTGGGGAGAAAAAAGAAGGAAACAACTTTCTCAACATCCCATGCTTCTCTTTTCTGCACTACCAGTAGTTTGTCCTGCTCAGCTTGCATGTCTTTTGGGACTGACTTTTATGTGCAGGAGAACTCTGAGGCTTTTTTTTTTGCCATTTTGTTGCTACTGTGTGCCTATGATAATGACACCTGCACTTTTCAAAGCTTCTGTGTTTTCAGAGAAACCAAACACTCCCTACACTGTCAAGTGATCCCAAGCCAAGGTATGTGGGTATTCAGCAGATCTAAAAACTGGCGAAAGGGAGGGGGCTTTTTTTGTTTCACACTACATCCATTCTTCTATTTTCGTATCTGTGTGCTCTGTCAGCCCCACATCAAGCATCAAATCTTGGCATTTGTTTTTGAGGTGGGATGTCCTCACACTTAAAATTTTTGTCTTTGGAGAAGGAAACACTGCATGCAGCTGTGAACTCTGCAGCTGGAACAGTGAGGTGCTCCAGCTTGCTGTTCTGCCTCTTCTCCTAAAAATCCTTAAATTCAGATTTTTCATGGCAGCAGAAGCTGAAGCTTTTCATTAACTTCTTGGAACAGAGAACACAGATGTGGATGCGCATTGCGTAAGCTTTACACTGAGTCAGTAATACAAACCCTGAGTAATACTACTGAGGTAAGAAAGTACTAAAAAAGTAACAGGTCCGACATGCAGGAGCTGGAACCTAACTGAACATACAAAGTCCCAGCAAGCAGAAGTGATGCCTGATAATGCCTGTTCTTCTGAGTTTCTTTCAGAACACTATAACCAACACATAAAACGTAACCTGGACCCTGTGGTGCAGGCAGAAAAGGGAAGCCTAACTTGGAATGAGTCCTGAACTTGTTACTTGAGAATAACTGCTTCTGAGTAACTGCAATTAATTATCTGGCACTCAGCTTTGGGATAATGGAATTTGAGTGGATGGGAAAATAGCTGGAGTTTATTTTTTTGCAAATACTAAAAGCATTACTGTAAGTAAATGATAGATTCCAATATGTGTGGGTGGGGTAAGCTGAACAACTGTTTACCTTTTTTCTTCAGAGGAAGAAAAAATCCCAATCCTCTGAGCTAAGACAAAGCAAGAAAAAGCCTTAACTTTTCCTGAAACAAAGCTCCACACACACTGTGGTGAAGAGGCAGGTAGTAAATGAGCAAAATGTGATCTTTAGCTTCCTTGAAAATAAATTTAGCTAGCTTTGGTCTTCGTGTCATTTAGAAGTGGGAAATCAGAACACTTCTTTAATTATATTTCTCAGTTCAAATTCACCAGTGTGTCTTTACTCCTGTGATAAACACATAAATGTATTTGCTTTCGCAAATCATAGATGTGATTATGTGGATATAACTATACAAGTTTATAGTAACAAAACCAAAGCTCAATAAAGACATTAGATGAGCAAACCGGAGTCATATAGTAGAAGAATCTGTAAAGTTAAAAAGAAGAAAAAGGGGGTGGGGGGTGGGGGTGGTGGTTTTGCATGCTTGATAGGAGAAAAGCTAGCGCCTGTAAAATATAGAGTTAAAGTACTTTTTAGCTTAACTTAGGTTGTAGAAAGAGAACAATGTTTATGTTGTTAGCCTGTGGTGGCCCCACTAAATGTGAGTTAACTGTTTCACACTGGTCCTCTAAAGTATCTTTAGTTTTAAAGAACAATGTTTGTGGTGTAAGTCTGTGGTGAGATAACAAGATTTAGTGACTCCACTAGGCATGAAGGAGTTATTTCACACCATCTTTGTACTTATCAGTTAGTTCAAAGACAGAGCCTCCCAAACATCTGCTAGCCTGGGATACTCCTGTCCTGCTATAAATTATGCAAGAAGGTCGCACTGTTTCAAATCTTTGTTAATTATTAGAATAATTACAGATATGGCTGGTTTTAGTGAGTTGTGTAATTACTGGGGCGTCCAACTGGGCCAAAGGTGAAAAGCACACTGTGAGGAAGACTGCTTACTTGATCTTGAAGACCCCTACTCACATGAGGAAGACTGATTACTTCATCCTCAAGACCCCCACCTACAATTATTGAAGAGCAGTGCGCAGATGCCAAGAGGAGGAGACTTATGATAATAAATTACTGGACTTAATTATAATGTTCCCTGCCTATATGCAGGGATTATGAATATGTATGTGACTAATGGAATTGTGAAAGTATATAAACCTGTAACAAATACTAATCATTTTGCGCCTCTGGCTACGGTCACGAGCCCAGTGCTGTTTTCCTTTTGCTTTATTGATTTTGTCCCTTAATAAAACCTTGTTATCTTGTTTAGAGAAGTGAATTCGTATTTCACACTCCTAAACTGAAATCCACCAAACGCAGGAAGCAATTACCCAGATTTTGTGTGACCTTACAGATAGCTTTCACAAGCCTGGACTTTTTCACTGGACAGCCCCTTCATGTTCAAACGCCCCCTCGGTTCTGCTTATAAGCAGAGCTTTCCAAGCCATCATTCTTCCGGGTTTGGTAGGGGTCGGCTGTGGGCAAAACACATTTCCCTCCGCCCCTCCTGCCGGGCTGCGGCACCGACCTTCGCCTGAAACCAGAGCTGCGGGAGGGTAAGAGGGAGGGAGGGAGGGAAAGTCGACGGAACAGGAAGCCGGCGCTGCCGCTGTAAAGGCTGCTCTAGGCGGCCGGGGCCGCCGTGCAGGATGCGGCCTGCGTGGCGCTTGGCAGGCGGCTGCAGACGCCGTCGCCGTGGTGCGTGAGAACATCGAGAGGGGCCGCGGTCACCAGCGGATATGGATTGTCAAGGTAAGCTGGAATAACGGTCAGGAATCTGCCCTAAAAGATGTTTTGAAATAGATTTTATCATGGGTTTTGTTATTATTTTAGCCTTCATCAAATTCACGCGTAGGTTTTTTTGCCCCCTTTTAAAAAAAATATATTTTTTAAACCTGTATATACGATGCATCAAGAAGAAAAGACCTGGAAAACTCAGAACACCAGTCATTTACTGCCCTTAAGTTTTGCATAGTTGCTGTGTGGCATAATGCAGACATGGCAAGGGATTGGGACTATATGGTATTTAAGGTCCCTTCCAACCCAAACTACTATATCATTCTATATAACCTTAGTCTTTAGGATTATAGCCGTAATTGTGTTATGACTCTTAAATAAATTCTATTCAAACATAAGCTAATGAGAGCAATTCCTCATTCTGTGATAGATCATCCACCATAATTTGCATATGGATGATTTAGCATAAAAGACTACTGAAACTGACTAAAAAGGCTACTGAGTTTGGTTCCATTGTAATAGCTTGCACTGTTCTTAATAACTTGTTAAAAGTAATTCTTTGTCATGCTGTTATCTTTTGGGGTGGGGGTTGAGATCAGGATATAATGAATCATGAAAAACCCCCCAAATGCTTTAACATGACTTCTTTAAATATGTTATTTCTGAATATTTTCTTGCTTCTTTGATACAGGTTTTGATTAAGTGCCTTCATCTTGTAAATGTAAAACAAAGAAGAAGAATGTTGTAAATTCCCCAGAAAAGGACCTCTCTGATGCTGGTAAGCCACAGGCATGAAAGGCATGTGTGTGTTTGAGGGCTATATTCCACAGCTCCAAATCTAAAGGTGCGTTATAAGTCTTTCCTGATTGCTGTGTTGATTTCATAGGAAATTACACAAAGAGTTAAGCCAATACCTGGAAAACATTAATGTATAAATTATTCCACCAGATTGAACAAAGTTCATTTCTGTTTCTGTTCAGCTGGGTTTTAGCTTGGAAATGTGTCATGGGTTCAGCAGTAGCAGTCATTTTTCTCCTTCTTGGTAGCTGGTGCAGTGCTGTGTTTTGACTTTCGGGCTGGGAGCGGTTACTGGTGGCGTGTACGTTTTGAGTTACTGCTTAAATGTTTGGTTTTGTCCAAGGCCTTTTCTAAGCTCATGCTCTGCCAGGGAGGAGGGGAGGCCGGGAGGAGGGAGAGATAGGGTGCCTGGCCTGGGCTAGTCAGGGAGGTATTCCATACCACAGCACGTCATGCTCGGGGAGGTAACTGGAAGTTGGCCGGGGGGAGGGGTGGGGTTAGCTCTCTTCCGGGTTGGGCTCGTTTCGGCGGGTGGTATAGTATTTCTCTCCTTGTTTATTTCCTCTAACATTGATTTATTAGTGGTAGCAGTAGTGATTTGTGTTATACCTTAATTGCTGGATTGGTTTTATCTCAATCCGTGGGAGTTGTATTCCTCTGGTTCTCCTCCCCATCCCTCCAGGAGTGGGGAGGTGGGGGGGGATGAAAAAGGGGTGTGTGGTACTGCGGGAGACTGAGGTGGGGTTTTAAACCACGACAGCATGAAAATACTCCTACAATAATCGCAGTAAGGTGAAAGCACATTATTACCGTCAAATGGTTGTCTAAGCAGGTCTTTAAACAAATCTCTAAACAAGCCTGATATGAAAAACAGTATGTAGACAATTCTGTTCATGGTGAGCCATTATGTAAAGTTAAGGTAATGTAAAGTGGGTTCGACAGGTGTGCAAAGCCCTTTTTCTCCTCATGTGATTCACAGCTAGCTCCCTACTGTGGTTGCTCATCAGTTTATTTATCCACTTATTAAATCTCATTTTATACATTTAGAATCATAATCTTTCAGGGGTAAGATTCTTTTTTTTTGTGTAGGTTGCCAAAGCCCCTAGCACAAAGGAAGTGGGATATGTGATAACTATTGCAATACAAAGGAATAATGAGGACTGCTATTACAGGTGAAGACATGGTTCTTCTGTTAACTCCTATCTATTCTGTGTTACCTACAGCAATTATGATCTTCCCCATAAGCAAGTCCACTTACTTCAGCAGTGCTTCTCCTCGTTTGCATTCAGTTGTGTAGGTGTTTGCAGGGTGAATTAATTCTTGCATTTAGGTAGCTTTTCTGTATAAATATATTTTAATTGTAAAAATGAAGTTTGTTTCAGTCTCATAAATGGAGCTGGGAGCTTTTTTCTGGCATAGAGGAGATGAATTGAAGAATCACAGAATCACAGGGGTTGGAAAGGAGCTCGAAAGATCATCTAGCCCAACCCCCCCACAAGAGCAGGGTAACCTAGAGTACATCACACAGGAACTTGTCCAGGCAGGCCTTGAATATCTCCAGCGTAGGAGACTCCACAACGCCCCTGGGCAACCTGTTCCAGTGCTCTGTCACTCTCACAGTAAAGAATTTCTTACTGATGTTAACGTGGAACCTCCTATGCTCCAGTTTACACCCATTGCCCCTTGTCCTACCACTGGATATCACTGAAAAAAAGCCTAGCTCCATCATCCTGACACCCACCCTCTACATATTTGTAAACACTGATGAGGTCACCCCTCAGTCTCCTCCAAGCCAAAGCGACCCAGGTCCCTCAGCCTCTCCTCATAACGAAGGTCTTCCACTCCCTTCATCATCTTTGTGGCTCTGTGCTGGACTCTTTCAAACAATTCCCTGTCCTTCTTGAACCGAGGGGTCCAGAACTGGATGCAATATTCCAGATGCGGCCTCACCAAGGCAGAGTAGAGGGGGAGGAGAACCTCTCTTGACCTACTAACCACACCCTTTCTAATGCACCCTAGGATGCCATTGGCCTTCTTGGCCACAAGGGCACATTGCTGGCTCATGGTCATCCTCCTATCCACCAGGACCCCCAGGTCCCTTTCACTCCTTTCTAGCAGGTCAACCCCCAACCTGTACTGGTACATGGGGTTGTTCTTCCCCAGATGCAAGACTCTACACTTGCCCTTGTTGAACTTCATCAAGTTTCTCCCTGCCCAACTCCCCAGCCTGTCCAGGTCTCGCTGAATGGCAACACAGCCTTCTGGTCTGTCAGCCACTCCTCCCAGTTTAGTGTCATCAGCGAACTTGCTGAGGGTACACTCGGTTCCCTCATCCAGGTTGTTGATGAAAATATTAAACAGCACTGGTCCCAGCACCGACCCCTGAGGGACTCCACTAGTCACAGACCTCCAGCTAGATTCTGCCCCATTGACCACAACTCTCTGCTTTCTTCCTTTCAACCAGTTCTTGATCCACCTCACTACCTAATCATCAAGCCCTCACTTCCTTAGCTTATCTATGAGAATGCTGTGGGAGACAGTATCAAATGCCTTACTGAAATCAAGGAAAACCACATCTAGCGCTCTACCATCATCCCTCCACCTAGTTACTTCCTCATAGAAGACTGTAAGGTTGGCCAAACATGACTTCCCCCTGGTAAAACCGTGTTGGCTGTTCTTAATGACTCCCTCATCCTTGATATGCCTAGAGATGGTGTCAAGAATAAGTTGTTCCATCACCTTTCCAGGGACGGAGGTAAGGCTGACCAGTCTATAATTACCCAGGTCCTCCTTCTTGCCCTTCTTATAGACTGGCGTGACATTTGCCATCTTCCAATTCTCAGGGACCTCTCCCGTTTCCCACGACTTACCAAAGATGATGGAGAGAGGCCTAGCAATGACCTCTGCCAGCTCCCTCAGCACCCGTGGGTGCATTTCATCCGGATCCATTCATTTTTAGATGTCCAGATTGCATAGCTGATCCCTAACCCCATCCTCATCTACCAAAGCAAACTCCTCCTTTGTCCTGACTCCTTCTGGGGCTATAGGAATCTGGGGCCCCCAGGGAGAGTCTGCAGGAGTAAAGACAGAGGCAAAGAAGGCATTCAGCACCTCTGCCTTCTTTATATCCTCTGTCTCCAGGGCACTCACCTCATTCAGCAGTGGGCCTATATTGCCTCTTGTGTTAGTTTTATTTGCTATGTATTTGAATAAGCCCTTTCAATTGTCCTTAACCCGACTAGCAAGATTAAGTTCCAAGGAGGCCTTAGCTGTCCTAATTGCCTCCCTACATCCTCTAACAACTGTCCTATATTCCTCCCAGGTGGCCAGCCCCTCCTTCCATAATCCATAGATTCTCTTTTTCCACATGAGTTTGCCCAGCAGCTCCTTGTTTAACCCCACTCGTCTCCTAGCTCCCTTACTTAATTTCCTACCCATTGGGACACTCTGATCCTGAGCTTGGAAGAAGTGGTCCTTGAATGCTGACCAACTATCTTGAGCACCTTTACCACCTAGTACCCTTTCCCATGAGACTTCCCTTAGCAGTTGATTGAACAGGCCAAAGTTGGCCCTTCGGAAATCCAGAACTGTGGCCTTGCTAGGTATTCTATTCCTCCCACACAGCATCCTAAACTCCACCATCTCATGATCACTGCAGCCAAGGCTGCCATTGACCATCACCACTTCAACCAGACCCTCCTTGTTGGTGAGTACTAAATCTAGCAGCGCTCCTCTCCTAGTTGGTTTGTCCACCATTTGCATTAAGAAGTTATCATTAATGCACTGGAGGAACCTCCTAGACTGTGAATGATTGGCTGTGTGAGTCTTCCAGCAAATATCGGGGTAGTTAAAATCGCCCATGAGGACCAAGGCATGTAGTCGTGAGGCTGCCTATAGAAAGCCTTATCAACTCCTTCGTCCTGATCAGGAGATCTATAATAGACCCCCACAACTGTATCACCCATACCAGCTTGCCCCTTAATTCATACCCACAGACATTCCACTTGCTCCTCATCTGCCCCCGGACAGAACTCAATACATTCTAGTTGCTCTCTTACATAAAGAGCAACTCCACCACCTCGCTTTGCTGACCTGTCTTTCCTAAAAAGGACATAGCCATCCATGACCACATTTCAGTCATGTGAGCTGTCCTACCATGTCTCTGTAACTGCCACCAGATCATAACCTTTAGACCGCACACAGACTTCTAACTCCTCCTGTTTATTCCCCATGCTGTGTGCATTGGTGTACAGGCATTTCAGGGAGTGAGCAGAGCATGCTGATGGCACCTTTGGAAGGCAGGAGGCCTTCTGGTCTTTATTAATGCTAGAACAATGCCCCACTAGGTCAAACCCAGCTACAACCAGAAGTTCTTCTTTGCAGTGCCTCATCAGGAGATGGTTTGGTTTAATCCTGCCCAAATAGGAACGCCTAACACCAGGCTGACAGGGTAAGGATTCTGTTAATTTTTTACCTCTGTAAGTATGATCTTTTAAAGAAAACTGCCGTTTGTCTTTTATGGTATAGCCTACAGAGAGTTAAAAAAAAATGAAAAACAAACCTAAAATGTGAAATGTTACTGCCCTAAGGGAGAAATTATTTATCCTTTTCAGCTTCATTTGTTCAGTTTGTGTAATACATGCATTGGAAGGGGTTTTGCTGTGAAATGCTTGGCATTGGCTTTCTAATGTCCATGAAGTACATAGCAGACAGTCTATATAAACAACTCTGCTGTTTCCAGCTAGTTTACGAACACCAAAAGCTCTGAAACTTTGTTTAATGGAAATGAGCTTGTATTTGCATCAAGCCAAATCTCAGGATGAACTCTGTCCGGTTAAAGTCTTTGAGCTTTTCCACTGATTTATATGTAGGGATGAGGGCTGTGTGCCCCAAGATGCAGTGGGGCTGTATGCATGAACACAGATTATTTTTTTTCCTGGATTTTATGGTAGCTTTGGACAGAGCTGTGTCCTGAAAAGTGTAAGAGAAGTTTAAGTGAAACCACTCTCTAATATCTCTTATGTTCTAAGAAGAGAAAATGGGGAGAGAAATTTATGTGAAAGCCAGAGATTCTTCCAAATAATGGTTGTTTTGGTAAAATGGAGTTAACCTGTGATCTCATTCTGTAGCCAAAATTAAGAACATAAAATGCATCAGAGAGCTGAGCAGTAAGAATCATTTGGAGATGGTCACAGAATATGAGGAGGCTGTTCGGGTGTTTACTTGTATTACATTTGGGTGCTGGTTAAGGAAACTAGGTCATTTGTGACATAGTGACAGGGCACAGAAGCAGCAGAGAATGATGGAAAATAGAGAAAATTAGTCCTAAAAAATAGGAGGTTTCTGCTGTGTTGTGTCCACACAAAAGACAAATGGTACTGTTCAGTAGCTGTGGTTAGAAATTTCACTATGCCAGTTAGGAAATGGCAACGCTTCTGACAGTCGGCCACACAGCATGAAGGAGAGTGGGAGGAAGTTAGAATGAAAGGCATTCAAAGCTAATAAATGTTTGGGTCTTTGTTTTTTGGGTTTTTTTTCCATGAGGGCATTGGAGACATCTGTATATTTGTACATTTTTTTTGCCATGTTTCTGGCAGGGATTATTACAGGATTCATCTACAAGTGGAAGCTGACACTGCTGATTTTGTCTGTTAGCCTTCTGCTTGCCTACATCAGCAGCAGTTTGGTCATCTGTGTGTGTGAATTAAAAACCAAAGCCAATCAGAAAAACAGTACAACTCTTATGCACAGGAACAAGAGAGAGAATGGGAGCAACCTAGTGTGATTTCTAAACTGGGACTGTTGGTCCTTTGCTTACTTTGTGATTTCTGCTCCTCCTGTAGCTTTTCTCTGAGTTCTCAAGCATGTACTTGTGAATCATATTCCTTCTGTCCATGTAATCTGTCCTTATAGCTAGTCGCAGGAGGGACAAGCTTCACAGGAGGATGCTGCATCACAGCATCTTCCTTGCACAGTGATTTCTTCATGCAGAGAACTGGGGAAGTCCAGACACACACGTGTGGCTCTTAACAGATACTTTTCAAGCTCTTTCCATCTGCTCAAGTACAATACCATATCTCTTGCAGTTTACCAGGCTTCATGCTGTGTACAGAGTAGACTCTAGGACATATATACAGCTGCTACTGGAGGGATATAAATTAGTGAAAACACCTGGAGAGGTTTCCCTTTCACATAGGAAAACATTTTCCCTTTTTGTGAACTGTTGTAGCCACATTCATGGGATACCACTTGGACTCCTGAGTGTTACATGTACTTGTATATAGTACTAGGAGGTTTTTCCTACTAGAAGCATTTCATATAAGCTAGGAAGAAGAACAGTAGAAGCTGTAATGTGACTGCCTTCAATGTCTATTGGTGCTCTGAGTTTCTGAACACCTTGGACACCCTGCAGAGCAGTAACATCACACCTTCCTCACACGCACACACACACACATCATAGTGTAGTTCAGAGGCTGTCCTCAGGCTGGGGAGAAAGTGATCAGTCATGAAGCTCATCTGATGCTCATGGTAATCTTTCACTGTAGTGAGGATACAATCAGAGAATGAGCTCGATTTTGGGGAAATTCAGGACCAAGAGCGGAGTTGATGGACTCCTTCCTAAAATCTCAACACGTGCCTTGAGCCGTGATCATTCTTATTCAGTGATATAGTGTGTATGTCCTTTCAGCAGACTGCAGTAATGCTATTTTTCAACTTTCCAGTTGCTGGCATCCCTTACTGCTAAAGAGCTGTCTGCTTATGCCAAAGCAGGAGCTGGGGTGAAAGAAATTTTGACAGCAGTCAGGACTGTTGTGGCTTTCAATGGACAGCAGAAGGCATTAGCAAAGTAAGTTTTTGAAATTCTATTATAAATATGGAACAGGAGATTGGCTGGGGGTTTGGTTTGCGGGCCAGGGATGGGAGGCAGGGGAGTCTCCGTAGTGTCATTTTATCCTTCTGTAAGTGGACAGCTTATATGAAATAAAAATGCGTAGACATAGTGCATACAGGGTACTTTGTGTTTTTACTGCACCACAGACTTGAATTTCTGCTCTGATAGAGATCTAGAGTGGAATAGAAAGTGGTAGGAAGGTTATCTTTACCTAGTAGTCAAATGCAGAGAAGCATGTGATTAATTGCTTAACTTTTAGAACACACACCACTGTTTTGATCTCTGATTGATGAGCTTATGTACAAACTTCACTGGATAACAGCCTTCAGCAAAATCACATTACTGGCTTTTATTATTTTAACAATTTGCAAATAACACTTGCAGTTGACCTAATCCAGTGTTGGCCCTAGTCACATGTAAAAGGATAAGGTGGATATGACTGACCACAAATTTATTCACATGTATATCAGGTAACAAGCATAAACAATATGCAAATACAGGGCATGACCAGTACCATGCAGTTGAGAAAGGCAAACCAGAAGACCTGATTCATATGATCCATTAACCTCTTCTGTCTTTTTTTAACTCTCATGTTTGCCCTGATCTTGTGAAATTTCTAAGGCAATGTTAGCCCTAGCTCAGTGTCCTAGAGCCTGTTGCTGCATTCACCTGCTTCCAAGGGCTGAGCTCTATCTTACAGCACCGTGTTCTGCTTCCTGGGATTTGTCCTTAAGTTGTAACAATATTAAGACTCTTTCTGCTTATGCAGTAAAGGCAGAAAAGCCCTAAGATGACCTAGATAAGTTGTCCCTCTCCTTACCATCTTCTTGGTCCCTGCAAATGCCAGGGACTGAAAAATCCAGTGACAGGAGCTGCTTCAAACTATTGTTCCTGCTTAGGTTTGTTGTTTGTTCTGGGTTGTTTTTTTTTTATGAGATCTAGAAAAAAAATAACTGATACCCAGGTAACTGCACGCCCGCAAGGCTTTCCCGCATGGCTGTCTCATCAACGCTACCTCCAGTTAATGTAAAAACCCTTGGAACTGGTGCCTCTCCTAGGAACATCATCTACTAGGGACAGACACTCCTACCAGGAGCTGACTACGGCATTTTTCAAGCTGTGGCTTATGGCTCCTACACAGCTCTTGAATGAAGGCCTCATAGTTAGGAAAATCTTTCGCTGCACAGTGCCTCCATGGACTGCAAATGTTTATGCTTGCAAGGGACCTTCAGTCATGGTATGTTTCTGGCAGTGGTTTGGCTCCTCCTTTGTAGTTGGGTGATCACATGTACTCGTTACACTCCTTAAATCCAGTTCTCATTTCCCCGGAGGACCTGCGATGCTGCTGATTCGAAGGGAGGGCTTGGTTTTAAGAACACAACCAAGCCAAAACTTTTAAATATATTTGAGTAACGATACAGCATTGGTAGCCTGTGAGCAATGGGCAAAATTAATACACATTGTTTTAAGATTCCTTCCCAGCTGACTCAATTTCATTTCTTCCTTTTATGGGATTGTTTTTCATAGAAAACATGTATTAGGAAAAAAGTGCAAGCTGCTGAGCATGCTGAGAATGAGATGGCAAGTAAAAAGATACACTATCCCTAGGCTGTATTTTCCATAATGAGCTTGGCTAAGTGAAAGTTGTTACCTGGAAACTATAGATGAATGAACACAAACTGTTCTTAGAAGAAATAATTCTCCAGTGGAACTTGTCAGTCTTCATACTAGTCTTCCATGTGCACTTGTTTGCTGTATTGCCATATTAATCAGTAAATTAACCTAAGGGAAGGAGTGCTGGCTTCCAAGAATGGCCAGTATGAGAATAACTCAAGTGCCAGAGGGAGCTCTGGCTTCAATTAATTTACCTACCTTAATCTGTAGTGCCTGGGCATGCTTTTTGTTTTGCCTGTTTTGAATGTGGAAGACTAAACTTTACCTTGGATATGTAATGTTGATAAAACTTTTTCAAGATTTTCTTTTAGGACTAATGCAAGCAAATGGCTCAAGAGTGATACTGTGTCTTCAAGAATAACAATACCATGTTATTCAGTTGTTTTCTAAATGTCTTCTGTAATGGTATGACTGTTGTCAGTGTATGCCAGAGCAGATTTATTCAGATGAATTCTATCCTTATTAATCTTCTGTCAAAATAAGAAGTCTGTATTCTTTCTGTGAGACTTTAATTGCTTTGATGGCAAAAATCCATTTAATTGAGAAAAGGTCAGTGGGAAATATCAGTCAGAATGGCATGTGGTACCAATCACATTAATGGTTTCCTTATCCACTTTCAGATATGATGCTAACTTAGAGGTGGCTGGAAGTGTTGGACTGAAAAAATCCATTACCACCATCACATCTCTTGGTGTTTCACAGTTTCTCATTTTTGGACCTTATGCACTTCCATTTTGGTATGGAACCAAGCTCACTGCTGAGGATGAAAATTATGACATCAGCTGTTTGTTAATTGTAAGTGCAGCAATGCAGCTTTGAGAAATGTAGTTTCAAGAAAATAGTTATGTCAACAGTTTATATAATTATCTCTATTTTTCTGCCAAGTGCTTGCTAAATTAGCTGTTAGTAGCCCGCTTGCAATAAAAGAACTGAAAGGAAGGCATTCATCTTCCCTAGCTTCTCATACAAATTTGAAGAGGACACCTTGAATTCCCACTCTAATCAATGTAGAGGCAAAAGTATCTGTACTTCATCACTTGTCTTGCACCCTGTTGTAGGGCAGGATGAACAAACTAGAGCTGATAGTTAGGGAGTGAAGACAAGTAATCTGGACTGCCAGCAAAAGTCTAGCTGGACACTAGGATTAAATGAATCCTACTGGTGTGCTGAAAGTGTACTGATAAGTCCTCAATATCTCATTTAGCCATATTGTCTTTTTGCATATTTGTTGTTGTTTACTTGAAGGTGTTTACCATACCTTACAAATATGTCCAAGTTGGTAATGGTTTGAGGATATTTAGCTATCTTCTTGTTCTCAAAAGTTTGGTTATATGCTTAACATACACACTAAAGCAATGTCTGAGTTCTCCTCAGTATGGCTCCTCAAAGCACATTAAGTTAATCTTGTCTTGGTCCCATAGGTGGGATTTCAGTTAAGAAAATCTGCAATAAATTTTGTAAGCCTCTTAACTTTGAGAACATCTGGAAAGCAACACAGGAAGATATTTGTTGTATTCCTACATGATAGGAAATGCAAGAATATCAAAAAGAAAAGTTATTCATGCCACAGAAGCATGTTTCAGTAGTTACCATTAACCCCAGGAAAATGAGGAGTGGACAGGAGTGACTGAAATGCTCTTTTTACTTTTCTATTTATTTTTCCTGGAAAGGGTGCAGTTGAAAGACGTGGGCATTTAGCAGCTGGGCATTGGTGGCTCTGTAATCACTGTTAACTGTGATCCTTCCCTCTGTCTCCTGCAGGTGTTCTTCTCTGTGTTCATTGGAGCCTTGACCCTGGGCTAAGCAGCTCCCAAGCTGGAGAGGGTGGCTAATGCACGTGGAGCTGCCTATGAAGCATATCAGATTATCAATAAAGTAATTATCTATGTAAATGGAAGCCTTGCAATCACAGTTAATTCCACCCCTCTCTTTTTTGTTCCTCAAGAGACATAACCAAAAGCATTCATAACTATATATATTCAAACTATAAATGTCGACCATTGAAACCTGTAATACTTCAATTCATATCAAGAAAGCTCCTTCTTTATTTGTTACTATGAATGTTGGGAAATCAGACGTGTCTGAGATTGATGGATGAGATCTTTCTCTAATACTAGAGTTGCAGCTCCAGAGGGAAAATAGTAAGGCATGAAATTGTATGCACAATTTCAGCTGAGCTGTTGGTTTTTTTGGGGGGAGTTGATGAGGAGGCGATTAATAGTGCCATTGAAAGCTTTAATAATATAAAGCTGCAGTGCTGATGTTTCTATGAGAAAAGGTTTGCACATTGCTATTATTGAAGTCTTGCTGTGTTATGCAGCAATGGGATATCTCTATATATAAATATTTTAAACAAGTAGGACTAGAAAGCTCTTGAAGAAGTGGCTACATCATTCTTGATGTGAGTGTAAACTTCTCCTATAGAGATTATTGAGGGCCATGTTTAGCTGCAAGATAGTACAGTCAAGTGCTGCAATTATGGGTTATCTGCTGTGGATTTTGTTGTGTTTGAAAATGTAATGTATTTGTCATAGTAGAATTCACAGTCAGATGTTCCCCTGCATTCAGCATCCTGTGAGTAAAACACAGAAGCTCTGCCATGGTGTACTGAAGTGTAAATCAGCAACTGAGAGAGTAAAGGAGAGAATGATTTGTCAAGCTGTGAAATAGAAGTTCCGAAAGTGTAATAAGCAGCCATATATTTTAAAAACCACTTTCCAGAAACAGCTTATAGACAGCAGTTCTAAGGAAGGCTACAAACCAGACTCATAGGAGAAATTGAATTCAGAAGTGTCCATTTTGGTTACTGTCCTGGTTTGAGCAGTAGCAGTCATTTTTCTCCTTCTTGGTAGCTGGTGCGGTGCTGTGTTTTGACTTTGGGGCTGGGAGCGGTTACTGGTGGCGTGTACGTTTTGAGTTACTGCTTAAATGTTTGGTTTTGTCCAAGGCCTTTTCTAAGCTCATGCTCTGCCAGGGAGGAGGGGAGGCCAGGAGGAGGGAGAGATAGGGCGCCTGGCCTGGGCTAGTCAGGGAGGTATTCCATACCATAGCATGTCATACCCAGGATGTAACAGGGAGAGACCCGGAAGGGCTGGAGCTCTGGGGGATGGAGGAGGTATCGGTCAGTGCTCGGCCAGGCAGAGTGGGGTGAGTTATGGGTCGGTGGCTGGTGAGGTGTTGTATTCTCTTTGCTTGTTGTTGGCTTTATCATTATTATTTGTAGTAGTAATGGCAGTAGTGATTTGTGTTGTGCCTTAGCTATTAAACCGTTCTTATCTCAGTCCGTGGGGGCTACATTCTTTGGATTCTCCTTCCTAACTCTCAGGGAGTTGGGGGAGCGAAGGGGGGGAGTGAATGAACGAGCTGTGTGTGGACTTGATTTAAACCACGACAGTTACCCACCCAGACCTGATGTTAAAGTGCTCATTTTAGACTAATCTACTCTACTGAAATTCTGCAGCCTATGTCCATATTATTTGTCTAATGTTGGTTTTGTTCTTGAATGCAAAATGCGTTCCTGTCTTGGGAGGCGGGACATTTCTTTGTGAATTACTGGGGGGAAAATAAAGCTCTAGATCTACTGCCTCCGGACAAGGCTAAGAACATGTGTTACTCATAGTCTGAATTTCTGTGAACAAGAACTATGATAGACCAAACAAAATTTTTTCAAGATCTGCCATTAAAGCTTCTAGACTCTACACAGATAAATCAGGAAGCTGCTCTTTGCAGTCTTTTGTTCATAGTTGCTGTGATATCCCATGTGAGATATGACCTCTGAGATAAGCTTTACAACAATATGCCGTCACATGGATTGAAGCAGATCATCCTAAATACACATTTGAAGCCAAATGTTATTTTGGGCAGATGTTATAATTGCTGTTCAATAAAGTGATGTTCCTATTCTTTGCCAGTTGAACTTCCTTTAATACCCTTATCATGTAGTGCTACATATGTCACATCATGGTGATTACTTTGTGGTGATCTAGTTGATTTGACCTCTCTACCATATTCAACAGTTTGTAATATTTTGAAGACCCTGATAAAGGTGAAAGGAAAAGGGCTTTGCTGCTGCTGTTACTTGGTGAAGAAAAAGGTAGAAATAGAGATTTCAAAAGTCAGCAACTAAAAGCTGGGCATGCCAGTTAAGTGCTGAGAATGGGAAAGTTCATATCACTGTGTCTATTTCTTCAGATAGCTCTTCCCACCTCAGTCATCTGAGGTCTGGCCCATTGTGCATCAAATCTGTTTCCAGGGCACCAAGGCTGCTGAAGGACAGAGTCAGATCTGGGCTTTCTTCCAAACAGTAGTCAGCGTAATGCATCTTCTTTCACTCTTGGCTCAGCAAACTCTTCATCCTTCTTCCTAAAAATGCTATTCAGGCCCATGAGCTAGCTATGCAATGGGTCTACATACCAAGGGGAGAGAAATAAATATTTTGTCATCCTGCCCAAATCTGAGTCAGCAACTTTCCCTGCTCAGAGTATCAACATTATTTAATAGGGCCAGAGGGAATCAGCAAAAATGTGTGGATGTTATCCACAAGTTATCCACAATCCTTCAAGCAATTGATGCAACACAGTGTAATCTCCCCTATCCTGGCTAAACCAGATCAGCCTCAGGAGTCCAGTTATTGTCAGTTTTAATCTTGACAACACCTTGCCTGATAAAAGAGGTTTAGAAATAAACTTTAAGGTGGTTGCGACTATTTGCATCTGGAGAAATTATAGTATCCAAAATGCATGTCTGCCTTGATAATTTGGGCACCAGGATATCAGCTTCCTGGAAATGCAAACCTTGCTGGATGTAACACGGGAAGAGGAGAGCAATAATGCAACTATTTTAATCTCTCACTACAAAAACATGTAGGCAAAATTATAAATCAGCCTAGTATAAACAAGAAGAGTTCCCATAGTAGCCAAATATCTTGGCAACTATACAGCATTACTAGTATATGACATGGATGTCTTTTGAGGTAAAATGTTCCTAAATATGAAAATGGCAACAGAGGTATCTGTAACTACTCCTTAGGTTGCTGAGGCTGTTAACAGTAAGGATTGGGGTTTATTAAGGGCTTTCCAGAAGTCACATTTCCAGAAGTTACCAAAACAGTTGTTTGTATTCTAAAAATAGAACAAAGCAGGGTTGTTCCTCAGCAATAATGTTTAGCAGCTTAGAAGTATTTTGTGAGACTCATAACTGTTATGCCGCTATCTAAGCGTTGGAACATGGAGGGCAGCAGGGGAATGTAAGACCCCGAGCCTGCTACCCAATCACATAAATTGGATAAAGTGAACTATCAAGTTTAGAGTACTGTGGCTGTGTCTATATTAGTTGATTTGAGTGTGCTCGGGAATTTTCCCAGGCACTGGAATGCAGTGATCTATGCAAGGGAACACTTAAAATGTTTCTTGGCATGAGGTTGGCCTGTTCTAGTTATCAGTCTTTTCAAGTAATTCCCAGGCTTGGTTTCGTAGACAGAAGGATCCAGGGACCATTCCCAAAAGTCAGGTTGCATGTAGCCATCCTGTTTCAAAGGCTAATACACTTCACAAACATAGATGCAGTCTCCTTCATATCAGTGCCCCAGAATATTCCCAATACTAATATTGCTATCCATCCAGACTATGCCCCTTTCTACTGCCTTGACTATTGCTACAGTTACCTTGACATACTGTTCTCTAATCAAATTTGTCAAACTAAAATATTAATTTTTAACTTATTCTTCTTTCTCCCCAGGTCCTCAAAGGTCTAAACTTGAAAGTTCTAACTGGAAAGACCATTGCTTTAGTTGGTGCCAATGGCTGTGGGAAAAGCACTAATATTCAATTGCTGCAGAGGTTCTATGATCCTATTGAGGGAGAAATGAGTGCTTGCAAGTAGACTGTAAAAAGCTGAGAGCCATTAATTTCCCATATTGACTGAATCTTGATTTTTTTTCTTTTTAAATCTTTTTATTAGATTTGCGCATACCTGTGCATAGTTTAGTATTTTCACAATTTAAATTTCAAATGAACTATCTTCCATTAGCTTGACTTCATTATTCTTCTCCTTGCAGTACTATGGCAGAAATAATAAATAGTACAAGTCTTTGAATAGATGCAAGATCTGGATTCAAAATTATTTTCATCAACAGTTGGCTTTTCTGTAAACATTTTTAGGCAAAGCATAATCCAACAGTGTTCTGCTTTTAATTGAACATAAGCTAAAACCTAGAGAGATTTTTGCTATCTTAAATGGTTGTTTTCTTGCTTCATTTTTTCTCCACCTGCTAGCCCACAGCCAAAGTTTCCATTGTTACACACTATATGTTTGCTCTACCACTAAACACTAGATCCAGTCAGTAAATGGTAAATACTATAAGAAATTTCCAAAGGGCAAAGGGAGGAAAATAAACAATATATTTTTAAGGAAAATGTTTGGTTCGTACTTAGTATTTGAAGAATGCTACTTAGTGGCTGTCCATGCTAGTCAGAACTAGGTAAGCATTTCAGATATTAAATATTGAACTATCACTATCTAGCATCAAGGTGGCTATCATCAACACAGTTGTTTCTTTACTGTTTCTGGCACTGCTCATTCCTGTCCCCATGCCTCAGTTTGCTATTCCTCCCCTGTGCTGATGTCTGTGTTCCTAGGACCACATTGCAAATGATCTAAGTTAAAAATAACTTTCCCTTCCTTTTTAGTTGACATGGACTATTTCTTTGATCTGGTGTATAGCACAGCCACAGAGAAAATTGTGTTGCTACAACTACAAGGGCAGCTAACTGGCACAGGGGCATGAGAATAGGGTAGAAAATATGCAGAGAAGCTCAAAGACTCTTAAGCCAACTTTAACAGGATGATTACTGGTGGGGAGAGAACAAGAAGAAAAACATGGTATGTTTTCTGTTTATTCTGCTCCTCACCATTTTCTAGCTTGCATAGTGGATGGAAGGACTACAGTTGTAATTTCTCCCCCAGTGTAGTTCTCTATTATGACAATTCTTTTCCTTTTGGTTCTTGTAGCTGATACTTAAGTAATAGTAAATAATTGTTTTATTATTAATAGACTACATTTCCTCAACTTCTTTGACATATGCTTTTCCTCTCAGATCACCTTAGATGGCTGGGGTATTTGGACTCTTAGTGTAAAGTAGCTACAAGAAGATACTGGTGTTGTGAGTCAGGAGCCTGTTTAATTTGCAGCAGTAGCTGATAACATTCACTGTGGCCCAGAAGATATTTCTGATGCTGAAATTGAGCAAGCAACCAAGGAAGCCAATGCTTTTGACTTTATATCTAGACTGCCTGATGTGACTTCATGAACTTCTTTTGAGTATAAGACTGAAAGATCCATCTGGGCTGGTGTCTTGTTTCTGAGAGGGAGAGAATGTGAATTCAGTTGTAGCATAACTTCTCAAAATACTCTTCTAGCTTCCAGTAGCTTTCAGTTCAGGGACTTTTTGAATTTAATGTTGTGTCTTTGGTTGGTTGTCCTCAACAGATTTGTGCTTAAGTCTGGAAAAAATACCAATCCCTTAACTCGGGAGAAGGGAAGCTTCACAGCTATACTGCCATGAGTACTGTGCATGAGGCATGGGAAGTGTTGGGAAGATCTAGAAATACAAAAACCTTTTGTCAGCAACTCTCTGCACATTCAGTAGAAAATGGGGGGTAGAAGTAAATAAGTATGTCCAGAACCAAGGCTGTTTTTAGCAGCTGGAAGCTTGAGTTCTCCTCGTGCTTGAGATTCACAGCTTTGAACCCTTTCCTAGGAGCAGGTCTCTTACTCTTTTCAGGGTGGCTGTGGGAAGTGAGGTCAGTCATTCAAAACATCCTCAGGAATGTATGGTGATAAGTTCTTCCTTTTGATCCTGCAGTTAAAAAGTGGAAAAAATGCCTACCTGGGACTTGATTTCAAATTCTTCTACTACCCCAGAGAGCTTGGCTCTCTCAAGCATGTGCCATTTCTAGTATGTCAATCTGTTCCAAGGTTCCCTCTTCTCAGGAAGAATTATATGATCATATTTATTATATAGTAAAAAATAGCGAACTTTGAGAATTGACACTTTAGAGTGAGTGACAATCAGCTGGAACCACTGGATATAGTTGCACTTCTGTCCTTACTCAAGTCAGCCAGATAAAATACCTCTAGTCTAGAAACTAGATACTTTTGATTGCACAGAGCTGTGAGGATTTAAGACATCCCATAACTTCTGTTTTGTTTTCTCCTTTCTCAGAAGTTTAACACTATGGTAGGGGAAAGAGGTGCTCAGCTGAGTGGAGGACAGGAGCAGCTAATAGCTATTGCCGGTGCCATAGCAAGAAATCACAACATTCTTCTTCTGGATTGAGTTACATCCACACTAGATAACTCAGAGTGAATCCATAGTGCAAGCAGCTCTTGATAAGGTGTAAGTCATGTCATTGAAGCTACCAGTCACCATGAAAAGATGCAATAACACTTAAGAAAAATTACCATACAATATTAAGTATAGGTTTTCATTTATCTAATAATTATTTTAATGTATTAAAAGCTAAGTGAAAAATCCTGCCTTTTACTTCAGTAGTTATGCACAGTGAGCTATGAGTTTCAAGTATGGCTCAAGGGAAATACAGAATTTGCCACCTTCACTGATGGTCAGTTTAAATGCAAAATAAAATGTAGCTGTTGATCTATACTGAAATTAGTATTGAGGTAACTATATCTTGTATCAGTGCAATCTGAAAAGCAAAACACTAATCGGTTTACAAAAACACTGTGGAGTGCCAGGGTTCATCCGGAGATATGTGGGGTTTATACATGTGTTTACATAAAGACATATGTCCATATTTGCTGTTGGTTTAAATAAGCCGCTGAAGGCAATGTGGATTCAGCATGATTGAAATTAAAGTTTCAGGGTCTGTCCTTAAAAGCCAAAGTTAAGACTGGCATTTCTCATTGATAGTGTATAGGCTCTTGCCAAAGTAAGTACAAAACAGATTCTTTACATAGCAGAGTGTTTTGCATACCATCAAGTGAATTCCGTTGTCTGCTCTCATAACTGCTTCACAGGTTGCAGGGAACAGTTACTGCACACTGATGTCCACATCATAAAATTCATTGGTATAATTGGTATGACTGAGTGAACATCTCTGGTAGCAGTCAGAGTAGGGAGGCCAATGACTAGGTAGGCTGATTTATCTCCTAATGCTGCTGTGGCATATGAATAAGGCATTGCAAGAAAACTTATGCTGCCTTTGCCATGTTGCTTCCTTTCTGTGGGAAAAGAGAGTTTTGAGTTCCAGTAACATGAATGGTGCTTTTTCCAAGACTTACCTATGCAAAGGGAGTGGTAGGAGACAAGATTTTGTTGTGATGCGTTGTAAACAGAGTTAAAGCATCTAATGAGAAAAGCTGACTCTTTTCTCCACCAGGGTTTCATGTTTGGGAAGTCTGGGGGAATACTAACAATGAGACTACGCTCATTGTCCTTCAAAGCATTACTTCAGCAGGTATGGATTATGCAAGGGTATCAGGAGAACCAGATGGTTTTTGCACTGTTACAAGGTACACATAGGGTTTTAATTGCGTGGTGCCCTGGGTTCAGCAGTAGCAGTCATTTTTTCTTCTTCTTGATAGCTGGTGCAGCACAGTGTTTTGACTTTCAGGCTGGGAATGGTTGCTGATAGCACATATGTTTTGAGTTACTGCTCAAATGTTTGGTTTGTCCAAGGACTTTCTGAGCTTCATGCTCTGCCAGGGAGGAGGGGAGGCTGTGAGGAAGGAGAGACAGGACACCTGACCCAGGCTAGCCAAAGAGGTATTCCATACCATAGCACCTCATGCCCAGGAGGTAACTGGGAGAGACCCGGAAGGGCTGGAGCTCTGGGGGAGATGGAGGAGGTATCGGTTGGTGCTCAGTCGGGCAGAGTGGGGTGAGTTATGGGTCGGTGGCTGGTGAGGTGTTGTATTCTCTTCGCTTGTTATTTCCTTTATCATTATTATTAGTAGTAGTAGTAGCAGTAGTGATTTGTGTTATACCTTAGTTATTAAACTGTTCTTATCTCAACCCATGGTAGCTACATTCTTTGGATTCTCCTCCCCAACTCTCAGGGAGTCGGGTGAGCAAGGGGGGGGAGTGAGTGCACAAGCTCTGTGCGGTTTAAGTTGAAACCAAGACACGTGGTCTGTAGAAAAGAAAACAAAAACATGTCTCTTTTACCACTAGAATAGGAAAACATATAACTTCTAAAGATCTTTTAATCCATGTACAATTTAACTCAGTGCTGCTGCTGCAAATAGTCTGATTTTTGAAGGTGTGTTGTTGCAAACACTTATATTTCTGGTGTGCTAATATGCACACAGTCTGTGTGTGCAAGGATGACCAAAAAATATTTAATATCCCGTTTCTTGGGTGGTCATGATGCAAGTATGTAATACATAGATTTAAGTCTGATCTGTTTATTTATATTTCAGTCTGCATACTACAATCCATAGTAAATAGACAATGTGATAAATTGTCTACTGAAAAAAAAAATCACATTGCCCTATTGCATCAATAATTAACCATGAAAATAATGAAGTTAATATATTAAACCTTTCCTGTTAATTTGTGCAAATTCATGTCACTTGCATAGAAGCTTTGAGAATGCATAACTTGGCACTGCACAGACCCATTGGGGACAAGAACCTGTGTGTTCACAGAAACATCTGAGAGGATAAATTAGTGATTAAAAAAACCTTTGCCATAGCCTTTGGAGGTAAAAGAGCTTCACTTTCTGTATGTACGTACAAACATAGATGAACAATTGCTCTTCTATGGTTAATGGAATAGGTAACATGTAAGAAGAGAATAGCTGATTTCTTCAGGCCCAAGAAAGGACTGAGTAAAAGGGGTTTGTAATAAGTTTCTAAATGGGCACGTACATAAAAATATCACAGCTCATAACACTTTGATTGTAAACAATTAGGTGTTCACAATAGAATAATGCTCTTTAGGCTTTCTCTTTTTAAGCTTTTTCATCTTGGAATATGCTGACTACAAAGGAAAAATAATGCAGTTAGCTGCATGACTTGTACTTCCTTTTCTCCATATCCTATCTGCACTGGAAATGTTAATTTTATTATTAATCCTGATAAATCTGAAATATGGTAAGAACATGTAATTTTTTGAAACAAAAATTGATGTATTTTCTTGCAAGAGATTGGATGGTATGATGATCATAAAAATGCTGTTTGTGTTCTGTTAACTTGGCTTGCTACAGATGTTTCCCAAGTCAAAGGGGTGCTGACTCTCTTTCGTATGTTTTTTAAATGTTGGGAGTTTTTCTTAGAAATATTAATTGCAATTGGCAAGGGATACTGAGATTACGCAGAATCACTGGACCCCAGGTTTTTACACCTTATGATGGGTGTCACTTGTGCACCATGAAAATGTGGCTTCTGCAGATGATGCAGACCCTTACCAGTCTTAATGAAGAGAATGATTCTTCCTATCCCCACCAGTTATGCTTCTCACGCGAGCAGACCAAACAGTAAGAAATTGCCCAACATTAATCCTTATCACCAGGGATGATGGCCAGTGGAGGCAATGGCTCAGGGACTGGTACGGAAGAGGTGGACACTGGATATTCGCAGGAGAGTATGGCAAATTTTACACAATTCTTCCTACTGCTCACCTCATCAGCATTCCCCACAGTCTGCCAAATGTCTCTGTTTCTTCCCTTCTCCTGGAGGGCAAGAGGGGAATCACTGCAGGACTTGTGGGGGAAAAGTTTACTAGTTTGTTTTAAGATGTCTTTGTTTCCTTCAAATCTGTACAACAAAACCCTTTAAATCTCTACATTTTTCAGTCTCTGTAGACTTTTGTTTCTCTCTTCTGTCCTCCTTCCTTATGGATATGTAGTGAGAAAATAGACTTGGACAAAACTTAGTCATTTTCATCTTTTAAAGTTCTGGTTTGCTTCAGTGGCATTGAACTGTATCACCTTATCAGGGCAGTAGAAAGAAGGGGTGCACAGGGTTCCCTCACTGCAAAAGCCAGCTAAGGGAACAAATTGGTCTCCAAAGCTGTTGTGTTGTCTGGTGAGCTACAAGAGTGTCAATAAGTAAATACCATACCCCATGCTGCATTGGCTGAAGTTTCCAAATCCATATTTATGTGCAGCCCCTAAAACATTCAACAACAATTCACCTTGTCATTGGTTTAATTATTACTGTTTTTCAGGGCAGGAAAATCTTTGGCAAAATAGAGAATTTTTTGCTTCCCGCCCGAGGATTTTTGTCAAGCCAAATTTTGGAAGATGAACTATTTCCACAGAGCTGTTTTCAGACCTTTTTTTCTGCAGATCAGAGCCCACCCTGGTGCTGGATGCTAATCATCTCTCATTTTAAATTTTTTTGATGAAAAGGATACACAGGCTGGGAGGAGACAGTTATTCCTTCAGTATGAGTTAATCTTTCCCACTCATTATCCCACAGAGATAAAGCATTTCTGCAGGGTGGTCAAATGCAGGGTTTTATTCAGAGAGACAAACTTCAGGTGCAGCAGTGTGAGAACCTGAGGACGAATAGTTTCCAGCAGCATTAATGGGACAAGTCAATGAATGAAGCACTGGCACAGGTTGCCCAGAGAAGCTGTGGCTGCCGCATCTGTGGCAGTATTCAAGGCCAGGTTCAACGGGGCTTGGAGCGACCTGGTTTAGTGGAAGGTGACCCTGCATTAGGGTCGGAACTAAGTCATCTTCAAGGTCCCTTCTAAACCAGACCATTGCTGTTGTTAGGGCAAAGCCCCTCTTACCTAATGCTGAGTACCCAATTGCCAGCCTGCTCTACTGTGACAGTCTTCTATGCCTTTGATAGTGTGAGAAGTCCCAGATACGTATTTCATTAAGCAGCTGTCATGACCAGCTGTTTAGACTGCTTTAACCTGGCTTGAAAGCCTGAATGCTGGCAGGTATGAGGAATGTCTAGGACAACTACTTCTAGGTGCATGATGTCCATGCACGTGACCACTCAATGGTTTCATTTTCCAGCTGTACTGCAGGCCCTGAATATATAGTAATTTGAAGTGGTGATATAAGTAACAAAATCTAATGACTAATATTTGAGGGGCTCTGGGGTTTTCTTAGGCAACTGGAAGCTGACTTGGACTGATGACTGTGACTGTCCTTACCCTTCTGCCTGCAATCATTGTTGGTTTTGTCTACAGCTGGCAGTTAAATTTGCTTGTCCTAGCATGCACTCCATTCCTTGTTGCTGCAAATGCTGTGAGCCTTAGCTCTATGTTTGGTCATGCTGCAAAAGATCAAAAAGCGCTGGAAGAGACTGGAAGAGTAAGTTCTCCGATTTTAACTGTAGGGTTATGGTGTGAGATCACTTTTAAGGATAACATTGTAGCTATATTACAGCTGACTCAATTATCCAAGATAGATGAAAGGGGGAAATGTCAGGATAGAGTGGGGGATGAAGGGAATGTTTACATATCCCCAAGAAAAGCAAAACATAGATAACATATACCATCTGTAAATTAGGCTATAAAAATGCATTTGAAAGGCAGCATAGAGATTTCTGGGCAGGGATAGCTGTAACAGCAGTAGCCCCAGCACTGGTATGACTCATGCCTAGGGTGAGCAGCATGGCTCTGCACTGATCTGTGCTGTGGCCTGAAGTGTTCCAGAGCTGAGACACCAAGCTCTGACACTGCATTTTATGACAGAATGGCAAACCAGTAATGTGCTGAAGATTTTGAGGGTACTGCCTTTGTTTACCTG